>NC_052325.1:18166201-18508076 GCF_016432855.1 Salvelinus namaycush | reverse complement strand
ATGAGGATGAGGAGAGGTGAGATGTGGTGGAGGCGAAGTGGAGGAGAGATGAGGTGGAGGAGAGATGAGGTGGAGCAGAGATGAGGTTGAGGAGAGATGAGGTGGAGGAGAGATGAGGTGGAGGAGAGATGAGTTTGAGGAGAGATGAGGTTGAGGTTGAGGGGAGATGAGACGGAGGAGATATGAGGTTGTGGAGAGATGAGGTTAAGAAGAGATGAGGTGGAGGAGAGATGAAGTTGAGGAGAGATGAGGTGGAGGAGAAACGAGGTGGAGGAGAAACGAGGTGGAGGAGAAATTAGGTGGAGGAGAGATGAGGTCGAGGAGAGATGAGGTCGAGGTGAGATGAGGTTGAGGAGAGATGAGGTGGAGGAGAGATGAGTTTGAGGAGAGATGAGGTTGAGGAGATGTGAGGTTGAGGAGTTGTGAGGTTGAGGAGAGATGAGGTGGAGGAGTGAGCAATGCACATGGTGATCTAGGGCATGTGTGTGGCTGCTCGGCCATGGAAACCCATTTCATGAAGCACCCAACGAACAGGTCTTGTGCTGACTCTGCTTCCAGAGGCAATTTGGAACTCTCTAGTGAGGGTTGCAACCGAGGATAGACGATGTTTACGCTTGTGTGGCCTACCACTTCGCATTGAGCGATAACAGCACATACAGCTGACCGGGCCAGCTCTAGCAGAGCATACATTTTACTAACTGAATTATCTGGCAGCTTCATTAAATAGTACCCGCAAAACACCAGTCTCAACGTCAACAGCGAAGAGGCGACTCTGGGATGCTGGCCTTCTAGACAGAGTTCCTCTGTCCAGTGTCTGTGTTCTTTTGCCCATCTTAATCTTTTCTTTTTATTGATCAGTCTGAGATATGGCTTTTTCTTCGCAACTCTGCCTAGAAGGCCAGCATCCCGGAGTCGCCTCTTCACTGTTGACGTTGAGACTGGTGTTTTGTGGGTACTATTTGATGAAGCTGCCAGTCTGTTTCTCAAACTAGACACTCTAATGTACTTGTCCTCTTGCTCAGTTGTGCACCAGGGCCTCCCACTCCTCCTTCTATTCTGGTTAGTGCCAGTTTGCTCTGTTCTATGAAGGGAGTAGTTCACAGCGTTGTACGAGTTCTTCAGTTTCTTGGCAATTTCTTGCATGGAATAGCCTTCATTTCTCAGAACAAGAATAGACTGATGAGTTTCAGAAGAAAGTTTTTGTTTGTAGCCATTTTGAGCCTGTAATCGAACCCACAAATGCTGATGCTCCAGATACTCAACTAGTCTAAAGAAGGACAGTTTTATTGCTTCTTTAATCAGAACAAACGTTTTCAGCTGTGCTAACATAATTGTAAAAGGGTTTTCTAATGATCAATTAGCCTTTTAAAATGATAAACTGATGATTGCTGATAATGGGCCTCTGTAGATATTCCATTCAAAATCAGCCGTTTCCAGCTACAATAGTGATTTACAACATTAACAATATCTACACTGTATTTCTAATCAATTTGATGTTATTTTAATGGACAACAAATGTGCTTTTCTTTAAACAACAAGGACATTTCTAAGTGACCCCAAACTTTTGAACGGTAGTGTACTTTTGCATATATATATAGTGTATTCTATCTCAAAAAGAGCCAGTGATTGAGATATTCAGGGCATCAATCCAATTCTATGCCTTTCGAGGGCAGTGTGGTTGTAAATGCATAGAAGGATCAAAGAGTCTACACATAGACAACGATATGCTTCTGTATGATAGAATCCTGCTTTTTGTATAGGGAAAGCAGTCAATCATGTGGGGAAAATGGGTAAGAAAAGGGTCTGATATTCTGGGAGACCTGCACAAGAATTAGGAACAACAAATGGGGAATAAGTATAAACTTTGCTATAATGATGCATGGAGATCCTATATATGGACATTAAAAGCTGTGTGTCAACACTAGGTGGTGCCATTATGTCAAAAGGCAACAATGTTGTAAAATATTTATTTTCACTGTAAGCTTCTTTATGTTACAAAATTCTGTTAATTGTTAATAATGATATCTGTGAAAATTTGACAATTGTGTGGCAAAGGGATTTACAAGATAGAGAAGAAAACATGGTTCTATATTATTTCAAATATTGAGCAAACTGAAAATCCAAGAGAAAAGGCATACAATTAAACTTTTTTTTTTTTAATCACTCCCCTAAGGTTACATAGGATGGGTTTCTCACAAGATAATGTGTGTTGGCCATGTGAAGGGCCAAAGGAACACTCCTACATGTACTATGGGAATGCCGTTGTTTACCCCCTACAGGACAAAGCCTTACAGTGCATGGAAGACGGCCTTGGATTGCAAGTACCTAGGTCACCAAGACTGTGTCTGTTGACAAGTCTAAAATAAGAGGGATTAACCAGACAGAATTTTAAATATTATGTTTAGGTATTGTGTCTTTCTTAAGGCTGGTCCTGAAACATTAGAAAACCTCTAATGACCCAGTGTTCACGGAGTTGAACAAAACAACATCGCGTGAATTTATGTTAGCAAAGAGGCTGGATAAAAAATAATACAGACTCCAAAAAGAAATGGGAACGATTCCTGTGTTTCCTTAAGGGCACGTAAAATAATATCATGGCCAAGGAATTACATTTCATTTATCAGGAAAAAAAACTCCCTATGTATTTGTGTTTAATACGTTGGTTTTGTTTAATGCATTGGTTGTTTTGTGCTAAAGATGAAAAAAATGAAATAAAATTTTTATGCAAAAAGAAAAAGAAGACACATTGGACTGACTGATTCAGTTCAACTATGTTCTCATGCCACCACCTAGTGGTGGAAGTGTTCACTGCATCAAGTTTATTTTCATAACAGTAAAGCGGTGGAGCCACTGTATGTCACTGTGCATGCACGTGTGTGTATGTGTGTGCCGCCGTGCCTGCGTGTGTGTGATTTCCTACCTGTTGAACTGGCTTAGGTGCTGCTCCAGCTCTGTGATGCGTCGTAGCTTGTGTAGGAACCACTTGTCTGTGGCAGTCAGATGGTGGATCTGGTCTACAGTCACACCACTATGGAAGGCCTAGAGAGAAATAGCAGAGAGAGGGTCAGTCATTAGGTCTAAGCCCAATCCCAAATGAACCCCCAGACCCTACGCCCTATGCAGATCTGAGAGGATTTGATTGGTATGAGCAATATGGTGAAACTTCCACCTAGCCTATCAGAGGCTAAGGTGGAGCTAGTACCATATTTATTGCACCTGACAAATCCTCTTAGATCTGAACAAGTGCATAGTGTGTAGGGTCTAGGGGTCATTTGGGAGTGGGCCCTAGTATCACTGGTCACACTCATAACTTAAGATGAGATATACAATATAGCTTGACTCGTCTCAACTCACACCCACACACTCTCAGAACAAAATCATTCTAAACACTCTTATGATAGTAACAGAATTCAATCGTGTTTGTTCTAATCCCTGTGCTTTTAAATGAACAAGTAGCTACCACCTGCTGTTAAGATCTTGATTGAGTTGAGTTGAGTTGAGTTGTGTGATGAAGTAATCAGGCATTGTTGAGCAGAGTCGTTCTCAAAGCAGTGATGCAGTGTAATTGTGAGCAGTGTGTCTGCTGCTGTGCTTTCTGAATATAAAGCAGGGCCCAATGAGCCATGACGGGCCCTGCTCCAACACACACACACGCACACACACACACACACACACACACACACGCACGCACGGGTGCACGCACGCACGCACAAATGCTGAATCACACACACTCACTCCGGCCCTCTGTCTGCTTCCTGCCTATGTGTGGGATGTAGCACAAGGCAGCAGGACACACACAGCACTAACTGGTGTCTATCAGCCATGTGTGATACACAGAGACGGCCTGTCTCTCTAGTAGAAGACCTAACCAGCTCACAATGATATTAGGCACAGAGAAAACAAAACGCTGCAAATACACACACACAGAGACACACACACACACACACACACACACACACACACACACACACACACAGAGACACACACACACACACACACACACACACACACACACACACACACACACACACACACACACACACACACACACACACACACACCACGCACCCACACACAGACACGCACGCGCACACATCCCGTAAATACACACCACACACACACACACATATACCACAGCACACTCTAAACAGTGTGCTGCCAGGCTAAACTTGAGTACTATTGACATCATATAGCTTGATACGATTTGGCCCATTACTTCTTAATACATCTACCAGCATCAATAATTTAATCCTGTGTTTAATGAAGGATTCCTCCCTCCCTCCCTCCGTTCATCTCACACCTGGGGTCGTGAGAGTACAGTCTATGAGGCTGAGAGTGTGGTTATTGCATGATGAGGTGATTGTGTCCTGGGTTTGTGATTCAGTAGGTAAAGATTGGGTTGTGCTAGGCTGGCAGCGCCAAGGTTGCGGGTTCAATTCAATATAAATGTTTATTTCATTAGACTATATCTAACATTGATCTGAGAAATGACCACTGGCATAATTCATATATGACAGGCTTAAAAAAGTTTTAAAAATCCTACCCTTAATCTACACTGAATGGTGGATTTAACAAGTGACATCAATAAGAGATCAAAGCTTTCACCTGGGTTCTGTCAGGTTTTGGCCAGGACTATTCAGGTTTTGGTCACTAGATGCTCCCATTGCGCCTTTTTGAACCTTTTGTTTTTCCCTTGTTCTAGTTATTGTTTGCACCTGTGCCTCATTTTCTTGTAGGTATTTAAACCCTGAGTGATCCTCAGTTCTTTGCTCTATGTTTGTATGTTAGCACCCAGCCCCAGCCATGCTGTGAACATATATTTCTCTAGTTGGATTTTCCAGAGGTACTCTGGTTTTGTTCTTGTTTATTTTTGATTAGTCTTTTGAAGTTTGTTTTTCCCTGCTGTTCTTACCACTTTGTGGATTTTCATTGTATTTTGGAGGTTATCCATTTTTTCTCTTGGCTTTACTTTTGACGTTGTGGATTTATATTTTTTGCCTGAAGATCTTTTACCTTGATTAAACCACCGTCTCTAGTACTGCTGTGTCTGGCTCATCTTCTGGGTTCTGCCGACTATTAGTGACTGTTTCTCACACCGGGTCCTGACAGGTTCACCTGGTCAGTCATGGAAAGAGCAGGTGTTCTTAAATGTTTTGTACACTCAGTGTAGCTAACAACACTTGGGTAAACTGTTGGAGTCATAGAAATAGAATGTTCCTTCTAATTTTGTGGTTGGAATACAGCAGGCACTTGGAATGCAGCTTTCTTTGGCATGACAACAAATTAAAAGATATGGGAGGAAATGGTCGTGACCGAGTAGGAACCAAAGTGTTGGTCAGTGTTTCCCATGAGACCCTAATTAGATTTAAATAGATAGGTACATTTCAGACAAATAATTTAGAATATGATTAGCCTTTTTCTCTCTGATTACGAACAAGCTGTTCCACAAACAATACTGATACACTCCACCACTGGTACCGGCCTGTATTAGAGCAAAGGTTTGCTAGCAAGATTTGCCCCATCTCAGTGGATTTAGTTAGCCAGCTAGCTAGCGATTAGCATTAGGGGCTAGCACATTTTTTTTGGTACATTTGCTGCTTGCTAAGACTAACTAACTAGCGTTTTGTAGAGAGCAAGTTAAACAAATTAATAGTATAATATAGAAAACATGGATTCATATTAAGAAGCAAAGTGGAAAGTGAAAAAGGTGAGATGGAGAGAGAACTGTCAACTTGAGCAATAAATCAGAAGTTTAAAAAAACTGAAATTACGGCTAAGTTGCATTTCAAAATATCTCAGCCTCTTGCGATATGGATATTGCGCGTGTCAATATCGCAATTTCGATATCTGTACAGATGGCATGCATTGAAACGCGTGGCCTTGTAGTGCCTTTCTTTTGCGAATTTCTATGAATTAACTGACTTATTTCCTAAAACTTATCAATAATAAACTTCATATTAAGGTGTGGGACATTCATTGTTTGACAAAAAAAAAGACCAGGTGCATTTCGCTTCAGCAGCTACAATTTGTCCTTCCACAATTCAACTGTGGGAACATAGACAACAAAAAAGCTGGCCGCTACTATACAAGATTTTATTCATGAGGGGATTAGCTCTCCCTCGATTTAAAATTAAAAACGGTAAATTAATCATTGACAGTGCTCACTGCTAAAGTGGATACCTATTCAACTATTGGAAAGTCTGGAGAAGACAGGCAATGTGACAGAGGTACGACTCCATGACCTGGAAACAGCGCAAGCTGTTGCACGGGATAATCAAACACCTAAAAGAGAAAACGTAATCACTGGGTCCCATGCTGCTAATTAACATTGCGCACCTCACTGGTCAACTCCACAATGTGCTCTCGGATTTGCTACCAGCGGGACTCTCGTAGCTGCAATATTGTTAGCTTTTCTGAAACATGGCTCTCGGACAAGATACACCCCATGGCTATGAATGGATTCTCCATTCACCGGGCGGACATGACAGTGGAGTCGGGGTAATCGAGGGGGGGACATTTGCCTCTACATCAACACCAACTGGTGTGCTAACTCCAGTGTGGTGGAAGTGTCAACACACTGTTCACCCGTCTTAATGAACTGTACAAGGTTATAAACAAACAAGAAAACCTACATCCAAAGGCTGCTTTTCTGGGTGCCAATGAGTTTAATTCTATGTCACTGAGACGCATGATGCCCAACTTCCATCAACACGTCTTCAACGCCACTAGGGACAATAAAGTCCTAGACCACTGTTATTCTACCCACAACCAAGCATACAAGGCCTACCTCGTCTGTCATTCGGCAAATCAGATCATGACTCAGCGCTACTAAAGCAGTCCTGTAGCATAATCTCTGATTCTGTTGACCAAATCAGATCAAACCCAAACAGGAAGTACTGTGATTCGCTCCATTGAGAAATGGTCACCAGAATCAGAGGTTATGCTACAGGAATGCATTGCTAGTGCTGATTGGAATATGTTTTGAGATTCTGTCAATATCATTGACGAGCTAACCAGCTCCATCACCAGCTTCATTAGAAAATGCATCGACGAGGCCTCCCGGTCAAAGGCATTGCATCGCAGTGCTAGAGGCGTTACTACAGATCCTGATTTGATCCCGGCTGTGTCGCAGCCAGCCACGACCAGGAGGCCCATGAGGCAGCACACAATTGGCCCAGCGTCGTCCGGGTTATGCAAGGGTTTGGCCGGCTGGGATGTCCTTGTCCCATCATGCTCTAGCGACTCCTTGTGGCAGCCGGACCCATGCATTCTGACTTTGGTCGCCAGCTGTACGGTGTTTCCTCTGACACATTGGTGCGGCTGGCTTCTGGATTAAACTAGCAGTGTGTCAAGAAGCAGTGCGGCATGGCCGGGTTGTGTTTCGGAGGACACATGGCTCTTGACCTTCACCTCTCCTGAGTCCGTACGGGAGTTGCAGCAATGGGACAAGACTGTAACTACCAATTGGATATCATGAAATTTGGGAGAAAAATTGGTAAAAATGGAAAGAAAATGCATTGGCAACGTTGTCCCCACAGTAAGGGTTCGCTTCCCCAATAAAAAGCCCTGGATTAACACAGAGGTTGGAGCTAAACTAAAGGACAGGGCTACCACACACAGAGCTATCGTAGACAACCCTGAGGCTATGGCCGAGGATAGGAATAAGTAAGAAGTCTCGCTATGGCCTCCGCAGAATCAAGGCAAACCCAACCGTGATCTGTCCAACGATGCCTCTCTACCAGACGAACTCAATGCATTTTATGCACGCTTTGACAACATGTTATGGAATTTTTATGAATAATGACTAAAATATGTATACATTTGACTTAGAATTATAACTAAACAGAATACTACTATGTTACTGTATGGATATATGAATCTTATTATAATCATAATGCTGAATATAATGTGTGAAATTGTAATCAAGAATTGGAACAAGGAATGTCTGTTCCTTGTTAGAAAGAACGGAGTTATCATCAGACAGGCTGGAATGATGTGTGCCTTACAGGAAATTCTGTCTCTACCCAGGGAGGGGAGAGACCTTGGGCTGGTTGTAGATTGTTTAACAGGTGGCAGACAATGTGAGGAGGCTGTGAACTGTATTGCCATTGTATCCGAGAGGAGGAAGGACATTTTAAAACCTATGACGTCATTATTATTATATAACTTGATATAAATTGTACTATGATCAGTACTCTTGAGAATAAACGCTATTGATTGATTGATTTTGAGACTGGTTTCTGTCCATTTTATGCAAATAAGTATCTTACAAATTCTTATGAATGGGCAGAGTGTTTTAATTGAATTGGTTGCTAACATATAGGAATTAAATTCCTTTAACAATTTGGTCCTTCGAGAGCCGGATCTAAAAATTTAATGTGCACTACCATTAAATAAAACTAGCTTAATAGATCTGGCCACCTTTGTGACGGCCTGCAAGGTTTGTTAAAGCCAAATTTAAATAGGTGTTGTGAGATAGGACGGGGATTTTTGTACAAATAGGATAACTTAAATGGTTAATTAACATGTAGTATTAGCCATAGATCAAATTCCAAAGACATACCTAAATAAAGGCCTCATGAAAACTGGTTGATATACAGCGAGGAGATAAACTGGGTTTTGCCTTTGTGAAATAGACGGTTATTCTATGCGAACAGGATAACCCAACCAATTCAAAAGCCAATACTGAAATAGATTCTAGAAAATGCAGGGAAGCCTAATATAGCGGAGTAAGATACGAGATATTAACTTTAAAAGTCCTTTGACACAAAAGAAAATAGGTTGTTAACTGGGACTTTACGACCCCAGGGAAAAAGCTTATATTTGTATGGGTAAGATTTAATGTCCAATAAATGCAACGCTATAGATAAAGTTTCCAGAAAGGAGAAAACACAAATAGAAATCCATACACATAGATTGTAAGCATTAAAGAGACACACACATAGTCAGGCAGGAGAACAACCAAAGTAACTAGGTAATGGTAAACAGCACATACATAGAACATAGAAATATATACACCTAGATTGTGAGAATAATACAATAGAACATAACTGTAGGAACTAGGAAAATGTAAAAACAGCACATACATAGATAGTGATAAATACCATAGCTACTAGGAGCGGCAAGGATTTATTGAACATGGGTAGTAAATCCTCCAAGGAGGTCCCGGAATGGACGGGAGATCAGCGTTATATGGAGCAGATAAGAAAGTTGAGAAGACTGGATAGAGACGGTCAGAAGAAAGGGGGAGATAGATGCTTTAACCTGATGAGGACAGAGGGCGCTGTTGTCACTTTGGGGGAAAAACGTGCCCAATTTAAACGGCCTCGTACTGAATTCTTGCTCGTACAATATGCATATTATTATTACTATTGGATAGAAAACACTCTCTAGTTTCTAAAACCGTTTGAATTATATCTGTGAGTGAAACAGAACTCATTTGGCACAAACTTCCTGACCAGGAAGTGGAAAATCTGAAATCGATGCTCTCTTCTGGGTCCTGCCTATAAATGGGCATGATACCTATTAGTATACATGCACGTCATTCACCTTCCCCTGGATGTCAAGATGCAGTGAGAGAAGAAATTGAGTGTTTATCTTGGTCTGAGATGGAATACGTCCTCTTGGAATGACGTGTCACCCATTTCATGTTTTCAGGAAGGCGCGAAGTTGGTCCTGGATTTGCCTTCTGAATAGCTGTCGTTATAGGCGACTACTATCTCCGGCTTTGATTTTATTTGATACATGTGACAATATCATCGTAAAGTATGTTTTTTCAATATAGTTTTATTAGATTTTTTTAATTTATTCGGGACGTTAGGCGTGTTGCGTTGTGTGCCTTTGTTCAGAAAGGAGAGCTTCGCGCCACTTGGCCAGTGTGCTTGCTAATTCAAGAGGGAAAAACGATGTTCTAAATCCAAACAACGACTGTTCTGGACAAAGGACCCCTTGTCCAACATTCTGATGGAAGATCACCAAAAGTAGGACCCATTTTGTGATGCTATTTCATATATCTGTCGAACTGTGTACTAGTAGTTTTGCGCCCAGGTTTTGGCCACTCTCTCGCTATAACATAAGCCTTATGTCGTAATGAAGATATTTTTAGAATTCTAACACTGCGATTGCATTAAGAACTAGTGTATCTATCATTTCCTATACAACATGTATTTTTTTGTAATGTTTATGAATAGCTATTTGGTCAGAATAGGTGAGAGTCTAATAGAAATATCCGCACATTCTGGGAAAAAGAAGCTACGTTAGCATAATGGATAACCACTGATTTCAGCTCTAAATATGCACATTTTCGAACAAAACATAAGTGTATGTATAACCTGATGTTATAGGACTGTCATCTGAGGAAGGTTTATGAAGGTTAGTGAAAATTAATATCTTTTGCTGGTTTATTCGCTAACGCTAACGTGCCTATTGCTATCGCTAACGTGCCTTGATGAATGAATGCGGTAGTGTGGTAGGCTATTGTAGTACGCTAATATAATGCTATATTGTGTTTTCGCTGTAAAACACTTAAAAAATCTGAAATATTGGCTGGATTCACAAGATGCTTGTCTTTCATTTGCTGTACACGATGCATTTTTCAGAAATGTTTTATGATGAGTATTTAGGTATTCCACGTTGGTCTCTATAATTACTCTGGCTGCTTCGGTGCTATTTTTGACGGTAGCTGTGATGGTAGCTGCAATGTAAAACTGATTTATACCTCAAATATGCACATTTTTCGAACAAAACATAGATTTATTGTGTAACATGTTATAAGACTGTCATCTGATGAAGTTGTTTCTTGGTTAGTTTGGTTGGTTCTTGGTTAGTTAGGTTGGCTTTGTGCATGCTACCTGTGCTGTGAAAAATGTCTGTCCTTTTTTGTATTTGGTGGTGAGCTAACATAAATATACGTGCTGTTTTCGCTGTAAAACATTTTAAAAATCAGACATGTTGGCTGGATTCACAAGATGTGTACCTTTCATTTGCTGTATTGGACTTGTTAATGTGTGAAAGTTAAATATTTCTAAAAAATATATTTTGAATTTCGCGCTCTGCCTTTTCAGTGGAATGTGGGAGGAGTTCCGCTGGCGGAACGCTGGAGCAGTAAAGGTTAACTGTAAAAAAACGGGTCATTTTGCTAGAGATTGTGAGGCTCCGTGTAAATACTGCAATAAAATAGGCCACAATCTCCGAGACTGTAAACAGAGAGAACAGGTTGAGTCAAAGCATCTGACCGTAACTATCAGGGTAATTCTGGACAGGCATGAAGGAGACCTTAAGGGGAAAGGACCTAAGAGAGAAGGGAAAAAATTTGACAGGATCAGACAATACCATATGTTTCAATTGCAAGGAGACAGGACATTTCGCCCGGGAGTGTAATGCTCCCTGCAAAAATTGTGACCGAGTAGGACCCAACCACCGAAATTATAATTCAACTAAAGGGAAAGTCAGGCGCGACAATCGGGAGAAAAAGAGAGAGGCGGAGGCAACGAGAGCGCAATTAATGAGAATCCTCGCTGGGGAAACGCTTGGATCTTTAAATTAGAGCTATTTTCTGGGAATTGTCTCGGTGCCGGAGTTTGCGACTACAGAAAATTATAATAATAGGGTTATTGGCGGGGATGCTCCTTTACTCCAAAAGTGATGGTGGTTCATTGGTAAAATAGCTGCCTTCCAAGCTTGAGACCTGAGTTTGATTCATGATAAATGCTCTGACTAAAATCTGAGTCATTAATTGTAATTAAACCATTTGTATATTTTGCCTGGAAAGATACGGTCGTTAGTGCTGGTATAGGATATAAACTGAACGTTTTAATAGCTTGTTTAGGTTAAATTGAAAGACTAATCCATTCTAAATGATAGCGAGGCGATTTCGATGTGATACGTTGTGTTGCCTAAATGATCTGCTGGAATAATGTATAGAGACTGGAGTCATATTTAAATTACTAAATCATAGAAGACAGTTAATAACGGACAGATACGATAAAGTTGTGCCCATCGGAACGTTATTATTCTTATGGATTGACTGACATGCGATATAAATTTAGCGAGGTACATGGTATGTTTAAATTTTGGAGCAGGGAAAGTTTGGTTTTACTCTTACGATAGAATTAAAGCAAAACGCAGTTGGAGTAGGGGGTATGTTTTTGCCTAGAGGCAGGAATAAGATAGTTAGTTGCGGTGTTGGCTACTAATTTTCAGGGTAAGTTGCTAGATGCAGGTTGATTTGTTGTGTAATAATGTAAAACTGCGTCATTACATTGGATATACAATAACGTTACTCAAATTGATTTGACCGTTGTTCATGTACACTCTTTTCTGTACTTCTGGCAGTATAATTTTGATTGAGAGATGTTGATTGATGTTGTAAATTCTATTCAAGATCCAATATTTGTGATAAATTGGTTTTGGTTTATCGAACCCGTACTACTGCTATTGCAGTTAGCCAACAATGATTTGCAATTCGTTGAAAGTTGCTGCGGCCTGAACACGGGCTGAGCGCTTGTTGCTGACATCACTCACAATGCACTTTTGCAGCCAGGCAATGATGTTGTGACTGAGGGTGGGACAGAGAAAATGGTTTGTGTCATTTAGAGGGAAAATGCGTGCATTATAGCTATGAGCCACTTTTCAGAAGTTGTTAAAAGTTCCAAATACAATTTTAAAAGTAGCTGAATATCGTCAGGGTAGTCTAAAAAGATGCTAAAACTAGCAACAAAATTGCTAGGTGGCCATCACTGATTGGTGGCGCTCACTGGGCTATATTTGGCTATAAGAGAGGGAGGTCAGAATAGTTGAATCGTAAAAGTTTGTGATAGCTCTTTATTGATTTTTAGTTCGAATGTCTAGGTATCACCAGTGAAATTTAACAGAAAGTTAAGGTATACTAACATGCCAGTGGAGCTGATTTAATGTTAAAGGGACAGTGCACGTTTATCACAGTTGTGTGTGTCTAAATGGGGTTTGAGGGGATTTCCCTGTTTCCCAGCGACAAGATAACTTAAAGGGATACACTCACATATGGAATATTAGAAGTTTTGTTTTCTGAGTTTAAATTAAATACAGGATTTCTTTTGATAAAGGAAGGTTCTGGGAACCTGGATACAACATGCAGAAAATGTTTGACTTAAAAAAATTAAAAATTAAAAATAAAATATGTTTAATGTAGTAAGGAACACTTCTTTGAAGTGGTGGTATGACTTATGACTTCTATCATAACTTTCCATTGTGGTCTGATCAGCCTCATTGGAAAGCAATTTGGATGGAGAATCTAAGGTCATTGGTAAATACTGAGTTTAAGGTAATTTAATACAACAAAGTGGTGAAATTAATATTATAGTGTATTTTATTTTCTTAGATGAATATGGTGAGAAGATTAGTTGGGATACGTATTTAAAAAAGGTAGACTCATGTTAAGTATTTAGGACATATTTTAAACCAACAGGGCAGGAAAAAAGATGAAGGTAGAAACATAGTGATTTTATAAGCATTAAATTTAATTATGAAAAGAAAAATGTTGCAGTTCTTATGGATGGTAAATTACTGTAGATAATGGATCCCATACTATGCAATATATATATTAAATTATTGATGAGACTGATTTTAAGGCTAACCCATGTTATTGTTAGATAAAATACAGTGGACTCCTGAAAGCATATGATATGGTTAGCATATCATTTTGGTCTCATTTAATCATAGTATAAAGTGGACGGGGATATATGACATCTGTGGTGATTCAGGATTATTGATAGGATCGAGATAACCTTATTTAACCTATGTAAGGACTTTAGAAATTGCCACCATAGACATGTTTTTTTAATTCCATGAGTTCAGATAAAGCCAAACAGTGAGACACTTAGTTAATGTTTGGAAACAACACATAGTTGTTACTGACTGTTATGAGACAGAGCTACAGACAGATAGGGGAAAGGGCAGACAGAGGGGCCCTCCCCGCACTGCTGAGACCTTGAAGGTAGCATTGACTAGGTCCTGTGAAATAAGAAAGGAGAGAAAGGTTACTGTCTACATAGGCAAGCACATATACATAGACAAGCACAGATAACTCTTAAAGTAGATAAGACACTTAACCGTGTCTTAATTTCACTATCCTGTGTAGCTCAGTTGGTAGAGCATGGCGCTTGCAACGCCAGGGTTGTGGGTTCGATTCCCACGGGGGGCCAGTACAAAAAAAAAAGTATGAATGTATGTACTTGTAAGTCGCTCTGGATAAGAGCGTCTGCTAAATGACTTAAATGTAAATGTTAACATAGAATTGGTAGATTTGCGCCAGTATTGATACAAGGGCGGAGCCATGTATCAAAAGGGGGATGGAATAGGGCACTTTGTGGCCTATCAGATAATAATAATAAAAATAAAAATAAATGTTATATATATATAGCGTTCCCAACTTACTTGGCGGACACGAGTATGGTAACTAAAATATTAGGTCAAGATATTCTTCCTACAGTTGGGTTACTAGGATAATAATGGATGACATTCTAGCTAATCAGATAGAACAGATAGAATGACAGAGCAGAACACATTAAAAGACTGTTTATTAACCAAACCCGTATGTCCAAGATTTTATGCTCTACAGGAGAACTACAGAGGAGATTACCCACAAGATTGGGCCAGGGGACTGGGTCTGGGTCCAATCACTAAAGAAAAAGGACTGGAAGCAGCCACAGTGGGAGGAGCCATACCAAGCACTCCTGGTGACTGCATTCGCAGTGAGAATAGCTGAAAGA
Source organism: Salvelinus namaycush (assembly GCF_016432855.1). Taxonomy (NCBI): domain Eukaryota; kingdom Metazoa; phylum Chordata; class Actinopteri; order Salmoniformes; family Salmonidae; genus Salvelinus; species Salvelinus namaycush. The sequence continues at coordinate 18,493,329 of NC_052325.1, read as the reverse complement.
ACTACCTGGGTTCATATCACACATTGCAAGAGGGTAAGACACACTGACACTGCCGAACCATCACAGAGTTAAGGAGAAGAACCGTAGCTAATAGAGCTCGGGGGTTAACTCTTTAACGAAGATTTCCCTGACCCCGCCCACTCATCACTGTGTACGTTCATAGAAGTGGAAGTATGGTCTGGCCTCTGACTGCTGATATGTTTTCCGGGAAAGGGTGGGGTTTTACAGGGGTGCTGGTTGGTCTGAGCTGTCTTATTGTGGGAGCCATATTCCTAATACACCACGCCCCACCTGAGTATGCAGAAGGTGGTGACTTGACCCATGGTTTCGATGATGAGAATTTTGTATTAACCAAGCATAAGAGATCCCTTGATCTGGATAGACAGGAAGTTAGAGTGGAGGTTGGGAAGGATGTCTCAATGGAGTTTTATGTAGACCAAATGGGGTCTCTGACTCCTGGGCAGTCTAGGACTATGAGCCATTATGGAATATATCTGTGTAGATCCCCGTGTAGTTCATGGACACAGGTCATAGCTCACACACGGAGAGAGAGGGCTACATAAATCCTTACACCCAGTATGGAAGGAGGTGGAGTATAGTGAAGGTGAGGGTTTTTGACTGCAATCCGGAGAGAGAGATGTATTGCATAAAGGTAATGAAAGAGGATCTAGGGTTATGGTATGTTGGATTTGACCAGGTATCGGTTGATACCCTAGTACGGTTCTGGGTAGAGGAGGTTAGGGCAGGTGATAGCTCTAACGTCAGCCAGGATACAAGCAGAGCACCTGACACAACAGACACTGACAGCAGAGTAGTCCAGAGCCAAGGGCCGGTGCGGATAGTGAAGACGAAAGATCTGAAGGAAGTGATTGAGGTGGAAACTGGTTATGGGGATTCTAACCTTTGGTTAGAATGGATTCAGTATACAGCCAGATCAGTAGCGAAAGAAGAATGTTATGCCTGTACTGCAGCCAAACCACAGCTGCCCACCATCCCCTTTCCATTTGATGGAATTGATATACCCAGGAAAATGGCCTGTATGGTAAAGCTGTTCATGAAGGCAAGGAAGCCAGACAATGACAGTTGCATTGATCTGCATAACCTTTATCCCCATGTGCCCATCACCTCCATTCCCCCTTTCACAGTTACAGGAGGACACTATTATTGTATGGCCTGGCACATCACAAACGGATGGGACGTAGGGGAAAGTAAGACCTGACTGGATGGTTGACTTCCGAGGATTTTAGTAAGATAAAAAGGCCCAGAGCAGATGTCTGGTGGTTATGTGGAGGGATGAGGCTGTGGCCTGACCTGCCTACCATTTGGACCAGTAGTTGTGCACTAGTGCAGTTACGCATGCCCTTCACCCTTATCTAAAACGAGGACCTAGAACCAGGTAGAAGAGAGAGAAGGATTGCTCCGTCCAGAGAGAGGAGGAGTGCTCCGTCCGGATCTTTTGACAATAGCATTTACATAGGATGGTATTGGATATGTTATTGGCTGAAAAGGGTGGCGTGTGTGTCTTATTCGGAGCAGAATGTTGCACATTTATCCCTGATAACACAGCTCCAGACGGATCAGTGACCAAGGCCCTGACTGGTTTAACCACATGAGCTCACAAATTGGCAGAGAACTCTGGGGTTGATAATTCTCTTACAAATGGATTTGACAGTATGTTTGGGAAATGGAAAATTGTCATAATCACTGTGTTGTGGGCCAATTTCAATAGTATGAGTGTTTTGGTTCAGTGTGAATGCTGTTTGATTCTGGGTGTGAAAGGTCTCATTTCCAGGACTCTGGAGAAATCGATGACAATACTGATGATAAGATATGGACCCATTCCAAGTTCTGACCAGTGGAAGGATGAATACTGGTTCCCAGACCGAGGATGGATCCGGCTACTTTGAGACATTATAAATATTTAGGTCCCTTCTTGTGTTGATGCTTAGACTGATTTTTTGATAAAGATTATAACGAAAATCCTGATAAGAAGAGTTATGATTCTGATGTAGGCCTGGAACAGTCATTGTAAATACATATATTGGTTATTGTGTGGTTGATGTTGTGTTAGATGTTGTGGTTGATTTAGGTTGTATTTGGATAACAAGAAATATTTCTAATAAAAATAGATTTGTGCCTTTTAATATTTTTTATAAAATTAGAAGTGTGATTAGAGGTATAATATTTAGTCATAGGGTGGATATGTTATGGAATTTTTATGAATAATGACTAAAATATGTATACATTTGACTTAGTAGTATTCTGTTTAGTTATAATTCTATGTTACTGTATGGATGTATGAATCTTATTATAATCATAATGCTGAATATAATGTGTGAAATTGTAATCAAGAATTGGAACAAGGAATGTCTGTTCCTTGTTAGAAAGAATGGAGTTATCATCAGACAGGCTGGAATGATGTGTTCCTTACAGGAAATTATGTCTCTACCCAGGGAGGGGAGAGACCTTGGGCTGGTTGTAGATTGTTTAACAGGTGGCAGTCAATGTGAGGAGGCTGTGAACTGTATTGCCATTGTATCCGAGAGGAGGAAGGACATTTTAAAACCTATGACGTCATTATTATTATATAACTTGATGTAAATTGTACTATGATCAGTACTCTCGAGAATAAACGCTATTGATTGATTGATTTTGAGACTGGTTTCTGTCCATTTTATGCAAATAAGTATCTTACAAATTCTTATGACTGGGCAGAGTGTTTTAATTGAATTGGTTGCTAACATATAGGAATTAAATTCCTTTAACACAACAACAGCATCGTGCCGGGTGTGAGGTTCATCACCGACCCAGAGGATTGGGTGATCTCGCTCTCCAAGGACGATGTGAGAAAGGTCTTTGATCAGGTCAACACCCGCAAGGCTGCAAGGCCAGACCATATTCCAGGGCGCGTTCTCAGAACATGCACAGAACAGCTGGCAGGCATATTGGTCAGCAGGTAGCCTAGTGGTTAGTGCGTTGGACCAGTAACCGAAAGGTGCTAAATCGAATCCCTGAGCTGACAAGGCAAAACTCTGTCGTTCTGCCCCTGAACAAGGCAGTTAACCCACTGTTCCTAGGCCGTCATAGTAATTAAGAATTTGCTCTTAACTGACTTGCCTCGTTAAATAAATAAAAAACAATTCACAGAAATGTTTACCTCTCTTTGTCCCAGTCTGTAATCTCTGTATGTTTTTATAGATGACTACCATTATTCCTGTCCCCAAGATTTCTAAGGCTTCATGCCACAATGACTATTGCCCTAGAGCACTCACTTCTGTAATCATGAAGTGCTTTGATAGGCTGGTTATGCCACACATTAACTCCACCATCCCAGACACACTAGACCAGGCCTGGGCAACTCCAGTCCTCGGGGGCCTGATTGGCACTTTTGCCGCAGGGGTGGCCTAGACCCACTCCACTGTACTCTGGAGCGGGATAAATTTGGAGGTGGAGGGTCCATCATGGTCTGGGGCGGTGTGTCACAGCATCATCGGACTGAGCTTGTTGTCATTGCAGGCAATCTCAATGCTGTGCGATCCTCCTCCCTCATGTGGTACCATTCCTGCAGGCTCATCCTGACATGACCCTCCAGCATGACAATGCCACCAGCCACACTGCTCATTTTGTGTGTGATTTCCTGCAAGACAGGAATGTCAGTGTTCTGCCATGGCCTTAGAAGAGCCCGGATCTCAATTCCATTGAGCACGTCTGGGACCTGTAGGATCAGAGGGAGAGGGCTAGGACCATTCCCCCCCAGAAATGTCCAGGAACTTGCAGGTGCCTTGGAGGAAGAGTGGGGTAACATCTCACAGCAAGAACTGGAAAATCTGGTGCAGTCCATGAGGAGGAGATGCACTGCAGTACTTAATGCAGCTGGTGGCCACACCAGATACTGACTGTTACTTTTGATTTTGACCCCCCTTTGTTCAGGGACACATTATTCCCTTTCTGTTAGTCACATGTCTGTGGAACTTGTTCAGTTATTGTCTCAGTTGTTGAATTTTGTTATGTTCATACAAATATTTACACAAATATTTATTTGCTGAAAATAAATGCAGTTGACAGTTCTTTTTTTGCTGAGTTTATATGAGAATGCTGTTCATTGAATACAGCTCAGTCTTCAATACAATTGTCCCCTCCAAGCTCGTCACCAAGCTTAGGACTGGGTCTGAACACTTCCCTCTGCAACTGGATCCTGGACTTCCTGACGGGCTGAGCCCAAGTAGTGAGGGTAGCCAACATCACCTCCGCCATGCTGACCCTCAACACAGGGGCCCCACAGGTGTGTGCTTAGTCCCCGCCTGTACTCGCTGTTCACCCACGTCTGCATGGCCAGGCACGACTCCAACACCATTATACATTTTGCTGACGACATGACAGTGGTAGGCCTGATCACCGGCGATGATGAGTCAGCCTACATGGTGGAGGTCAGTGAACTGGCAATGTGGTGCCAGAGCAACAACCTCTCCCTCAACATCAGTAAGACCAAGGGGCTGATCGTGGACTTCAGAAAACTGGGGGGTGTGGGGGCGAGCACGCCCCCAGCCACATCGACAGGGCTGCAGAGGTGCAGGTCAAGAGCTTCAAGGTCCTCGGTGTCCAAATCATTAAAGACTTAAAATGTTCCAAACACACGCACACAGTCGTGAACCCCCTCAGGAGGTTGAAAAGGTTTGGTATGGGCCCTCAGATCCTCAAAAGGTTCTACAGCTGTACCATTGAGAGTATCTTGACTGGCTGCAGCACTGCCTGGTATGGCAATAGCATCGCCCTCGATCACATGGCACTACAGAGGGTAGTGGGGACAGCCCAGTACATCGCTGGGGCTGAACTCGCTGCCATCCAGGACATCTACAGTATATCATACTGGAAGGAGGGCCCGGAAAATTATAAAAAAACTCTAACCACTCAAGCCACAGACTATTGTCTCTGCTTCAACACGGCAAGCGGTAACGGTGCATCAAGTCTGACACCAACAGGCTCTTGAACAGCTTCAATCCCCAAGCAATAAGACTGATAAATAGCTAACAAAATTGCTACACGGACTATCTGAGTTGACCATGTATATTTATTGACCTTTATTTTTTTTTATTGACCTTTAACTTTGCAAATGGCCCTACAAATGCAAATGCAAAGGGCCCTACACATGCATTATACATTTCTACTGACTCTACACACACGCACACACTCTCACATACAGTACATGCGCTGCTGTTACTTTATCTTACAGTATATCCTGTTGCCTAGCCACCTTAGTCCTATATATATCTACCTCCATCAATAAAGTATTCCTACACATTGTACATATTGTCTATTGTAATCAGATCACGCTGTGACGTCATTATGTGGGCTAAAAGTTCCATCCCACCTGAACAGGCTGAAATTCTAGGCATTATTTTCAAACAGCTCTTACACAAAAAGTGCATTATCATAATTTTCACAATTTCAGAGTCTTATTTCGACCTCATAATAGGACCGGGATGATACCAGTATCGCAATACTCGTTAGTCCCAAGCAGGGGAAAAATATATATTTAAATATACTTAAATCGTACTTTACAAACATATTTTACAAATGTTATATTTAATGCATTTCATGTACATTTAATTTGTATTTTATTAGCATTTAAGTATACAGTACAGTGCAAGAGTTTTAGGCAGGTGTGAAAAATGCTGTAAAGTAAGAATGCTTTCAAAATAGACATGTTAATAGATTATATTTATCAAATAACAAAATGCAAAGTGAGTGAACAGAAGAAAAATCTACATCAAATCAATATTTGGTGTGAACACCCTTTGCCTTCAAAACAGCATCAATTATTCTAGGTATACTTGCACACAGCTTTTGAAGGAACTCAGCAGGTAGGTTGGCCCAAACATCTTGGAGAACCAACCACAGTTCCTCTGTGGCTTTACGTAGCCTTAGGCGCTTCTCTCCTTGTAATCCCAGACAGTCTCGATGATGTTGAGATCAGGGCTCTGTGGGGGCCATACCATCACTTCCAGGACAACTTGTTCTTCTTTATGCTGAAGATAGTTCTTAATGACTTTCGCTGTATGTTTGGGGTTGTTGTCATGCTGCAGAATAAATGTGGGGCCAATCAGATGCCTCCCTGATGGTATTGCATGATGGATAAGTATCTGCCTGTACTTCTCCACATTGAGGAGATCATTAATTCCGACCAAATCCCCAACTCCATTTAGAGAAATGCAACCCCAAACTTGCAAGGAACCTTCACCATGCTTCACTGTTGCCTGCAGATGCTCTATTGTGTACCGCTCTCCAGGCCTTCGGCAAACAAACTGCCTTCTGCTACAGCCAAATATTTCACATTTTGACTCATCAGTCCAGAGCACCTGCTGCCATTTTTCTGCACCCCAGTTCCTGTGTTTTCGAGCATAGTTGAGCCGCTTGGCCTTGTTTCCACATTGGAGGTATGGCTTTTTGGCCTCAAGTCTTCCATGAAGGCCACTTCTGACCAGACTTCTCCGGACAGTAGATGGGTGTACAAGGGGCCCAATGTTTTCTGCCAATTCTGGCACTGCTGGACATCTTCCGATTGCAAAGGGAAATAAGCTTGATGTGACTTTCATCTGCTGCAGTACGTTTCCTTGGCCGACCAGTGCGTCTACGGTCCTCAACGTTGCCCGTTTTTGTGCTTCTTCAAAAGAGCTTAGACAGCACATCTGGAAACCCATGTCTGCCTTTAAGTTTCTGCCTGGGAGAGACCATGCTGATGCAGTATAACTACCTTGTGTCTTGTTGCTGTGCTCAGTCTTGCCATGGTGTATGACTTTTGACAGGTTTCTGTCTTCAGAAACCTCACTGTGTTAGCTGAGTTTGGCTGTTCCTCATCCAGTTTTATTTCTCCTACACTGTAAAAAATATTGTGTCCCTTTTACTTTAAAAAATGTAGGTAACTATTTGCATCAGCTTTTTAAGTAAATCCAACAAGGAGGATATTTTAAGTATAATATACTGCGCTTTTAGTGTATTACAAACTCAAATATATGAAGTGCAATCAACTAACTGGATCTCAAAAATTCCTTTCATTCAACTTAATTTGATCAGGTTCAGAATTATTATTATTTTTTGGACCTGCTTAAATCCTTCAAGTCCCAGAACTAATGTTATAAGTTTGATATACATAATGTAATCAGTTACAGAACTAATATTGTACGTTTAATTTGCTGAATTTACTCATAAATTATATTCTATGTTTTATCAACATGTATCGACTCTCCTCTTCGTCTGATGATGAGGAATAGGAATCATCGGACCAACACGCAGCGTGGTAAGTGTTCATAGTACATTTTATCAAATAAACTGAACACTGAATGACAAAAAACAACAAAGAGAGTGAATGAACCGAAACAGTCCTGTAAGGTGAAAAAACACAAAACAGGAAACAACTACCCACAAACACAGGTGGGAACAGGCTACCTAAGTATGGTTCTCAATCAGAGACAACGAATGACAGCTGCCTCTGATTGGGAACCACACACGGCCAAACACAAAGAAAAGGACAACATAGAACAAAACATAGAATTCCCACCCCAACTCACGCCCTGACCAAACCAAAATAGAGACATAAAAAGGATCTCTAAGGTCAGGGCGTGACACAACAAATGTTTTTTGCTCAGTTACTTATGGTACTCAGGTTAATAAAATGTATTTAAATTGGGTTCCTACTATTCAAATATATACTCACAACTATACTTAAAAAGCTGATGTAAATAGTTACCTCAATATACATGGGATAATATATGGGATAATTTACAAAAAAATATTATTTCTATACAAGGGAATATGCAAAAAGAAACAACAATGCTCAACTTCAAACTTCCACACCTTAATTTTGAATAAAATAAATGTTATCATTTTATCATTTCTTCAAACTTCAATCTCAAATTGTCCCTTAAGCCCTACTCCTTAGGCAATCGTATTTTGTAATCTGTAAGCATTCTGGGTATAACTACACCTTGCCTCCTTAGGTAAAGTTACATCCAGATAGCTTGCACCTGACTACAAATCATTTTAGATCTTCACAACTTCATAAAGTTTAGGTGATAGTTTGGGATTAGCACTTTGACCTCACATCTTGTACAGTTTGGCAATAATTTTCTGGCGGTCTGTGTGCCCCTTAGCAAAGCAATATTTTAACAGAAATGTTAATTAACCATTTGTCTTAATAGACTTTACACAAAGCACAATATGAACTTTAACTAAAATACAACCTCATTCAAACTGTTTAAGATTAATCAAAACATGGGTTTTCAAAACATACATTGCACATATTGTTACAAAATGTATGCCAAATTCTCCCTTAAACCTGACTCCATATGCACTAGTAAAGCCCATATGGACATATTATTTTGACAGGTATAAGCATTCTGGGTATACCTCACCTTGCTTCCTTAGGTAAAGTTACATCCAGATAGCTTGCACCTGACAATTAATCTCAGATATCCACTAGTGCATGTGGAGTAAATTTTAAAACAAAGCTGTTTTTTTAAACAGGAACTGACAATGTCTGTTAGGACTTCACCTAACAAAGATGTAAACTGTAGCTCCTATATCACCTAGCAACTAGCTTTTCAGCTTACTGAGTAGGGTTTAGACCACCGTTTGTGAGTGGCCATTTGAGAGTTCTCATAGATATCTTTAGATATCTCTGAAAACAAGTAACTTCATCTTTAGAGCTTGGACCCGTGGGGAGGTCCTGAGATCATCAAGTTCCAAGAATACTTTTTGGAACACCTCAAAGGTATATTTCAGTTCTTTGGGGTACCTTAGATTTAAGCTATAGATGAGGCCCATAAGCAACGTACCTGACTGTGTAACACTGGAAATACCAGCCAGGACCTCTGCTCCTTCGATGCAGATCCCATGCTCTATATTCTGGTGCAGATCCTTCACAGTGAACACCTTCATCACATGCTGAACGATGTCCTCTCGGATCATGGTGTCGTCTGTATCCTGAGTGAAAAAAAAAAGAAATAACAGACTAGGCTACTAGCTTAACTGTGCACCTTGAGAGGAGAAAGAGGGAAGATACCTCGTTAAAAGATTAATAAGGATATAAAAATAAAAACCTTTACCTTGTATTCTGTGATAAGGTCTTCAACCCTCTCGCCAAGGTATATGATCAGGCCACGGATCACACTGTCTCTCCTTTCCTGGATGGTGTTGCACTGTAATATGATGTTATACAAATATTTGCATTTAATACCGGCAAATAAATACACAGTATAACCTATATACTATTGTGAAGGTGATACTGTGCATACCCCGTACAGAACTTCAAGGATTTTCTGCATGTCTGCCTTTACAGCACCTCCTTTTGACTTAAACAAGTCCAATAGTTTTGGTGTATATTCGTCCAGCTTCTGGATAAAGGTGGACTCAAGAGCAACAGTTGTAATTCTTCTGAACTCTTCCTTAATCTGAGAGAGAGAGAAAGAGAGAGTGAGAGAGAGAATTCTGAACAGATAAGGACAAAAGATGATCTGAGAGCCAGAATGCTATTGGGAAACCCCTCCCAAAGCATGTGCAGAGTGAGAATGTTCATACTAATCTTTAATGCATATTTAATTATAGATTAGATTATTAGGTCAAGTCAACACAAAATATTTAAATCAATATACATGTTTTACCTACATTGACTATTTTCATTCAGTTGTATTTTGTACCTGAGTGGGCTCAAACAGGGCTGGCCATCTATCAAGTCCTTCACAGGAAGGGCCTGAACAACATCTTGTCTTCGATATGAGAAGGTCTTGGCACTCACAATTTTGTGGTTGTCGCATATTTGTACTTCTCCCAGTAGCTTCACTCGCTCCCTCCCCAGGGTCTCGTCTGTTTCTCCAGCAGGGTGGGGTGGGAGGTCATTTACCTCCGCCTTCTTTGGGGTTTTTTATGTTCTTTGCAACGGGCCTGTCCTCTGGTGATTTTCTCTTGACAGAGTTCACTTCCGGTTCTGGGATACCAATTCCTCTCAGTTTCAATCTGTAATTGCCCATCTTGTACTTAAGGCTGGTTTGCCATCCGTACAGGCCTGAGAAGGACCCAGACTCTTTAAGATATGGGTACTTTTTTACCAAAGCTTCTGCAACCCGCCAATTTTGTAGACTTGACGGATAGGCTGTAAACTGGAAGATCCTTTCAGACAGTTTTTCCAGGATGTCTGATTTCACAGACAGATTGTTGAGTAGTGTTCCATCCTTCATGTGTGCTTCATTAGCTGCCTCAAGAATGAGCTCTGTATCGTAAGCAAAGCGAGGAACTTCAAACTCAGATGGCCACGGACTGGAGAGTTGGGAAGAGGTTCTTTCTGGAGAGGATAATATCACAGTATCACGTGATCCAAGGGAGCCCCTCTCATCCGATGTCTCTGTGGAGCTGTTATTGAGTTCTTGTACATGTAAAGTAATAAGAGGTGGGTCGTCAAGGTCAACCACTTTGATGGTGTCTTCATCCTTTAGGTCTTCAGTATCAAGCAAAGAAAATAACTGATCTCCAAATGCGCTGTCCATGTACTGTAGAACAAATTATTTTTGAAGCTGAAATGTCTCTTGCACAATTGTGCCAATCTCAGCCACAGTAGCAGGGATTCCAGAAGGCAATGTTAGCTTACGGATATCAGGCCTCTCCAATAGGACCCGTAGCCTGGCAGACATTTCTGTTCTGTTGTAGAGAAAGTGATCCTGTCAAGAAAAAATGCATAAAAGTTATCAAATGGGTATGATGTCAAACATTGGTATCCCATTAAATCGATATCAAGTGCTGCTTACTTGATCTCATAATAATAAACATGCAAAACCAAGCATATCTATTCTATACCAAATACTAAATTCGGCATGAGCTTTATGAGCAATGCATTGTTTTTAAACTCATGTATAAATACACCACATTTAAAACTATTCCATTTTAAAAGATTGTTACCTAATATTGCAGGCAAATATGGTGCTTCAGGGTTACCATGCGCTTTTGGCCAACAGCGTATGCTGTTAGTGGGGAGATGTCTGCCAAATCCTTTTGCTCAATGACCTTAAGCTTCTGTGTGGATTCCAGCTCAAACCCCCTAAGGTGCTCATTATACCAAGCATTCTGACACTTGGCAATAAAAGCAATTTCACCATGAACAATGATCATTAGAAGTATTTCAACAAAGTCTGGTAGACCTCCAGTGGATCCGTAGGTTAGGGTCATTCCAAACGAGTAGCTGGTACCATTGCAGAAAAGTGTGTTTGACATCCGAACAAAAGTCTCATCTGGAAAATAACATTTTACAGTTTCCTTTGTCATCCTTTAACACTTCCAAAGCAACAGTGGACAGCTTTGTGGCAGATAGGGCAGGCTTGACAAGATTGGTGCCATGCAGATGGTATGCAAGCATTAGTTGATGCTTCACTGCAAGAGACAGTAAAATGTTTTGAAAGCTGTTGGTCTGTCGAACAATCCGCTTAAAAAATCTGTGTTTAGCTTCAAAGCGCATAGTCCAAAAAGCTACTAGGGGTCCAAATGCCTTTATCAGCTGCGGGTAGTGTTCAATGAAATGATGTTTCGGGATAAGACTATCCTGAGGAAAAACCTCTACAAATCTATGCCTGTGCTCGAATATCTTGCTGTCAAGGTACCAAATTGATTCTTCTGTGTGAATTGGCGAAACCACAAGCTCAACAATATCTTTGAGTTCCATAAGAATTTTTGATGGTTCACCTACAGGTATTTTAGTTCCTATAATGAATGGAACCAGACGCAGTAGGCTCCAGTTTTCATGAGCATTTCCTCCAATACTTATTTTCCTTGGATTCATCAAGTCAAGAGGAATTGATTTTGGGCAGTCAGTGTTATCACTCCACATATAGGGGAATTGTGTGATAAGATTGTTGAGTTCCAAGAGTGAAATATTTATTCTTGATTAAAACCTTTAAGCACAATGCCAGTTCGAGAGGCAAGATTCCCTCAAAAAAGTCATGCAGCACATCTGGTGGATAGCCAGACAGCACATCAAAATGTTTACGTTTTTCAGTCAAAGCACACTGCTTTTTCACACCATAGCAATGTATTAAGGTGGGATTTTCTAAAACTGTCTGTATTTGTTCAGAATGTTGCTGCTTTGTTCTGGGTAGGAATTCCACAGATCTCACTTCTTTTAGATAGCTCAACCAAACAGAACCTACAGACATGCGTTGCACTAAAACTTTCTACAAATCCACCAATAGAGTGGGCTCCAAGATTATCTGCCGCCACACAAAAAAACAGTGCCCTTCAGTATCTTTCCCAGCACAGGAATAAAAAGTCCTTCCTCCTCCAATTGTGTAAGATGTTTTAAAAGTGGCTCTAGAACCTTCCCATATCCATATGTTTTAACATCAACAGCCTTGCGGAGAACAGCTAATTAAATAGACTTGAGTGTAGACCTAAACTGTAATGGGACATTTGCCAACACCCAATAGACTCCTGTGATTTTGTGCTTTTTGCAGGATGTTCCAAGGGGATTGCACACTTCAAAGTCATCAACATAGAGAAGTAAAGATAGGGTTTATTAATCTCCTGATAAACAGTAATTTTCTTTGAAAAGTGTGCCATCATAAAAAGACTTGTATCGAGAAAAACTCGTAGACCTACTTTTTAAAGCTTTCTCCTGAATGTCCTTGTTGCTCAGTACTTGTAACAGTGACAGCAGAACAGGAACATACTGAAAGCTTTTTCCTTTCTTTGCACAGAAAAGTTTTACTTAAAAAACTGCTTCCTCTTTTACGGTGTGACGAGGGGTCCATCCAGCCCTAAAACTGTGCTCATGGGATTTGTCTCAAACATCTTGAACCAAATCTGAGATTATGTAATTGTCAATAACACAGCCATGTTTCCTTAAACAGGAATTAATAATGGATTTTATGACTGGACCTGACACAGAGCACGATATGAACTGCAGTTCCTCTACTACCTCATTGATACACTTGTTTGACACATTGTAAATACTTTCCAATTTGAGCAAAAGGTGACCAATTTTTTGCTCAAGGTCATTTTGTAATTCTGGCTCTTCTAAAGTTTCCTCCTCTTCATGGACTTGTGTATTTGAATGGTCAATATGTTTTTGTACGACTCCAGTTCTAAAGTTGCCCAGAGAATGCGGATTGTGTTTTCGACTCCTATGAGATGCAAAGGTACCATATACATTTGTTCTAAATCCGCACTTGTCAAATACGCAGAGGACAGTTTCGTGTTTCTTTAGATGGCTTCCAAGGTGGTCAAAAAAAAAAAATCTGTTGAGAAACTGCAAGCTCTGCAAATTTCACATTTAAAATTAAAGACCTCTCCTGGCCTTCCTGTCAGTTGCATGATGCTTCGACAAATGTACCTTAAGGGAACCCCATGTTTTGAAGGAACAGATGCAGTCTGGGTGGAGGCAAACCAGTGTTTGATTATGTCCATGCCTCTGTCTATAGTGCTTCAAAAGTTCTGTTTATTTGAATGCAGCAAAACTGCAGATCTTACATTGCATGTGCCGCCTGATCCCTACGGAATTAAGTTAAAATCAGTTATTTGTGTGTGTGTATATAAGCTTAAAACATTATTACTAACACATCCCATATGTTATCTAATTCTAAAATAAGGAAGACACACATTGTCAATACCTGCCTGGGCGACAACGCATTGTGTAAAACACTTATAAGGCCCTAAGAAATACTTTTGCTATTTTATTTTCCGAAATTCCATGTAAACTTTTTGTGGCCTAACTTGTTCAATCCATTTGGTTTATTTAAATATACAGTATACAGTTGAAGTCGGAAGTTTACATACACTTAGGTTGGAGTCATTAAAACTCAATTTTCAACCACTCCACAAATTTCTTGTTAACAAACTATAGTATTGGCAAGTCGGTTAGGACATCTACATTTGTGCATGACACAAGTAATTTTTCCAACAATTGTTTACAAACAGATTATTTCACTTATAATTCACTGTATCACAATTCCAATAGGTCAGAAGTTTACATACACTAAGTTGACTGTGCCTTAAAACAGCTTGGAAAATTCCAGAAAATGATGTCATGGCTTTAGAAGCTTCTGATAGGCTAATTGACATCATTTGAGCCAATTGAAGGTGTACCTGTGGATGTATTTCAAGGCCTACCCTCAAACTCAGTACTTCTTTGCTTGACCTCATGGGAAAATCAAAAGAAATCAGCCAAGACCTCAGAAAAAAAACTGTAGACCTCCACAAGTCAGGTTCATCCTTGGGAGCAATTTCCAAACACCTGAAGGTACCACGTTCATCTGTACAAACAATAACACGCAAGTATAAACACCATGGGACCACGCAGCCGTCATACCACTCAGGAAGGAGACGCGTTCTGTCTCCTAGAGATGAACGTACTTTCGTGTGACAATCCCAGAACAACAGCAAAGGACCTTGTGAAGATGATGGAGGAAACAGGTACAAAAGTATCTATATCCACAGTTTAACGAGACCTATATCGACATAACCTGAAAGGCCGCTCAGCAAGGAAAAAGCCACCACTCCAAAATTGCCATAAACAAGACAGACTACGGTTTGAAACTGCACATGGGGACAAAGATCGTACTTTTTGGAGAAATGTCCTCTGGTCTGATGAAACAAAAATAGAACTGTTTGACCATAATGACCATCGTTATTTTTGGAGGAAAAAGGGGGAGGCTGGCATTTCAAAGAAAACCATCCCAACCGTGAAGCACATGTTGTGGAGGGTGCTTTGCTGCAGGAGGGACTGGTGCACTTCACAAAATAGATGGCATCATGAGGGAGGAAAATTATGTGGAATTATTGAAGCAACATCTCAAGACATCAGTCAGGAAGTTAAAGCCTGGTTGCAAATGGGTCCTCCAAATAGACAATGACCCCAAGCATACTTCCAAAGTTGTGGCAATATGGATTGAGGACATCAAAGTCAAGGTATTGGAGTGGCCATCACAAAGCCCTGACATCAATCCTATAGAAAATTTGTGGGCAGAACTGAAAAAGTGTGTGCGAGCAAGGAGGCCTACAAACCTGACTCAGTTACACCAGCTCTGTCAGGAGAAATGGGCCAAAATTCACCCAACTTATTTTGGGAAGCTTGTGGAAGGCTACCCTAAACGTTTGACCCAAGTTAAACAATTTAAAGGCAGTGCTACCAAATACTAATTGAGTGTATGTAAACTTCTGACTCACTGGGAATGTGATGAAGGAAATAAAAGCCAAAATAAATAATTCTCTCTACTATTATTCTGACATTTCACATTCTTAAGTAAAGTGGTGATCCTAACTGACTTAAGACAAGGAATTTTTATTCTGATTAAATGTCAGGAATTGTGAAAAACTGAGTTTAAATGTATTTGGCTGTATGTAAACTTCCGACTTCAACTGTATATCTAATACCTATTATTCACACTAATGTTGGGTTACTATAATAAAAATATCCTGTGTATCCTGTCCAAGGGATACCCTGTATTCTGTTAAAATTTCTGGATTCCGTCTGAGTTTTCTGCATTATGGAAATCATAGGGCCCTACAAGCCCTAATGTGAGCTAAAATCAAAACACACAAACATTTTAATATATTTACATACCATGTCAATGTATTCTGGAAAATATGGTTTTTCCAGTACTCAGGAATGTCTGAATACGTGAATACCTATAACGTTACCTAAAGAAGAGGAGTTGTGTTAAAATCTATGACAGTGTCAGGAAAATGAAACTCGACTTCAGCTTTAGATAGCTAGCAGAAACATCTCAATCCTAGCTGACTTGGGAGAGCTTCTTGTTATCTATCTTACTAGCCAGCCCAGTGATTTCATTTAGCTAGTTTGGCTGTTAGATTATTGACTAGATAGCTACTGCACAAGGTCAACGTTTGCAGTGCTGCCTTGGAAATGTTGTGAATATGTGAACAACAAGGTTTCTGCAAGGACAGGTGTAGCTAGATAGCTGGGTGTAGCTAGGTAGCTAGGTGTAGCTAGATAGCTAGGTGTAGCTAGATAGCTAGGTGTAGCTAGATAGCTAGCTAGGTGTAGCTAGATAGCTAACTACGTATTGTTCATTTCTGTCTCTGCCTGGCTAGCTTGCCTAGCAGGCAAACATTAAATTGCATGGGCACCATGTGTTCAGTTCTACTGTAATGTTTGCTGACGATACATTTTTTGGTAAGCTAGGTAGGTAATATGTTACATAGCTATTTCGCTTAATATAAAACTTACACAAAAATGACAAAGGTTAGAAACAGCGCGAAGGCGATTAAATGCACTGCTAACTTACTAGCTAGTAGCATGCCCACCACTAGCTAACTATAGACATCAAGGCCGTTAAGCTTATCAACGTGCAAATATAACATGCTCTGGCAATATCGCTAGCGAAAGGCTTTTCGTACTTTAATAATATTATCTAACATTTTCCACAAATATTTTTGAAATTTCATCGAAAAAATGTGTAGAGATCCAAACTACATTCCAAGTTATAATTTGGTTCTTACTTGCCGAATGGCCATTCCAGAGGAGAAAGATCAATACAAAGTCTGTTGAAATGTTCCAAGCACAATTGACATTCAGAACTAGATTTAGCATGTCAGTCCAACATAATAATGATACTTTGAATATCATATTTTTAAGTTGTTGGTTGTTAATTATAAATATTCGTTCTAATTTAGCAGCATATTACCTTGGATTTTTATTTGCAAATGCCAGTCTTTTTCAACACATACATTAAGTATTATATTCCAAAATGTAAGTAAAACCAAAACCTATTATTTTAAGTAAAAATCATTGATTTTCTTTTGCAAAATTTACTAAGCCCGTTGGTCATTTTTTACAGTGTATTTTTATTTTTTACAAAAATATGGATTTAATTTAGATTTTTCTTTTGTTCACTCACTTTGCATTTAGTTAATTGATAAATACTGTATAATCTATTAACATGTCTATTTTTGAAAGCATTCTTACTTTACAGCATTT
Organism: Salvelinus namaycush; assembly: GCF_016432855.1. Taxonomy (NCBI): domain Eukaryota; kingdom Metazoa; phylum Chordata; class Actinopteri; order Salmoniformes; family Salmonidae; genus Salvelinus; species Salvelinus namaycush. The sequence continues at coordinate 18,476,357 of NC_052325.1, read as the reverse complement.
TTTCACACCTGCCTTAAACCATTTCAAATCATCTAAATTGGGACACTTTTTCTGTACTTAATTATATTCTTAGTATATTAGATAAAGAGCAAAACAAATATAATTCAATACACCTTCAGTACATTTTATGTATATTTCTCATCAATTAGAAATATACAAAAATGTTATTTGAATTAGAATTCCTGTATTTTCTTTACAACAACAGTGTACTTATATGTTTCAAGTAAACTTTTACAAATACATTTCTACTCATTAACCACATAAGATATTGTAATTAGCCATGTAAAGGTTACCTTGACTGACCAAGGCATCTTCTCAGCCAATGTTAACGTGCTATTACAAAGCAGTTGTGGCTGGAGCAGCAATTAACAACACTTTTGAGAACTGTGCACCATCGGCATTTCACACTTTAGTTGTTCACATTACACTGATAAATTAACATTTCAATAAAATGTGTAATGTTAAGTTACACTTTGCTACGAGATTTGTTTTGAATTATTTCAACTTGTATTTCTATATTTTCAGTCTGAACAGGCTGTCTGAACAGTGTGGAATTGTTGGGGATAATATTCAATTGGGAATGGAATTATTGAATTTGACCTAACATTGGAATTGAGAGGAATTCAATTATCTATGAATTCAAAGACTGACCTGGAATTTGAATTGAATTAAATTGAATTTACAGGGTGAGGGACTTGGTGTTAATTGTGGAATTAACCCAAACCCTGGTGTTTGTGTCTGTGTGTGTTGCGTGTATTGTCAATGCCTGCTAGCCCTTGTGTGTGTGTGTTGTGTCTACCTTGGCCTGGAAAAAGACCTGTGTGCTGGAGGGCACTGCCAGTTCCTGTTGTAGGTCCTGCTGGGAAGACCAAGACTTGTTGAGGTGCAGGCGGGGCACAAAGCTTTCCATAGAGGGGTGGCACATCCTCCCCCTAACTTCCGCAACGCATATAAGGCCCTCCCCCGCCCTCCTTTCGGAAAAGCTGACCACGACTCCATTTTGTTGCCTCCAGCCTATAGACAGAAACTAAAACAGGAAGCTCCCGCTCTCAGGTCTGTTCAACGCTGGTCCGACCAATCTAATTCCACGCTTCAAGATTGCTTCGATCACGTGGATTGGGATATGTTCCGCATTGCGTCAAACAACAACATTGACGAATACGCTGATTCGGTGAGAGAGTTCATTAGCAAGTGCATTGGCGATGTCGTACCCACAGCAACTATTAAAACATTCCCCAACCAGAAACCGTGGATTGATGGCAGCATTTGCGCGAAACTGAAAGCGCGAACCCCTGCTTTTAACCAGGGCAAGGTGACTGGAAACATGACCGAATACAAACAGTGTAGCTATTCCCTCCGCAAGGCAATCAAACAAGCTAAGCGTCAGTATAGTGATGTTACGGGATTTTTGTGTTTAATGACTAAAATATGTATACATTTGACTTAGAATTATAATTAAGCAGAATACTACTATGTTACTGTAAGAATGAATCTTATTATAATCATAATGTTGAATGTTATGTGTTCCTTGTTAGAATGGGTTTATCTTCAGACAGGCTAGAATGATGTCTCTACCCAGGGAGGGGAAAGACCTTGGGTTGGTTGCAGATATTTTAACAGGTGGCAGATAGTAATGAGAACGCTAACTATACTGCCATTGTATCCGAGAGGAGGCTGGACATTAAAACCTATGACATCATCTTTATTATATAACATGATGTAAATTGTATTATGATCAGTACTCTCGAGAATAAACGCTATTGATTGATTGATTTTAAGACTGGTTTCTGTCCATTTAATGCTGATAATTATCTTACAAATTCTTATGTATGGGCAGAGTGTTTTAATTGAATTGGTTGATAAACATAGGAATTAAAATTCCTTTAACCTGTTTGGCGTGCAAGCCCGACGTCGGTACACTTATGACAACAGCCAGCTCAAAGTGCAGGGCGCGAAATTCAAAATATATATTTTTTAAATATTTAACTTTCACACATTAACAAGTCCAATACAGCATATGAAAGGTACACATCTTGTGAATCAAGCCAACATGTCCGATTTTTAAAATGTTTTACAGGGAAGACACAATATGTAAATCTATTAGCTAACCACGTTAGCAAAAGACACCACTTTTCTTACTCCATCAGTTTTTTACTCCATCAGTAGCTATCACAAATTCGACCAAATAAAGATATAAATAGCCACTAACCAAGAAACAACTTCATCAGATGACAGTCTGATAACATATTTATTGTATAGCATATGTTTTGTTAGAAAAATTTGCATATTTCAGGTATAAATCATAGTTTACATTGCAGCTACAATCAGAAATTGCACCGAAAGCAGCCATAATATTTACAGACACCAACGTCAAATACCTTATTACTCATCATAAAACATTTCTGAAAAATACATAGTGTACAGCAATTGAAAGACAGGCATCTTGTGATTCCAGACAATATTTCCGATTTATCAAGTGTTTTACAGCGAAAACACAATAGAGCGTTATATTAGCGTACCACAATAGCCAAAAACACAAGCAATTTCCCATTAGCAAAAGTTAGCGATCGTAACAAACAAGCAAAAGATATATAATTTTTGACTAACCTTGATTTTCTTCATCAGATGACAGTCCTATAACATCAGGTTATACATACACTTATGTTTTGTTCGAAAATGTGCATATTTAGAGCTGAAATCAGTGGTTACACATTGTGCTAACGTAGCATCTTTCCCCACAACGTCTAAACAGCAACGATATTTTTCTGACACGTTTTCTGACACACATATTCTGACCAAATAGCTATTCATAAACATAAGTAAAAAATACATGTTGTATAGGAAATGATAGATCCATTAGTTCTTAATGAAATCGCAGTGTTAGAATTCTAAAAAATTACTTCATTACGACATCCAGCTTCGGTATAGCTGAGTACCCCAAAGTTGGGCGCCCACGACTAATTCACATGCACGACAGATATATGAATTAGCATCATAAAATGTTTCTTACTTTTGGTGATCTTCCGTCAGAATGTTGGACAAGGTGTCCTTTGTCAAGAACAGTCGTTGTTTGGATTCAGAACGTTCATTTTCCCTCTCGATTTAGCACGCACACTTGCCAAGTGGCACGGATCTCTCCAACGTCAACAAAGTCAGAGAACGGAACACGGCAAAACTCCCGAAAAAATTTCAATAATCTGATTAAACTATATTGAAAAAACATACTTTACGATGATATGGTCACATGTATCAAATAAAATCTAAACCGGAGATGTTAGTCGTCCATAACGACAGCTAAACAGAAGGCAAATCCATGTCCCCTTTCGCACGCTCCAGAAACAGGAAATGGACGGTCACGTCATACAAAGAGCTTTAATTCCACCTCAGACCAAGATAAACACGAAATTTCTTCTCTCACCGCCTCTTGACAACCAGGGGAAGGTGTATGAAGTGTACGTAGACTCTTACGTATCATGCCCATGTATAGGCAGGAAGTTGAACAGAGCATCGATTTCTGACATTCCACTTCCTGGTCAGGAAATGTGCTGCAGAATGAGTTCTGTTTCACTCAGAGAAATAATTCAAACGGTTTTAGAAACTAGAGAGTGTGTTCTATCCAATAGTAATAATAATATGCATATTGTACGATCAAGAATTGAGTACGAGGCCGTTTGAAATGGGCACGATTTAACTGGCTACTCAATACTGCCCCTTGCAGCCATAAGAAGTTAACAAGTGACTAAGTAGAGTCGCAATTCAACGGTTCAGACACAAGAGGTATGTGGCAGGGTCTACAGTCAATCACGGATTACAAAAAGAAAACCAGCCCCGTCGTGGACATCGATGTCTTGCTCCCAGACAGACTAAACAACTTCTTTGCTCGCTTTGAGGACAATACAGTGCCACTGACACGGCCCGCTACCACAACCTGCAGACTCTCCTTCACTGCAGCCGACGTGAGTAAAACATTTAAACGTGTTAACCCTCGCAATGCTGCAGGCCCAGACGGCATCCCCAGGCGCATCCTCAGAGCATGCGCAGACCAGCTGGCTGGTGTGTTTACGGACATATTCAATCAATCCTTATCCCAGTCTGCTGTTCCCACATGCTTCAAGAGGGCCACCATTGTTCCTGTTCCCAAGAAAGCTAAGGTAACTGAGCTAAACGACTACCGCCCCGTAGCACTCACTTCCGTCATCATGAAGTGCTTTGAGAGACTAGTCAAGGACCATTTCACCTCCACCCTACCTGACACCCTAGACCCACTCCAATTTGCTTACCGCCCCAATAGGTCCACAGACGACGCAATCGCAACCACACTGCACACTGCCCTAACCCATCTGGACAAGAGGAATACCTATGTGAGAATGCTGTTCATCGACTACAGCTCAGCATTTAACACCATAGTACCCTCCAAACTCGTCATCAAGCTCGAGACCCCGCCCTGTGCAACTGGGTACTGGACTTCCTGACGGGGCGCCCCCAGGTGGTGAGGGTAGGTAACAACATCTCCACCCCGCTGATCCTCAACACTGGGGCCCCACAAGGGTGCGTTCTGAGCCCTCTCCTGTACTCCCTGTTCACTGGGCCAAGGCTAGTGAGGGGCCCAAGAGGCATATACTGTATATACAGTATGTATTATATAAGTAGTATGTATTTTATATTTTTTTAACTACAACCACCAACCACAGGAAGCCTCAGGAGCCCTCTCTCAATGAGTGTAGATAGCCTGCTGCCGCTCTGCTAATCATCAGATAGGGGGAGGAGAGGAGGTACAGTAGAGGGCCCACGTGGGTAAATGGGGGGCCCTGCCTTGATTGGGTAACTGATAAAAAAAATGGCATAATAAATAAATGTGACTAGTCAATTGTGTGAGTGGGACTCGTCCAAAGCTCATAGGGCAATAGGCAAAAAAAATATTTTGTAATTATTAGAATGTTTTATCCAACCACAGGAGCCTGCTCTGTATATACAAAATACACCAGAGAGTATAATTGAGCAACAGAGTAAAATTGTAAAAATATTTTTTTTATATAATAAAAAATAAAAAAATGGATTAATTTTTATCACAAGCGCATACAGGTATCTTCTAAAATTAAGGAAACACCATGATAAAGGGTGTTTGTACACCATGATAAAGTGTGTTTGTACACCATGATAAAGGGTGTTTGTACACCATGAGCTGCCAGAACAGATTCAATGAGCCTTGGCATAGATTTTACAAGTGGACCTAAACCATGCCAGGAAAATGCACCCCACACCATAACATATACTTTGTATCCCTTGTTTACTCAAGTGTTTCCTTTATTTTGGCAGTGACCGGTATGCCTACAGTCTGGAAGGCTGCAGTTTGGGCAGCATGCACGACAAATCTAGGTTACAGCCAGTGTTGAATTTGTAAAGTGGGAGGTGCCGGAATAGAAAGTGAGCACTAGAGGGCGTGACCTGGGAAGCTCTGAGGTACTGGAAAGCATGAGAAAATAATCCCCTTTATAATAAAGCATTGAATGCATACAGGTATCATGGCATTTGCGTAGTGGCATAGAGCAGTAGAGTTGAGGCACTTACAGAAGGTGCACACATGGGGAACATTTTGAGTAGGCTAGGATCCCAGAAAAATGTGGCGTTTTATAAACGCATTTCATGCAATTCTACGTCATTTTACATGACTGGAGACTGGCAGGGTTTTGACAGAGAAACGTCAAAATTCGTCGAGTGGTACGCAGATAACTTTCTTCAAATAAATGGAAATTGATTTCAGAAGGAACAAAACTCCACTACCCCCTACAAAGATCAATAGGGAATCAGTCAATAGAGTGACCACATATAAGTACCTGGGAATCGAAATAGACAAACTGAAATTCAATGACTGTGTCTTTACAAAGATAAAGAAATTGCAAGAGAGAATGTTTTTTTTTACGCAAATTGAACCCTTTTAATGTCAACCACCATATCTTACAATGTTCTATAAATCTGTCCTGCAGAGTGTGCTGTCCTTCGGTCTGATATGCGTGTTTGGAAACATGCGAGTGCAAGACCAAGTCAAGCTTCAGTGCTTGATTAAGACGGCGGGAAGGATAATTGGTATAGATCAAGAATCAGACACCAACCTGCACACAAAACTCATCCTCCTAAAACTTGAAAGCATTTTACAGGTCAGTGCTCATCCCCTTCACTCAAAACTCAGTCACAATAGCAGCCAGACAAGGGAACAGAGACTTCTTCAAAAGAAGATCAAAACAGATAGATATGGATATTTATTCCAACAGCCATTAGGCTGTATAACAGGGGAAAGAGGATACAGCATATTGCACTTTCACTTTAAATGTGTAGCTGTAGCACTTTGAATGAATTCTATTTTGTAGTTTCTGTGTTTTCATGTTTTATGTACTGTCTTATTTAGCACAAGACCAAATGAATTTCCCCCTGGTGGGATAATAAAATTGATCTGAATCTGAAAAATATGTTTTAATACCACACAAATGATCGAAATGACAGGGTACTTTGACACTGACAAACTGAGAATCTGAGATCAATTTAAAAAATGACGTGTGTGTGGAGATGCATATTTTGTAGGCTACAATATGAAGAAATTATAGTCCTAAAAATGCTTTCCAGTTTCACTGACTCACCCAATGATGCACAGCTCCCTCGCAGGTGATGGCCAACACATTCCTGCCGAAAGCAAATCTCTCGCTTGTTTTACTTTGTAAAACAATATTGGGAAGTTGATCAAATATTTTGGTAGCCTACAGCAAATGGATTAGAGTCTAGTTTTTTCTGCAGGAGCCATTTGCTCTCTAACCTGTATTTTCTCACGATTGTATTTGATATATTGTGAAAGGCCTGTTTTGTCTGCATGCTGTTCACTGACAGATTTGCCGGCGCTCCCAACTGTAGGCTTTGCCTTGTTATTGGGCTACAAACAATCCACAGCTAGGCATATTTCAGGGGGGGCGGGGTGACCTTGTGTTTAAAGGTGGATATCGACTACGCTACTTCAGAATGCTTTTGTGGCACAGAAAGTTGAGTGTTCGCCAACCACCACAGACGAGCTCACTCTCGATGCCTCATTACGCTATGACCAGAGCCGTCTGCAGACAATGTTCAGCTAGGGGGAAATTAGAGTTTTAACATTAAAAAATATATATATTAAACTCATTTTCCACATAGAGTGTGCAAAGCTGTCATCAAGGCAAAGGGTGGCAACTTTGAAGAATCTCAAATATAAAAAATATTCTGAAGTGTTTCACACTTTTTTTAACTTCATGATTCAGGGTGGCAGGTAGCCTAGTGGAGTGGTTAGAGCGTTGAACTAGTAGCTGAAAGGTGGCAAGGTCGAATCCCCGAGCTGACAAAGTTCAAATCTGTTGTTCTACCCCTGAACAAGGCAGTTAACCCACTGTTTCTAGGCTGTCATTGAAAATAAGAATTTGTTCTTAACTGATTTGACTATAAAAATAAAATTCCATAGTTTATGTCTTCACTATTATTCTACAATGTAGAAAATAGTTAAAATAAAGAAAAACCCTGGAATGAGTAGGTGTGTCCAAACTTTTGACAGGTACTGTATATATATATAGTGCATTTGGAAAGTATTCAGACCCCTTCACTTTTTCCACATTTTGTTACGTTACAGCCTTCTTCTAAAATGTATTAAATTGTTTGTTTTCCCTTCATCAATCTACACACAATACCCCATAATGACAAAACAAAAACAGGTTTCTCTTCATCTTTGCCTCGATCCTGACTAGTCTCCCAGTCCCTGCCGCTGAAAAACATCCCCACAGCATGATGCTGCCACCACCATGCTTCACCGTAGGGATGGTGCCAGGTTTCCTCCAGACGTGACACTTGGCATTCAGGCCAAGAGTTCGATCTTGGTTTCATCAGACCTGAGAATCTTTTTTCTCATGGTCTGAGAGTCCTTTAGGTGCCATTTGGCAAATTCCAAGCGGGTTGTCATTTGCCTTTTACTGTGGAGTGGCTTCCATCTGGCCATTTTACCATAAAGGTGTGATTGGTGGATTGCTGCAGAGATAGTTGTCCTTCTGGAAGGTTATCCTATCTCCACAGAGAAATTCTGGAGCGCTGTCAGAGTGACCATTTGTTCTTGGTCACCTTCCTGACCAAGGCCCTTCTCCACCTATTGCTCAGGTTGGCTGGTGGCCAGCTCTAGGAAGAGTATCGGTGGTTCCAAAGGTGGACTCCAATCAAGTTGTAGAAACATCTCAAAGATGATAAAAGAGTCTGAATACATATGTAAATAAGGTATTTCTGTTTGTTTTTTTATTATACATTTGCAAACATTTCTAAAAACCTGTTTTCGCAGTGTCATTATGGGGTATTGTGTGTAGATGAGAATATTTAAAAAAAAATCTATTTCAGAATAAGGCTGTAACTTAACAAAATGTGGGAAAAGTATATATATATATATACAGTATCAGTGAGTTTGGACAGACCTACTCATTCCAGGATTTTTTAAAATCTTTACTATTTTCTACATTGTAGAATAATAGTGAAGACATCAAAACTATGAAATAACAAATATGGAATCATGTAGTAACCAAAAAAGTGTTAAACAAATCAAAATATATTTTATATTTGAGATTCTTCAAAGTAGCAACCCTTGGCCTTGATGACAGCTTTGTACACTCTTGACATTCTCTCAACCAGGTTCACATGGAATGCTTTTCCAACAGTCTTGAATTAGTTCCCACATATGCTGAACACTTGTTGGCTGCTTTTTAAAAACTGATGCATTTGACCTTTAATGTAACCTCAGTTCACTGTAACTTGACTAACTTAGCGTTTTTGATACGAGCAGAAAGGTTACTTCATTATTTAGTGAAGTCCATCAAACATTACACTTTATTTATGTGTTACATGTTTATATGTGATTGCATTTCAGGTTGGTTTGTCTCAATGGGGAACCATAGGCTATAGGAGCAGATAACGAGAAAATACACTATATGTACAAAAGTATGTGGACACCCTTTTAAATTAGTCCTCCGACACAGTGGTGCATCTGGCTTCTGGGTTAAGCAAGCAGTGTCAAGAAGCTCTTGTTTCGGAGGACGCATGGCTCTTGACCTTCGCCTCTCCCAAGTCCATACGGGAGTTGCAGCAATGGGAGAAAACTGTAACTACCAATTTGCTACATTGAAAAAAAATCGTTGGGAGCTTCATTCAAGCTGAAGATCACCATGCGCAATGCCAAGCGTTAGCTGGAGTGGTGTAAAGCTCGCCTCCATTGGACTCTGGAACAGTGGAAACGCATTCTCTGGAGTGATGAATCTCGCTTCACTAGCTAGGAGTCCGACGGACGAATCTGGGTTTGGCGGATGCCAGGAGAACGCTAGCTGCCCCAATGCATAGTGCAAACTGTACAGTTTGGTGGAGGAGTAATGGTCTGGGGCTGTTTTTCATGGTTCGGGCTAGGCCCCTTAGTTCCATTGAAGGGAAATCTTAACGCTACAGCATACAACGACATTATAGACAATTCTGTGCTTCCAACTTTGTGGCAGCAATTTGGGGAAGGCCTTTACCTGTTTCAGCATGCACGATGCCCCCGTGCACAAAGCGAGGTCCATTCAGAAATGGTTTGTCGAGATCGGTGTGGAAGAACTTTACTGTTCTGCCTGCGGCTATGGAACCCTGACATGTTCACCGGATGTGCTACCTGTCCCAGACCTGCTGTTTTCAACTCTCTAGAGACCGCAGGAGCGGTAGAGATACTCTTAATGATCGGCTATGAAAAGCCAACTGACATTTTCTCCTGAGGTGCTGACTTGCTGCACCCTCGACAACTACTGTGATTATTATTATTTGACCATGCTGGTCATTTATGAACATTTTAACATCTTGGCCATGTCCTGTTATAATCTCCACCCGGCACAGCCAGAAGAGGACTGGCCACCCCTCATAGCCTGGTTCCTCTCTAGGTTTCTTCCTAGGTTTTGGCCTTTCTAGGGAGTTTTTCCTAGCCACCGTGCTTCTACACCTGCATTGCTTGCTGTTTGGGGTTTAGGCTGGGTTTCTGTACAGCACTTTGAGATATCAGCTGATGTAAGAAGGGCTATATAAATCAATTTGATTTGATTTGATACTGGCCTGCACAGAGCCCTGACCTCAACCTCATTGAATACCTTTGGGATGAATTGGAATGACGACTGTGAGCCAGGCCTAAACGCCCAACATTGGTGCCCGACCTCACTAATGCTCTTGTGGCTGAATGGAAGCAAGTCCCCGCAGCAATATTCCAACATCTAGTAGCAGCAAAGGGGGAACCAACTCCATATAATTGTCCATGATTTTGGAATTAGATGTTCGACGAGCTGGTGTTCACACACTTTTGGTCATGTAGTTTATATCAAATGAGCCATATAGAATATAACTAAGCAATAAGGCACGATGGGGTGTGGTCTATGGCTAATATACCACGGCTAAGGGCTGTTCTTATGCACAACGCAACGCAAAGTGCCTGGATACAGCACTTAGTCGTGGTATATTAGCCATATACCACAAACCCCAAAGGTGCCTTATTGCTATTATAAACTGGTTACCAAAGTCATTAGAGCAGTACAAATACATGTTTTGTCATACCCATGGTATATGGTCTGATATGCCACGGCTGTCAACCAATCAGAATTCAGGGCTCGAACCACCCAGTTTATAATGTATTTTTAATCACCAACCTTTGGTAATTTCTCTATATTCCCCTACTCCTGTCTGACAATGGATTGCCACCATCACCAACCACTGGCCTAAAGCAGGATGGGGGAGGTGCATCACTGGGTTTGTTGAGCATGGTGAGTTTGTCAGCTAGTCAGTCAATCAGTCAGTAAGCCAGTTAGTCAGCCAGTCGGTCAGCCAGTTGGTCAGCCAGTCAGTCAGTCAGTTGGTCAGCCAGCCAGCCAGCCAGTCAGTCAGTTAGTCAGTCAGTCAGTCAGTCACTATAGAAAGCTGCCTCTGCCTGCCACTCTACTGGGTTCAGCAGTCTCTCTCACTGTGTGTTTGTGTGTGTGTGTGTGTGTGTGTGTGTGTGTGTGTGTGTGTGTGTGTGTGTGTGTGTGTGTGTGTGTGTGTGTGTGTGTGTGTGTGTGTGTGTGTGTGTGTGTGTGTGTGTGTGTGTGTGTGTATATGTGTGTATATATGTATGTGTGTGTGTGTGTGTGTGCGTGTGTGTGTGTTTGTGTGTGTGTGAGAGAGAGAGAGAGAGAGAGAGAGAGAGAGAGAGAGAGAGAGAGAGAGAGAGAGAGAGAGAGAGAGAGAGAGAGAGAGAGAGAGAGAGAGAGAGAGAGAGAGAGAGAGAGAGAGAGAGAGAGAGAGAGAGAGAGAGAGAGACCAGCTGAACAGGCAGGGCGTGAGTAATGTGACCTGGCTGGGGCAAGTCAGCAAAGAGAGACGGGGGGGATAGGGTGCCACCTTGCCCCCATAAAAATGCATTGCGTGCAACCATAACCTCCACACAGTCACATTACACAATACACAACGACACAATACAATACACCCTCCAGCCCCACATTACAACCGTACATAAAACCCCTCCTCTCCAGCTGTACAGACAGCCCCCTGAGACCACATACCTCCTGAAACATCGCCACACTGTTAATCATTATATAATTCAGTCCTAAAATGGGCAGAGACCCTAGGAATAATAGCACCGGCTCTATTGACCCGGTTTCTCTTTGCTAGCCATATGGCCAACTTGGCCTGTCCAAACAAAAAGTTTTAAAAAACACATCTGACCCTTTCACTGCTTGAATACCTCGGCCCCATCACAAACATCCCCACAGAGAAGACCACCCCCAACCTCACCCCAAAAGAGTCCAACAGCGACAGTAACGCCACTGATGCCCCTTCACTTCCGTTACACTCCTGATGTGCCTAACCTTGAAAGTGAGGGTGCACAGCACCTTACCCCCCACCTTTGCAAACTGTTCAGCAGCAGATGATGCGCTGTCAGCCAATGACTTGTCATTCTCAATCGCCATCACTCACCACTACCATCAAATGACCGCTGTCATCAAATGGAGTAGAGCTAGCCATAAGTTCTGACAGCTCAATCGTCATGAAACGCAAATATAGCGATGACTTTCTCTCTCTTGGTTTCATACACACCGTGGCAAATAACGATGAGCGCCCACAATGTGCTTCGTGCGGGAAAGTGCTTAGTAATGAGTCTCTCAAAACAAACAAATTAAAAAAACACATTCTGACCAAACATCCACAGCATGACGGGAGTTATTTCAGAACAGGGCAGACTGCTTTAGGAAACAGTGCTTTGACAGTGGAAAAGTAAGTCAACTAGCAAGGCGTTGTTGTCATTTTATAACATGATGATAACCAGAAATAAGGTAATACTATCTCACAAAGTAGTAACTTAGATGTGAGTTTCTCTTTCAAACAATTTCCTTGTACACAGCTATTAACATTAGTTAGATTGCTAATACTAGCCAAAGCAAGCAAGCTAGCTAGCTACTGTGCAAGTACTGTACAGTACATATGAAGATAAAATGATCAGGCCTACTGTACATCTTACTGTAGAAAGGATTGTTGAAAACAAGTCTAGGTTGGAACTGTTGCGGTTAAAATACAAGTAATAATTTGTATTCTGAACTGGAATAAACTGATTGAAGCAAGATGCTTTATGAGGCAAACCCACACATAGTTTTGGGTTGCTCATCTACAGCAGGAAGCAGTCTCCTGCCTGGCTGAGAAAGCAGTAGATGTGCTGATCTAGTTTGGCACCACATACCTGTCAGTCAGGGTTCTCAACTCTGGCATACTTAAAAAACAAGTACAGAAACAGACTTCATGCCAAGCATGACCTCAGGGTTGCACTGTTAAAGACTGAGCCCAGAATAGAAATGATTGTTGAAAGCTTCAACCAGCCACACACCTCTCATTAGGATTGTGTGTGTGTTTTCTGGTCTACATCTGTGTGATGTGATCAATCAGCTTATTCAAGTTCAGAATGACAATTTTTTCTTATATTTTAACAGCAACAGATCCAACCTAGACAGATGAGTACAGTGCATTCGAAAAGTATTCAGACACCTATCCCTTACCCACATTTAGTTAAGTTACAGCCTTAGTCTAAAATGGATTAAATAATTTAAAAAAAATCCTCATCAGTCTACACACCCCATAATGCCAAAGCGAAAACAGGTTTTTCTAAATCTTTGCAAATGTATTAAAAAAAACGGAAATACCATATTTACTTAAGTATTCAGCCCCTTTGCTATGAGACTCGGAACTGAGCTCAGGTGCATCCTGTTTACATTGAACATCCTTGAGATGTTTCTACAACTTGATTGGAGTCCACCTGTGGTAAATGCAAAAGATTGGACAATTGTCTCTATAAGGACCCACAGTTCACAGTTCATGTCAGAGCAAAAACCAAACCATGAGGTCAAACGAATTGTCCGTAGAGCTCCGAGACAGGATTGTGTCGCAGCACAGATCTGGGGAAGGGTACCGAAAAATGTCTGCAGCATTGAAGGTCCCCAAGAACACATTGGCCTCCATCATTCTTAAATGGAAGAAGTTTGGAACCACAAAGACTCATCCTAGAGCTGGCCACCCGGCCAAACTGAGCAATCGGGACGGGGATATCTAGTCAGTTGTACAACTGAATGCGTTCAACTGAAATGTGTCTAACGCATTTAACCCAACCCCTCTGAATCAGAGAGGTGCGGGGGGCTGCCTTAATCGACATCCACATCATCGGTGCCTGGGGAACATCATCAGCTCTGGGATTTAATCCAGCAACCTTTCATTTACTGGCCCAACGTTCCTACCCGCCAGGCTACCTGCCGCCCCAGTGGAGAAGGGGTTTGGTCAGGGAGTTGACCAAGAACCCGATGGTCACTCTGACAGAGCTTCAGAGATTCTCTGTGGAGATGGGAGAACCTTCCAGAAGGACAATCATCTCTGCAGCACTCCACCAATCAGGCCTTTATGTTAGTGACCAGACAGAAGACACTCCTCAGTAAAAAGCACATGACAGCCCACTTGGAGTTTGCCAAAAGGCACCTAAAGGATTCTCAGACTATGAGAAACAAGATTCTCTGGTCTGATGAAACCAAGATTGAACTCTTTGGCCTGAATGCCAAGTGTCACGTCTGGAGGAAACCTGGCACCATCCCTACGGTGATGCATGGTGGTGGCAGCATCATACTGTGGGGATGTTTTTCAGCGGCAGGGACTGGGAGACTAGTCAGGATCGAGGCAAAGATGAAGAGAGCAAAGTACAGAGCGATCCTTGATGAAAACCTGCTGAAGATCGCTCAGGACCTCAGACTGGGACGAAGGTTCACCTTTAAAGAAGACAACAACCCTAAGCACACAGCCAAGACAACGCAGCAGTGGCTTCGGGACAAGTCTATTAATGTCCTTGAGTGGCCCAGCCAGAGCCCGGACTTGAACCTGATCGAACATCTCTAGAGAAACCTGAAAATAGCTGTGCAGCGACGCACCCATCCAACCTGACAGAGCTTGAGAGGATCTGCAGAGAAGAATGGGAGAAACTCCCCAAATACAGGTGTGCCAAGCTTGTAGTGCCATACCCAAGAAGACTCGAGGCTGTAATCGCTGCCAAAGGTGCTTCAACAAAGTACTGAGTAAAGGGTCTGAATGCTTATGTAAATCTTTTTTTTATTTTTTACATTTGCTAACATTTTTAAAAAACGATTTTTGCTTTGTCATTATGGGGTATTGTGTGTAGATTGATGAGGGGGGAAAAACAATGTAATCCATTTAGAATAAGGCTGTAACGTAACAAATGTGGAAAATGTCAAGGAGTCTGAATACTTTCCGAATGCACTGTAAGATTGTTTTTAATGGGGAAAAATAAACATGAATAGCTATTTATATTATTATATTTCATCGTTATTTGCTATTTGTCTATATTGCATTTGTTTTAGGCATAAGGGCAATGAAAAGTACCAATATTTACGTCTAGTTGCATGTTTTCATAATCTTGGGTCCCAGGAAAACACAGAATTTCTCATTTAGGTCCCAGGAAAACACAGAACTTCTCATTTAGGTCCCAGGAAAACACAGAATTTCTCATTTAGGTCGCAGGAAAACACAGAATTTCTCATTTAGGTCCCAGGAAAACACAGAATTTCTCATTTAGGTCGTAGGAAAACACAGAATTTCTCATTTAGGTCGTAGGAAAACACAGAATTTCTCATTTAGGTCCCAGGAAAACACAGAATTTCTCATTTAGGTCCCAGGAAAACACAGAATTTCTCATTTAGGTCCCAGGAAAACACAGAATTTCTCATTTAGGTCCCAGGAAAACACAGAATTTCTCATTTAGGTCGTAGGAAAACACAGAATTTCTCATTTAGGTCGTAGGAAAACACAGAATTTCTCATTTAGGTCCCAGGAAAACACAGAATTTCTCATTTAGGTCCCAGGAAAACACAGAATTTCTCATTTAGGTCCCAGGAAAACACAGAATTTCTCATTTAGGTCCCAGGAAAACACAGAATTTCTCATTTAGGTCGTAGGAAAACACAGAATTTCTCATTTAGGTCGTAGGAAAACACAGAATTTCTCATTTAGGTCCCAGGAAAACACAGAATTTCTCATTTAGGTCCCAGGAAAACACAGAATTTCTCATTTAGGTCGTAGGAAAACACAGAATTTCTCATTTAGGTCGCAGGAAAACACAGAACTTCTCATTTAGGTCGCAGGAAAACACAGAACTTCTCATTTAGGTCCCAGGAAAACACAGAATTTCTCATTTAGGTCCCAGGAAAACACAGAATTTCTCATTTAGGTCCCAGGAAAACACAGAATTTCTCATTTAGGTCGTAGGAAAACACAGAATTTCTCATTTAGGTCGCAGGAAAACACAGAACTTCTCATTTAGGTCGCAGGAAAACACAGAACTTCTCATTTAGGTCCCAGGAAAACACAGAACTTCTCATTTAGGTCCCAGGAAAACACAGAACTTCTCATTTAGGTCCCAGGAAAACACAGAACTTTTAATTTAGGTTGCAGGCTGAAAAAGTTGAAGAACCCCTGCTCTAGTAGGTTTACACTACACACAGGTCAGTTTTCCCCTTGTATCTAAGTTCACATGCATTCAGTCCCACATGGCACCCTATTTCTTACAAAGTCCACTACTTTTCACCAGAGCCAAGTAGTGCACAATAAAGGGAATAGGGTGCCATTTGGGAAGCAGAAGAGTTACTCAGAGGCATTAGTGTCCTCCAGTGGTCATTTTCAGAGAAGACAAAATAACTAATGATCAGTCTGAGAGAGAGAGGGGAGGAGCACCATGTACTGTACAGAGAAGGTCCAAACTAAGAGGCCATTGATTTAGATGCCATCTTGTCACTATGTCAGATGTGCACTTGGGCCATCCATTCATATTCTCACATACAGTATGACTGAACGTTTTGTGTAAGAGGACTGACTACGGGCTCTGTAAAGCGTTACAGTTTCCCCATTAGAGATTTTAAGGTAATTTCCGATTGAGCCGACATATGCAGTGTTTACAGTGAATGCAGTCTCCTTTAAAGCAGGAACATAGCCTTGAAATGTCTATCACGCTGTAAAGCTTACACCATGCAGATTGAATACAGCACTAAATTATGATATATGTACAGTATGCATAGAAAAAAGTTTTTCTGATTATAAAAATTGATGTTGAATAAACCTTCATCTGCATCTTGAATTAACATTATGTTTTACTATCTTGAACAATACTAAACCATCGCAAACACTCATAAATCCTGCTTGTCGTCTATCATTCCTCCAACACCAGACAAGGCTGTGCTGATAGGGCTTGGAAATCTGGCAACGAGGATCAAGCCTAACCTGGTTTATTTTCAGTCACTAAAGCATGACAGATGTCTGAAATCTGTAACTTTGGCTTGCAGACATTGTGAAGGGGCCTCCAATAAGACACTGGACCCTCATTAGGGAGGGCAACTGATCAACACAGGGGGATCAGTCCGTTGCTAAGAGTTGCTAATCACAGCAAGCTTGCGCACCAAATGGCATCTTATTCCCTACATAGTGCACTACTTTTGACCAGAGCACTATATATGGGCCCTGGTCAAAAGTAGTGCACTCTGCAGGGAATAGGATACCATTTGGGACGCAATCCTACAGTAAATAAAGGCCCTATGCATTTCAGTTCTCAGCCTTCTCATGTTCTCCATCCAATCACCAAGCAATTTTCCATCTTATGAGCGGCATTATGGCTAGCCTTGCATCTGCTGCTAGAGAATGGGTACATCCCAAATAGCACTCTATTCCCTATGTAGTGCACTACAATTGGTCAAAACCCTGATTAAAAGTATGCCATTTGGGATGCAGAGAAGTGATATAGTCAGGAGGTACAGCGACAGTGCTTCTCTGAGAATAGTAACAGCAACAGGGACCCACCAGCGAGAAGAGAACAGAGGCGTCATTAGCCTGTGGTATGTTCTGCTCTCTTCTCAACAATAAGCTCTTTAAAACCCCTTCTATCCCTATCTTCCTCCCTCATTGACCTTTGCTGCTGGGTTAGGCTTAAATCATGCAACTCAGAGACAGGACATTTTGCCAATAGACAAAACAACAGGTATTACAGTGTAACACACAATAAGTTTCATAGAACATGTACTTTTCAATGAACTTTCCACATTTCCACAATGTTATTATCTGGTGCAGGCCACTCAGTGCATAGCTTTTACTTCTCTGATGTACTGAAACCATGTGATACAGGACTGATACACAGCACTAGATGGCAGCACAGAGATTAGGCATGTTGTCTGTGAGGGTTGGTTTGACTGCACCACAACAGGTGAGACCAGTGCAAAGCAGCCAGCATTCTGTAAATATCCCTGACGCAGTAATAAATAAATAAAAACATTGAATAATGAAGTAAGCTTTATGCTACATATTTTTGAGTGCGGACCCATTACACCTCTTTGAGCATCCTGTAAAGATCCAGTGTGACTTACATACTTGTTGCAATAGTTTATCAATGTTTATCAATGCAATAGTTTATCAATGTCTCTAGCAACTGATACATACTACTCTTGATTTTGTTTCATTGTTAGTTTTTCATGAGTGTTAAGGCTATAGAAAACAAAAAACTTAGAGACTATTATTTGATTGGATGGAGAGCCTCTCTTTTCTTCTAACTTGTGACTTGTATATGTGTGTAACTCCCACTAAAAACAACACAGGATTTCAGATTAAGTCTGAGTTTTACATGAAGTCAGAGTTGTATATGAGCCAACGTCAAGTTAGGACCCAGCCCTGTGTGGTGACTGGAGGATAACATAATGAGAAGCATCTCGAGGACATCCTTTATACCCAAAGGAACTCAATTCTTGGAGTGAAAGATAATGAAGTCCCTTGTGGTGGTGGAGGATCTCCCCCATCCCTCAGTTTAGTGTCAGGTTACCACTGTCCCCCCTGTTTAACGGTCTCTCTCGCTCACTCTCTCACTCTCTCTCAATTCAATTTAAGGGGCTTTATTGGCATGGAAAACATATGTTTACATTGTCAAAGCAAGTGAAATAAACAATAAAAAATGAACAGTAAACATCTCTCTCTCTCTCTCTCTCTCTTGTTGTCGCTCTTGTTATCTCCACCTTTCTCTCTGTCTCTTTATTTCTTTCTCTGTCCTCATCCCTCTCTCTCTTGCTCTCTCGGACACAGGCAAAGGACAGAGCAGTGCTTTGTTTAGCTTGGCCCTGTCTAATCCCTGTCTGGCCGGTATGAGTGACTGTCAAAGTGAGCCACAAGCCCACCAACCCTACAGTGGCCCAGAGAGACATTCATCCCCCTTAAGGAGTCATGCCCCCTCTCTTAGAAATCCCAAGAAACTTCACACCTCTGCAGGGCCCTATAAATAGGTCCCATCTGTCCCCTAGGCTCATTTACACCCACATTCATTTTGGAGTGCTTGCATGGCTTGGGGATGGGGGTTGATGGGGGGCCTGGAAGGAGGTGGTGGTGGGTGGGGGTAGAGGGGGAGAACAGAACCAGAGTCCAAAAGCAATACAGCACTACGCTCACCACCCAGCACTCACCACCCACTACTCACTACTCACCACCCACCACTCACCACCCACGACTTACCTCCCACCACTCACTACTCACCACCCACCACTCACCACCCACTACTCACTACTCACCACCCACCACTCACCACTCACCACCCACGACTCACCACCCACCACTCACCACTCACTACTCACTACTCACCACCCACCACTCACCACCCACTACTCACTACTCACCACCCACCACTCACTACTCACCACCCACGACTCACCACCCACCACTCACCACTCACTACTCACCACCCACCACTCACCACCCACGACTCACCACCCAGCACCCACCACTCACCACCCACCACTCACTACTCACCACCCACCACTCACCACCACCACTCACTACTCATCACCCACCACTCACCACTCACCACCCACCACTCACCACCCACCATCCACCACCCACCCCACCACGACTCACCAGCTACCACAGCAATACGCCCACCACTCACCACTCACCACTGACCACCCACTCACCACCTACCAATTACCACTCACAAAGCTCCTCCTCGGAGAGGGTAAATTACCTTAGAGACCCTTCCAGCCACACCTTATTTTATCTCATGATTTTCCCTCGTTAGCCACACTTAACTCTAGATTACCCATGTTGAGAAGAAGATCTATTTCCATTAGATATTCAGAGTCATCATACCTTTTATAGTAATTCAACAAGAACAATGTTTCGGAGCTCAATAATCTAAATGCTATTTTGTAATCTATGGTATTTTGTTTCCCATTTGTATCCTATGACCATGGCAGATCGAAACCTAAATTCTAATTTGTCATTGTTATTCTTACAACTAGAGTGGTATTTAAAGATGTTAATAATGATTCTACAAATGCAATTGCATGTATTATTGTATTGCGATTCAGCAAACAACACCTTGACTATACAATGATAGTCATGTTCACTCTGTGAGACTGAAATTATCACTACGGTTGGGAAAGAGTGAAATCAAGGACGGACCTCGTCCTAAGTTGGCCCGGGTCGGGGTGTACAGTATTATGAAAGTCACACCCTTCCATTTCAAGGAGAAGCCCCCCATGCTGCATGCTAGAGGAGGGGGGGTGATGAAGTGAGAGAGAAACAGAGACCTGGGCATTCTAGTCTCTTCTCACAGAGCTGTATCTCCGCAGCACCCTGAGTCAGATGAAAGAGACTAGGCATTCTAGCCCCCAACCAACAACCCTAAATAACTAGAGAGCCAAACCTGAACTTCCCTCTCAGACTTCCTTTTAAGTATTCACCCCACTACTCGTGGTCTGTAACCCTGTCCGCCTTCTATTGTCCCTCAGCTGTATACCAAAACAAGGTGCAAATTAACAAATTAACCGCTTTGTGGTCTTTTTAATCCCAGATTTCCCCTTTAAGATCTCTGCGGGCTATACTACCTGGCTGAAGTAACCAACAGACATTATGCTGCTGTATTGTGAATGTAGCTATCTGAATTAATTCTGGATTTTTTTTGTCCTTGCAAAGTGTGCTACATAAGAGCGTTATTGAGGATAGCTGCAACTGTTGGTTGTAATGGTGACTCGGTATTAAAAGTGTTGTTTTCCGACAGATGTCAAGGTAGGTATTCTGTGTGCCTTGTACCAGATCACTTACTGTATGTCTCTATTCAGGATTAAAGATGTCAAAAGCAGCGTGTCATCAAAGAAACAGCTCAGTGTATTGACAGACAGTGTGCTCAAAAGAGCAGCCAAGTTGCTGTTAATGAAATGATTGTTTAGCTATGGGATTGCAGAGAATGACAAACTAACTCTTTCTTTGGGTTGGGATGACATGGATACGTGACTTATTCTGTCGGTGTTACGTTGCAAAGTTTATAGAGCGGACGTTGGCTTTGCCAAGCGGCAGTCAGTCCTTCAATGATCTGTCTTTATAGCTTCAGATCAAACCTGCGTTGTTGACTCATGGAGGTGGGGGGGATAATTCCTCATATCCAGGCAGTGATGGGGTTCTTCTCACCTGTTGTCTGTCTTACTCAAATAATTGTGACTTATCGTTCGTAGGAAAAACATCCGCCCCCTACTGCTTTAGCAAAGCATTTTGGGTCTGGGTTCTGATTCTCTACGCTTTATCCAGTGTACACACATTCACTCCTCATCATGTATTTAACATCATTGGATTGCTTCAAGCATGGCTGGAAAAGGTTTCCACCACTTTCCTTGTACCAGTCCATTCCTTTTAAACACATGAGCGGGAGTGTACAAGTACACACTTTGGGAGAAGAGTAGAGTATCGTAATGTTGCCTGGGATTTGGATTCAGAAGCTACGTGTTGACTTCGTAACCTTCAAAGGTGCTCCTGCTGTTTCCTGCATCCTCTCTCGCACTCTGAGGAGGCTTCAGGCCAGGATCATATTCATTATGGCATGCAATGGAAAATGTTGAAATGTTTTTATTCCATTTGGTACCTAATGAATATGACCCTGCTTCCTCTCTCCCACTGTGGGAAGGCTCCACTCTCTCCTCAGTCTTCTCAGAGTTCTTGGCTCCAAGGCCTTGGGGTTTAATTTGATCCCATGTCGTGCGTCACCCCAGCGTACAGCAATGGAGAGGAACGGAGCCCGCTTGCCCTTTACGGTACATAGGTGCAGAGTAAATCACCACACCCCTTTGGACAACTGATCTCACGTCTTCAGTATGGCTGCCAGGAAGGAGGAGGAGTCAGCACTGCTTATGAATATGTATCTAAAATAATCCATGTTTACTACTTATAAGATGTTTATTGATGATTAGCGCCTGCCGATGTGATATTTATTTCCAGCCACTTGATTCTTAGAAGGTATTACATATTAGTAATTAACTTTCTAACAGATGGTAAGCTCATTTTGTATTATTTTCAGGTCTTTAAAAAGGTGTCTAAGCAAGTCACAAGACATAAGTCAATTCCGCCTGAGCAACAATCATACAAAACCACCTCAGTCCACAGAATAAAATAAACAATAATTAAAAGTCTGTGAGGCTCTAGTCCACAAGCCCCCATTTTAGGTATGTGCTGATTTGTAGTTTCTCCTCCACCCATAATAATAAAATAGCAGATGTTCCTCACTATAGTTTTGGTGTTTAATTACAACCATTTATTTTTAAACCCATTCCACTTTAGTGGAAAATTCTACAGCTGAAGGAGAGACAACCAGGGCTACCAAGCAATTCAACCTGCTGTTCCCCTTGTGTACTCTCATAACAGACAGAAACCA
The DNA here is from genome assembly GCF_016432855.1 of Salvelinus namaycush. NCBI lineage: Eukaryota > Metazoa > Chordata > Actinopteri > Salmoniformes > Salmonidae > Salvelinus > Salvelinus namaycush. Next base: position 18,454,069 of record NC_052325.1, on the reverse strand, counting down.
TCTTGGGACACCAGGTGTTAGCTACGCTACCTGATGTAATACTGTCAGGATTTGGGGTAAATTCCATTTCAATTCAGTCAATTCAGGAAGTAAATTCCAATTCCAATGTTTTCTCAAAGAGAAGCATTGAAGAAAATTTGAATTTCAGATGTCTGTTTCCTGAATTGACTGAATAGAAATGGAATTGACTGACCTCAACCCTGGTTGCTGTAAACATGAAGAGGTTGGGCAGTGAGCGGAGGGGCGGAGAGTGGAGGTATTTCCTTGTCACGTCATTATGAGGCCCTTGTCAGAAGTGGGAGTGGGGGGTAGGGTTAGTGCCACGGCCGGCCTCTTGAGACCGATATAGACAAGAGGAAGGAGCTAGAATTTGCTCTGTTGGCCCTGCCTGGTTACTGGCATCGGCAGCTGAAGCTCAGGCCCCCTTGATCTCCCATCTCCTACTCCCAATTCCTCACACATCCCCCAGACATGGAGGATACCCACGGCTCAGTGGTCACCATAGAGATAGATAGAGGACTCATGTTTGTGTCAGTCTGTGACGGCAAGGGCAGCTTCATTGAGGCTATCTCTCATTTTAAAGTAGTCAATTTTATTCTTCACAATTAGCTACTGCCTCCTGAGAACCCGGTTGGGCATGAGGGATCAGCCAATGAAGTTGGAAGTCCCACCCAGTCAACTACATTAAAATGGTGGACACCCTCAATGGCGCTGCCCATTCTAAATGTCCTTTTGGCCATTAGAGGCCTCTATCATTCTCTATGGTGGTCACTCACTCTGACCCCCACCCTGGCCTCACCACCCCATGTGGGGTCATTCAAAGGGAGCTGGCCACTCATCCCGTGCTCTAGTCTTGGGTGACTATGGCCCTGGTCCAAAGCAGTGCACTATATAGAAGTACCATTTGGGATGCATCCCTAGTCTTGGTTCTGAGTTTCAAGATTACTACCCCTGTCCTTTCTCCTAACTTTTAACCCCAGAGCACAGACCCGTGAGGTGGAGCACCACTCCATTCACAGCCAGTTCAAATGTATTGATGAAACCCTCTTTCAGTGCAGTAAGAAAGTGTCGGAAAAACGTATTATTCAATCTGAATGAGAAGAGGTACAGTACAGAGATGATATTGGGATGAATTAGAGGGATGTTTTCATGAATCAGACACTATGACTATTTGTTTTGAATCTACTGTGTGCAGGGCTGGCGTTAGCCTTTTGGGGGCCGTAAGAAGGGAGCCCCCCCCCCCCCCCCCCGTGTGAGCTTACAGGGCAGATCAACAGGCGCAACCAACAGACAGGGTGAGGGGTGGTGAACGACTTGCAAGCGGTGGGTTCCGAACAACAGTGACGAAAAATGTACACAAAAAATATATATTTTGGGGGAAATTATACCACTACCCACAAAAGGGCACTTTGGAGACTGGAAGGGCAAAAGGGCATGTGCTTGGATAGCTGACAGGTAGAGCCCTATCTGAGCATGTGCCTGGATAGCTGACCAGGCTAACTACCAATCTAAAACATTTTGCTGATGTGGCTAATTGAGTGTCTGTCATTGACTGACATAACAAGAGAAAAACTGCTGATGCACAATCACATTTCAAAATTGCACCTGGTGTATTCTACTATTCTAACTCTCAACAGTAAGTTGAGACCCGACTGAGTCCCCCCCAAAAAACAGCTTATGTCGCTTATGCCTGGAACCGGTCCTGTGTGTGTGTGTGTGTGTGTGTGTGTGTGTGTGTGTGTGTGTGTGTGTGTGTGTGTGTGTGTGTGTGTGTGTGTGTGTGTGTGTGTGTGTGTGTGTGTGTGTGTTCAAAGATGAACAAATAGTCTATGATAAGGATAAAGGACACCATTTATGAAGTCCATACAAATATACTACCATAACTGTCTGAAATCTAAATTTGCACATGCTGGTAGCTTACTTGTGTAACCCACTCCCCCATTACCCCCTCATCCCCTCGCTTCAGCAGCAGGAAGTGTCATGCCACTGTCATTAGGCCTACTACAAATAGAAACAGTTCCTTAAAAAAAAGGATCTTCAAGTGATTTCTACCAAGTAGAGTGAATGCCTTCACATGATCATTTCAATAACCCATGGATCGCGACAGTGAAGATATGATTTCACTGTCCATCATAGAGAGATACAGTATAAGACGTCACCCACTGTGCGATTGTATGTCTCTAACTGTGTGTGCGTGTTTCTGTGCGTGCGTGAGGGCGAGAGGGTTTTGTCTAGAAAGGATACAGCTTTTGTCAAAATTGACTTTTTGGAGCAGGTTAAGTTGAATGTATGCAGCAGGTTAGAATAATTAGGTAAAGGTTATGAAAGGGTTAGGGTTAGCTAAAATGCAAAAAAAAACAAAGAAAAGCTGTATCCCATCTAGAGAGAGAGCAAGTAGACATATACATTCCGGTTTTACATTTTGTCTAAAGTGATGAAAGTAGCCTAGCCTAGGCTACACTAGAAGTCATAACAGAACGAGGGCATCGACACTAGAAATAGACCAAATTTGAAGCAGTCGTATTTCCAAGATCTGTTATTCTCTACTTCTTATATTATATCCTATTATATATCACTGCATGCTGCTAACCCACATTTGACTAGAAAAACAGAACGCTTTGGCTACAATTTCTGAATATTGAAAACTGAACTATCTTACTGATAGCCCCATAAATAAACTTCTTCATACCGAGAGAAAATGGGAAAGATGATGCGCGATGTTGTGTCATCACACTCACAGAAGACTGATGCATTCTTTGGCTCAGCCGGAAAAAAACAGTGAAAGTATAAATCAGGATACCGTTACCGGGCGGCTGTCACTGGGTGACCCCGGACGACCTCAATCACCGTTTCCCATTTATAATTTTTTTTACACAGCTTGTGCTGTTTTAAATTAACATCTTCTGACGCTCAGCCCCGACCGCGACTTAGATGGGGAGTCCCTATATTCCATGTATGGAACAACCCCCCACCCGTCTCCTGGGCTGTCCAATCCGGTCCCTTGAGCTACATTGACGAGGGTGCTGTGTAAAATATTATCATATATATACGCCCAGACCCACCCTTGATGCTCTGAGTCTCCTCCAAGCTTATGCGGGAACTGTCTGCCTGTATTACCGGTGAAGTAGCTAACTAATTTACTATCTGCTAAAATGGCACCCAAGAAGGACGCTAAGGCGGCACCCGCCAAGAAAGCCGAGCCGGCAAAGGCAGCTGCACCCGCACCCGAGCCTGAGGTGGTGGCCGCCCCCCCTCCACTCGACTTGTCCACAGTCAAGGTAACTATGTTCTGCATTTCCCTACCTCCTCTAGCCTTTGCCCTGCATCCTCCCTCTATCCCTCTAGCCTGGCTTCTTTGTCTGTCTGCAAAATACAAGTTTGAATTATTATTTCCTGAGTCACAACATAATGTAAATAGTTAGGCTACAAAGCTTTATTATTTGCTATGCTCCTTTAGTCTTTCCGTTGTATATGTTCCGTGGTATTTGGCCTGGTTGGTCATTGCAGTGTGTTTTGCTGAAGTTAGGTACAAGTTAGGGAATGGTTGTCAGTGAAGGGCCATTCTCGATACATGCTGATGATGCAATCATATAGGACTAGGCTGCACATTTATGCGAGAATGTGAAACTCTATTCAGTTTAAATGTGAAAGACTGCCTATCTATTTGTGTGCCGTTTGGATATCGTAGGCAACTGTTAGGCTACTTATTATGTTTGATGAGTAGGCCTAGGGTACCTATTTCAACTTGAGGAGTTACCACAGTTCTGGAATAGCTTAAATAAAAGTGGTGTTGTATTTGGACAAAACATTAGGTTGGGATTATTTTGGCATGTATTTTCCATACTGTAGCCTATTGTTATAACCATATTTGACAAGCGATAGCGAAATGGCAAGAGCACGCTTGGACCCACGGACCTAGTTCTGAAGCAGAATTGAAAGTGTTAAGACATCAGTACCTCGGATAGCTGCGGAGAGATGCTGCTCGCTCACCTAAACCACGCCCCATATGCCCCTCGGGTTCCTTGATAGGCTGAAGGAGTTTGTGACAAGGTGAAACTGCAATGGAACTTGTCACCAAATGTGGACATAGTAAAGTATCTAAAGATGGACCTCCAAGATCGAGTGCCATCGTAGGAGTATAGCTGTGGAGCTAATTTTGTCTCGAGGATTGATAGGGGGTAGTGTTTCTTCCGTGATTGATGAGCTGATGGGAGCAAAACGTTTTACCTTTTTTTTTTTTTATGCTTATCTGATGTGGTGGTTTCGATGTATATGCCCAATTTTGAATCCAACTGTCAAAATAAAGATCCAAATTATGAAGTAGGCTACAATACAACCAGTATTGGTCCATTATACATAATACAAAGAGATATATGCATATTAGGCTATATATACCTTCTTCACTTTCTCATTTACAAACTGACTGTCTAATTTGCTCTACACTGTGAGGAGTCTGGAGAAAATCCACAGCTACATAATCACTTAAAAGTTGTACCTGTTTGCTCTTAAGGTAGTGAGCCTCTTGTGTATGGCCCAGGCCTACCCCAACAGTCCACGTCCTTACAGTTTAGGTAGTATGAGACCTAAAGTAAAACTGCAAGACTGTTGCTCCCAAAACCTCATCCCCTTCTTATGGCACTCTGATTCATTAGTGTTTGAGATGGACTGTAAAGTAGTAAGGAGTCGTCCCAAACACCCTGCAAGTCATTATCTGGGCCTGGAAGTAGTCTTGGTGGAGGTAGCCTACTACACTGGTAGTCTTGGTGGAGGTAGCCTACTACACTGGTAGTCTTGGTGGAGGTAGCCTACTACACTGGTAGTCTTGGTGGAGGTAACATACTACACTGGTAGTCTTGGTGGAGGTAGCCTACTACACGGGTAGTCTTGGTGGAGGTAGCCTACTACACTGGTAGTCTTGGTGGAGGTAGCCTACTACACTGGTAGTCTTGGTGGAGGTAGCCTACTACACTGGTAGTCTTGGTGGAGGTAGCCTACTACACTGGTAGTCTTGCGGTTCCAAGACTCTCATTCCAGAATCAGGTTTAGGAGAGAAACTGTTCTGGGGTGAAATAGAAAGGCTGTAGTCGAGGCTACTCAACAATTTCCCTAGACAGTGTAACAGCAGGGTTTAAATCCATAGAACGTCTCAGATCTGATAGCAGACAGGGGCTACGGTAGAATTGTGCCTAAATGGAATTACTTCATTGGCTGTAAGTGTTCGAAAGTAGGCCCCACTTTCTTTCAATGTTCTGACTGTTGTTCTCTGCTGCCCTCTATAGGTGGAGTTCACTCCCGACCAGCAGGAGGGTAAGTTTACTAAACCAAATTACTAAGGGCCAGTTTCCCGGACACAGATTAAGCCTAGTCCCAGTCTAAAAACCATGATCAATGGAGATTCTCAGTTGAAAGTGTTTCTTAGGCCAAAACTAGGCTAAATCCGTGTCCTGTAAAATAAAAATAAAAAATAGATATCAGATGTCACTATCAAAACGTAATCAGTAACAATACTGTAAAACAGATCATTATCACTGCACCTTCGCAGACCTGGGTTCAAATACTATTTGAAACCATTTCAAATACTTTATCTGAGCTGGATTGAGCTTGCCTGGTTTAATGGACCAATAGAATAATTGCAGAACTGAAATCCGAAAACCTTGCTCACCTGGCACCCCAGGCAGGCAAACACTCAAAGTATTTGAACAATTTCTAGTAGTACTGCACCTCTGACTCCTAATAAAAAACACTCAAATAAATCCACTCTAGGTCCTTTTAAAACATGGATTAGCTACCACTCCGATTTCTATCTCAATGTTAGCCTACTAATACTAAACCCGGACTAAGTAGTGTTTACAAAGATAACAAATACAAAGATGGGTGAAAAAATGCAATAGCACTATTTCAGCTAGGCTTACTTCCGATCTGACTAAACCAAATAACTTGTAACATTAAACAACCTCTGGAGTGCATTTACAATGTAATATTTCCTATAGAGGTGAACATTCTCAAATTACATGCACCTGAAGACATTTTCAATACATTTTCCAAAATTGCAGTGGTCAGCCTCTAAGGTTCTTTGGACATGGTTGACCCCTCCGTATGAACCTTAATGCAAAAGCATTATGCCTAAATGAACACTGGTCAAAAATAATTATACATTAGCTAGTTAATATGAACGAACAAGAAAACTATTCAATTAAATCGAAAATATGTTTGGACCACAGATTAGGACACCACTTGACCTGTTATAAAATGTTCTAATCTGTCACAATGAGTTATAATGTTATAACATGAAGTCTAGTTAGCTGCTGTCAAAGTGAACCCATAGTAGGGGATGATATCCTAGTATTACATAGTATTCGTTGAACACATTCACTGATTGACAACATCATGTGGACAGATAACTGGCATAGGTCTTTAAAGTTGTTGGGGAATATGGACCATCTAAAACACCTTTATCCATAGGCCTAATAACACACATAGATATTCCCATTTTTAACTCCATTCTCGTAGACATTCTAAATGTCAAACAATTAAACGCATCCATGTCTTATATTGTCACCCTTTGATAAAGTCTAGCTCATTACGAGCAAGCAATAGGCCGCGCAGTCATCGCGCCAGCCGGGAGTTGTTTAAGCCACGGTCAACATTCTCTTGGTTTATTTGTGTCAGTCCACTCACAGCATTGCCTTCTAAAGGAGTGGAGCTCATATTCTCTCTTCAGTATCGATTCCAAGTCAGCTCCTGGTCGACGAGAGAGAGAGAGAGAGAGAGAGAGAGAGAGAGAGAGAGAGAGAGAGAGAGAGAGAGAGAGAGAGAGAGAGAGAGAGAGAGAGAGAGAGAGAGAGAGAGAGAGAGAGAGAGAGAGAGAGAGAGAGAGAGAGAGAGAGAGAGAGAGAGAGAGAGAGAGAGAGAGAGAGAGAGAGAGAGAGAGAGAGAGAGAGAGAGAGAGAGAGAGAGAGAGAGAGAGAGAGAGAGAGAGAGAGAGAGAGAGAATTGGCAAGGGCACTAACAGTCTGTAGCACCCTGCCTCACCCTACTAGAATCTGAAGTCAAATGTCTACTGTTTTCTGTTGATCTGGTGCTTTTGTCACCAACCAAGGAGGGCCTACAGGAGCACCTAGATATTCTGCACAGATTCTGTCAGACCTGGGCCCTGACAGTAAATCTCAGTAAGACAAAAATAATGGTGTTCCAAAAAAGGCCCAGTTGCCAGGACTACAAATACAAATTCCATCTAGACACCGTTGCCCTAAAGCACACAAAAAACTATACATACATTTGCCTTAACATCGGCGCCACAGGTAACAAAAGCACACGTTCCAGCAGGTATATCTCACTTGTCACCCCCAAAGCCAATTCCTCCTTTGGCCGCCTCTCCTTCCAGTTCTCTGCTGCCAATGACTGTAACGAACTACAAAAATCTCTGAAACTGGAAACACTTATCTCCCTCACTAGCTTTAAGCACCAGCTGTCAGAGCAGCTCGCAGATCACTGCACCTGTACATAGCCCATCTATAAATAGCCCAAACAACTACCTCTTCCCATACTGTATTTAATTTTTAATTTTTTTATTTTGTTCCTTTGCACCCCAGTATTTCTACTTTGCACTCATCTACTGTCAAATCTACCATTCCAGTGTTTTAATTGCTATATTGTATTTACTTCGCCACCATGGCCTATTTATTGCCTTTTACCTCCCTTATCTCACCTCATTTGCTCATATTGTATATAGACTTATTTTTCTACTGTATTATTGACTGTATGTTTGTTTTACTCCATGTGTAACTCTGTGTTGTTATATGTGTCGAACTGCTTTGCTTTATCTTGGCCAGGTCGCAATTGTAAATGAGAACTTGTTCTCAACTTGCCTACCTGGTTAAATAAAGGTGAAATAAATAAATAAATGTAAAAAAGCTGTGAACGATCTGATAGACAAGGCAAGAAGGGTCTTCTACACGATCAAAAGGAACATAAAATTCGACATACCAATTAGGATCTGGCTAAAAATACTTGAATCCCAAAAACTATACATACCTTGGCCTTAACATCGGCACCACAGGTAACTTCAACAAAGCTGTTAACGATCTGATAGACAAGGCAAGAAGGGTCTTCTACGCCAGAGAGTACACAGTGGCGAATACCTGACCACTGTGACTGACCCAAAATTAAGGAAAGCTTTGACTTGGTCCAGACTCAGTGAGCATAGCCTTGCTATTGAGAGAGGCCGCCATAGGCAGACCTGGCACCCAAGAGAAGACTGGCTATGTGCACATTGCCCGCAAAATGAGGTGGAAACTGAGCTGCACTTCTTAAACTCCTGCCATATGTATGACCATGTTAGAGACATATTTCCCTCAGATTACACTGACCCACAAAGAATTCGAAAACAAATTACATTTTTGATTTTGATAAACTCTCATATCTATTGGGTAAAGTACCACAGCGTGCCATCACAGCAGCAATATTTGTGACCTGTTGCCAACAACAACAAAAAAACAGGTTAACCAGTGAAGAACAAACACTTTTGTAAGTTCAACCCATGAAATACGTACAACCCTCATGAAATAGATATGGTACTGTGTTTAAGGAACCTCATATTCATCATCTCCAGCACCTCCCCAACATCAACATATGTGAAAATTGCACATTTCTATGTTTTGTAATAAAAAAGAAAGAGGAAGATAGTGTAAGTGTTTCCAGTGACATAATTGGTGTGCATCATGTGATTTTAATCAACCTACTAATTAGTTGATGATGTCATTGGAAACACTTATCTTCCTCTATTTTTATTACTACATAACATAGAAACACACAATTTTCACATGTTTTGATGTTGGGGTGGTACTGAAAATTATGAATATGAAGTTCAACAATTTAGAAATGTCCCTTTAAGTTTAACACTGTTCCAGTGTCTTTATGTTGGGTTAAATGTGGAAGACACATTTCAGCTGAATGCATTCAGTTGTACAACTGACTAGGTATCTTTCCTTTCTCTTTATATGGGTCCACAGACTCAACACTTTCAATGTTGATTAAACACTCTGTGTTAATTATTTTTGTTTATTGTTAACACTGGAGAATTTGCAGTGAGGATAATTAAAGGTTAAATAAAATAAAATAAAAATATTAACAGATGGTAATTCTACATCAAGTTACAAAATTGAAATGGATAGGGCGAAGCTCGCATCATTCAATTGAGATATTCACAATAATCCCTGCAAAAAACACCAGAGTGGTGTGCATGTTCATTTCATAGATCTCTTGGTATGTTATCATAGCTTCTGTTGGCCACTAGCCCAGGCATTCTGAGGATAATAAAACCCTTCCTCTCTCTCTCTCATCCCTCTCTCTTCTTCTCTCTCTCCTCTCACCTCACCTCACCACAGACTACAAGGAGGCTTTCGGTCTCTTCGACAGGGTGGGTGACGCAAAGGTGGCTTACAACCAGGTCGCTGATATTATGCGCGCCCTGGGACAGAACCCCACCAACAAGGAGGTGCGCAAAGTCCTGGGCAACCCTTCCGATGAGGGTAAGGCACACACACCCACACACACATACGCAAAGTGATACAAGGACACACAAGCACAGGCACACACACACACACACATACGGAAACAGTACAAGGAAGCACAAGCGCACATACACACACGTACACACACACACACACTTTCCTTAATACTGACTCTGTGTACACTATTCTCTCCACTTTAGACCCTCAGTCATTCATAGTTGAATTTGTCCTAATATAGCACACTAGGGGGGAGGACATTTACACATAGGTGACCACACCTTGGCAATTGTCTGCTCCCTTTTATAGCACATTGTAACAATTCAGCACCTGTCATGATGGACATATCCCTCCATTGGTGGTGTAGCTGAGTTGCTGCAAGAGGCCTTTGAAGTATTTTGGGTTACAAAGCCTGACATTGTGAAGCGTGATATACCTTTCTGTTATTTCACTATGTAGGTGTCTACAAATGCATTGTATGTAGTAAATCTGTGTGTACAGGAGCTATTATTATTATTTATTATTATTAGTAGTGTACTGTATGGTAAGGACCAGGGTGAAGTTGCCCCTACACACTGATCTGGAGTCAATTTAGCATATTCCCGACTAATGGTTAAGGTTAGGATTGGGAGAGGGAAAAGCTGATCCTAGATCTGTGCCTAGGGAAAATTTCACCTCGGAGCATACTGTATACTTCTAATGCATTTCCTCTCACTCTGGCTGCCCACAGACATGGCCGGCAAGAGATTAGAGTTTGAGGCCTTCCTTCCCATGCTCCAGCACATCGTAAATGACCCAAACAAGGGAACTTTTGATGACTACGTTGAAGGTCTGCGCGTCTTTGACAAGGAGGGCAATGGCACCGTGATGGGGGCTGAGCTGCGTATTGTCCTTGGAACACTGGGTGAGTGGCCGCCCAGGCTTAGTTGTAACATGAAGTGCGTGCGTGTGCGTGTGCATGTGCGTGTGTGTATGACACCAGACCAACTGATGACCTGGCCTCTCTCACCTCTCCCTCCCTCTAGGTGAGAAGATGACCGAGGCTGAGATTGATGCCCTCATGCAAGGACAGGAGGACGAGAACGGCAGTATCAACTTTGAAGGTAAGCCTTCAAGTCTTCTAAGTCTTAGGTCACGTCGCAAATGGTACCCATTTTCGTAGTGCAAAGGCAATATGCAAAGTGCAAATATTGCCATTAACCTCATTATAATCTGTCAGCGTGATTTGATTTGAAACTTGTCTTCAACAATGTGCATTATAAGTAGGTGACTATTTATGTATTGCTCAGTTTACTAAACACTAGTTAAGTAATTGCCACCTTATCAAGCAGATTGTTGATAAAAAGTTAAAAATTAAATCACGCTGACAAATTATCATATGGTTTATTGTAATTTTTGCACATTGAACATTGCTTTTGACATATGAGAATCGCTCAAAGTGTACTACTTGATACCAGGACCAATAGGTGGGAATTCTGACCCGAGTTAAACGCGCATAAATGAAACGAATTACATTTTTATGCACTTATCTGTCTATGCATATTCTGACCTTGAATTTCAGCATGAGAATAGCATGCTATTCGCCCGCTATTCATTTGGGGTGGAGATCAAAGAAATGAAGGTGTGGCGAATACAGCCATATTCTGACCTTGACTTCATTCCCTCATAATTCCACCACCTTTACGCGCGATGAATAAGGTTGAGAAACGGTTCAAATAAATGGAACAGCATCTACTTTCTTTTGTAGTTGATAGAAATAACACCATTCTCCAAGCACATTCTGTAACACCATTCTCCACGCACATTCTGTAACACCATTCTCCATGCACATTCTGTAACACCATTCTCCATGCACATTCTTTAACGCCATTCTCCACGCACATTCTGTAACGCCATTCTCCACGCACATTCTGTAACACCATTCTCCACGCACATTCTGTAACGCCATTCTCCACGCACATTCTGTAACGCCATTCTCCACGCATATTCTGTAACACCATTCTCCACGCACATTCTTTAACGCCATTCTCCACGCACATTCTGTAACACCATTCTCCACGCACATTCTGTAACACCATTCTCCACGCACATTCTGTAACACCATTCTCCACGCACATTCTGTAACACCATTCTCCACACACATTCTGTAACACCATTCTCCACGCACATTCTGTAACACCATTCTCCACACACATTCTGTAACACCATTCTCCACGCACATTCTGTAACGCCATTCTCCACGCACATTCTGTAACACCATTCTCCAAGCACATTCTGTAACACCATTCTCCACGCACATTCTGTAACGCCATTCTCCACGCACATTCTGTAACACCATTCTCCACGCACATTCTGTAACACCATTCTCCATGCACATTCTGTAACACCATTCTCCACGCACATTCTGTAACACCATTCTCCACGCACATTATGTAACACCATTCTCCACGCACATTCTGTAACACCATTCTCCACACACATTCTGTAACACCATTCTCCACACACATTCTGTAACACCATTCTCCACGCACATTCTGTAACGCCATTCTCCACGCACATTCTGTAACACCATTCTCCACACACATTCTGTAACACCATTCTCCACACACATTCTGTAACACCATTCTCCACGCACATTCTGTAACACCATTCTCCACACACATTCTGTAACACCATTCTCCACGCACATTCTGTAACACCATTCTCCACACACATTCTGTAACACCATTCTCCACACACATTCTGTAACACCATTCTCCACGCACATTCTGTAACAACATTCTCCATGCACATTCTGTAACACCATTCTCCACGCATTTACAAATTGGATACAGGGATTGAAAATATAAATGACAATTGTTTTGGATCTAGTTTACCTTATGATCACTGAACACAAATGTGAAACCAGTCATATGGCAGCAAACTGAAGCATATCAACATATCACCTTTTCCACACTGAGGTTTATTTAATGCTGTCCTTATAACTTACAGGGATGACATTTGGAGGAGACCCCAGCTATAGGCTTCTGTAGCCATGCGCAAATTACAGTATAGCGCCAAATCTTCCGAGTTGATTTATGATTTGTAGAATGTTTGGTAACACTTTACTTGACACCCAGCGTCATAACACGTATTTCCTACAAGTTTTTTAAAATATAATGAAAAAACGAATTACAACAGAGCCCCACCTGCCCTGAATGACAGGTCGCCACTGATAGTGGATCATATTACAAGTTCTGCAATAACTTGGGACATGCATTCTATTTGAATCATTATGGAACGCAGACCGTAGGTAGCAGTTTAAACCTGGAGCCTGGCACACAGTTCACGATGACTGGATCATTGTCATCACATGATTAGTGAGGATTATTAGGGTAGATTTATAGGACTACTGTTCAACTGCTATTGTATACTTTTCTCTCCTTCCAATATTTCATGGATTGAACTTTCTGGATGAATCAAACCACTGTATTTTTTTAGTTTATTTTACCTTTATTTAACTATGCAAGTCAGTTAAGAACAAATTCATATTTACAATGATGGCCTACCCCGGCCAAACCCTAACCCGGATGACGCTGGGCCAATTGTGCGCTGCCCTATGGGACTCCCAGTCATGGCCAGTTGTGATACAGCCTGGAATTGAACTAGGGTCTGTAGTGACGCCTCTAGCACTGAGATGCAGTGCCTTAGACCACTGCGCCACTTTTGTGCGTGTATGATTCATGCATACTTTCCTAACTCTAAAATGTGCCTAAATAATTGACAAGATTGGAGTTAAAAATATAAAAAAATCTACCAGTTGGTGCTGAAACAGAGACATATATGCATATATTTAGATGGATTTCTTTCATTGATCCCTATATTCTGAACCCGTTCTCTCAATGTATTTATTCCGTTCAATCTGTCGACAAAATTCGAATGAAAGCGTAATTAAAGGAATGGCTTAAGATAAATGTACTGTGAGCCCTATTGAATGAAAATTCCACAAATAAATCTGTTATTCAGTGTGCTCAAGGTAGACACACCTGTAGAGTGAATACCAACTACTGAGAAGTGCGTAGGAAAGGCGTAAATGTCCTACGTCTCAATCGGGCCTAATGTACATACATTAGAGTCACATTTCAGATTATACTGTAGTTCTAGATTTGTATGATGTTTTTGTTTTTAATTTAGATCAAATGCTTCACTAGCTCACTCCTCTTTCTCTCCTTTTTAATTCCCCTGTGACCCCCTGCCTACCTCCTCCTCACCCTCCCTTCCTCTCCTCTCCTCTCCCTCCCTCTCTCCCCTACCTCATCCTCCCTCTACCTCCCCTCACACCTCCCTCACTCTCCTTCCACACCCCTCCTCCTCCCCTCACTCCTCCCTCCCCCTCACCCCTACAGCCTTTGTCAAGCACATCATGTCTATTTAAGGATCCTCCGGCTGCAGTGGCTAACGAGGAAGCTAACGTGTTATCTGCAGACCCAATGGTGCCAGGACATCCAGTCCCCACTGTTAGTCAACCACCACCTGAGAAACAGACAGGGGGATAAAGGACTATGAGATGTCATTTCTAAACCATTTTTTTTTTTCATTCTTTTTTTTTGGTCTGACTCCGACCTTCGACTCTCTGCTATCTATTCTCCTCCATTAGAAGCTGTCCTTTCTTTTCAACCACCAACCAGCAGATGTTCTTGTTGTCTTGTACCCCGCCATACCCCGCCATCTTGGCGGGGTATGCCTCTCCACCATGGGTCGGTGAAGGAAAGGGGGTAGGGAGGAGCTACCCATTCCATCCCTTACTTGCTGCCTGGATTGGGCCAGTAGAGGTGACTGGCTTTGCTCTAGACTGGCCATCAAAACTCACTCTCCCCTATGTCTTAATAAATTTTTCTCCTCCGCTATTTCACGAAATAAACTTTTCAAAAACCCTCCGGTGTCGCGGCTCTTATTCTTTGCTCTGCGGGAGAGCGTGGAGAGTGAGACGGTGTCCCAAATAGCACTCTAATCCCTATATAGTGCACTACTTTTGACTGGAGCCCAATAGGGTGCCATTTGGGACTCATCCTTAGTGTATCTATAGGGGAGAGGTTAAAACAGACAAACACTGGTGGTGGCCCAGCAGCCCAAATGTTCATATTCTTGTTGCCTCTGAAAGAATGATTAAAATATTTTTAAAACATGCTTGAATCTCTTTCTTTAAGTATAGATCCCCCACACAACATTCTAGGTGTTAACCATACCATACTCACGACGAGTGTTTTCATTGTTTTTATTGTCTTTAATTGTTAAGAGCATTTTGTTATCAGTATCATATCAACAGGAGAAAAACTGCGTACATCTACTTTTAATTACATTTACAGTTGCTATAGGTTGGGGTAGAGGTTAGGGGATCAGGGATTAGGGGGTAGGGGATAGGGTGGTGCAGAAAGAACACAGAAGCAAACATTAATACTAAAAGAAGGAGGAATAAATACCACAAAATAGCGACAGAAAAAATATAGAGGAACACTTTATCAAACAGATGCAACATGACTTGTTGAGTTTCCTTTTTTTAAAGTTTGTTTTTATGAAATGTAGTTTTATTTCTCTTCCCCCCCTAAATGTTTTACACAAAACAAACCTAGCATCCAGAAGTGAACTGTAGGGACACAGGGTCCAGAGTTCCACAGCTGCTTTGTAAATGTAATCTTTAAATAATAGCTTCATCCACAATATGGTTCAGACAACTGCAAGCCCTCGTGAGTTCAATCTCAGCCTGCTCTGAGAGCCTTGGGGTGTTCATCGAACACTATGGACTAAAATATCTTACAGCCATTCAATGCCTATTGCTGGCATGGTGAATGGATTGGGATCACAGCTTCTGTGAGCTCCTAGCTATATCATTGTTTCTTTTGAACTGAGATATTTGAGATGAGAATCAAAGCAGCATCCTCTTAAACTAAACTAGGACTGGCTAAGCAGCCTTTTAGAAGAACAGCTCCCAGAGAGAGTAACATTGGTTAGTTCTCTGTAATTAAAGTAAGCTTGGTCCGAGCCAGAATGGCCCATGGGGGCAGGAGCTTATCTCCTGTTTCTGTAATGGGAGGCAGCTTGATGTACAACTACTGTACACCCCCAGGACAGGGCGCTAGTCACTCGCAGGGCCTTTAGTACTCTGTAGCAGGCCTGGAAGATGTACTCCTTAGCAATACCAGCACAGTTGTCTGAAGTCTACTTCAACAAGCATAACATACTAGTCAACTAATATCTACAAAAACATGAAGTGTTCATTTTTCTATCCAATGATTAAGGAAATAACTTACTAAAATCCTTTTATTTGAAATAGAAAATAGCCTCTTTTTGTAACTAGAATCAATACATGCTCATCATACCATTATCTAGTTATTGAAATAATGCAATTTTTCAGGTATAAGATACTTATAGGACTAATCACTTTTTTGAAATTATTTTTCGAAGAGATGTTGTTGAAGACAAAGAGCTGGTATATTTATACATATTTTCAATATATTGTTTATATATTTATTATATATTGGATCTGGGACTAGCTGCAAGGATGCTTGATGTATGGTGAATGTTGAGTCTGGCGTCCATGCACTTTACTGAGCAAAACAAGACGTGCTGGCGGCATGGCATGGGTAGAGTACTGTATGGGCATGGCCACGTGACTTCCTACTTAGTGTAAGAAAAGGCTGCTCCTAAGAACTGAACAGAGACCAGCCCACCCTATACCTGGCCCATACCCAGATTATGTTGTGCAAAGAGCTACAGCTGATCTTGAGTCAGTGCTTGGACACTATCTATCTATCTATCTATCTATCTATCTATCTATCTATCTATCTATCTATCTATCTATCTATCTATCTATCTATCTATCTATCTATCTATCTATCTATCTATCTATCTATCTATCTATCTATCTATCTATCTATCTATCTATCTATACGCAGCATTAAAAAAAATACACCAGATAAAAGATGGAGAAAAAAAGTACTAGGAATGGAAATATCAACAAACAATTGACCAAAAGTACTTTCTAAATAGTCTCTAGTTCCATAAGGGTTGTTGTTTTTTCTTAATTTGTCTTGTTGACATAGGGTGGGGTAGGCAGCTCCATCAGGCGGTGAGTATGAAGCTGCTGCAGGATGGGGGGGGGGGGTGTCTGGGCATCTGGGCTGGGGTTGACGAGAGGCCTGGGACAGGGTGAGGGAGCCTGGGTGGTTGAACTGAAGGCAAGATGGGAAGAGGGTGTCCAGGGCCTGAGATGGACGGGAGACAGGTTGGGTTCAGGGTGTCCAGGGCCTGGAATGGACGAGAGGCAGGTTGGGTTCAGGGTGTTCAGGGCCTGGAATGGACGGGAGGCAGGTTGGGTTCAGGGTGTTCAGGGCCTGGAATAGACGGGAGGCAGGTTGGGTTCAGGGTGTTCAGGGCCTGGAATAGACGAGAGGCAGGTTGGGTTCAGGGTGTTCAGGGCCTGGAATGGACGGGAGGCAGGTTGGGTTCAGGGTGTTCAGGGCCTGGAATAGACGGGAGGCAGGTTGGGTTCAGGGTGTTCAGGGCCTGGAATGGACGGGAGGCAGGTTCGGTTCAGGGTGTTCAGGGCCTGGAATAGACGGGAGGCAGGTTGGGTTCAGGGTGTTCAGGGCCTGGAATGGACGGGAGGCAGGTTGGGTTCAGGGTGTTCAGGGCCTGGAATAGACAGAAGGCAGGGTGGGGTCAGGTTGTCCATGGCCTGGGATGGATGGGAGGCATGGTGGGGTCAGGGTGTCCATGGCCTGGGATGGATGGGAGGCATGGTGGGGTGAGGGTGTTTGAAATGGACCGCATGGCAGGTAGCAGAGAAGGGTAGAGGCTGGATAGAGAAAGTGTCCGGGGGGCAGAGTGGGGTTGAGGCAGAGTGGGGTTGAGGCAGAGTGGGGTTGAGGCAGGGTGGGGTTGAGGCAGGGTGGGGTTTAGGCAGGGTTGAGGCAGAGATTTGTGTGGGCTGTTCGGTACCCGAGGCTGGGGATGGACTGGAGGGAGATTGGAGGCTGGGTGGAGGCATGATGAGGGAACTTGGGCTGGACTAGAAGCAAGTGAGGGAGTCCAAGGCTTGGGGTCAGGTTGAACTTGAGGCAAGTTGAGGGGGTCAGGACTGGAGGCAGGGGGAAGGTGTCCGGAGCTGGGGTGGACTGGAGGTAGGGTGAAGGTGTCCCGGGGCTTGGGTGGACTGGAGGCAGGGGGAAGGTGTCCGGGGCTGGGGTGGACTGGAGGCAGGGGGAAGGTCAAGAGATCCGGTGCCTGGGCTGAGGGGGTCAAGGCGCTCACAAGCCCTGCTTGGCCAGGGCGGCGGTGACGTCTTCAGCTAGAGTGGCTAGCTGTGGAGACTCCAGCAAGTTGATGCTGCCAGAGGAGGACAGGTGGCTGTCGCGGTGGGGGGACACCGTCCCTGACATGCACATTTCCGGAGACTGGGTCACAATAATCTCCGCCCCATGGTCCACCCGGGCCTTGGCCGTATCACGGAACAACAGCTTGTGGCTTTCGATCTATAGGGAGTTAGGGTGGGTGAGATAGGCGAGGGGTACACACACAGGTGGGTGATACATACACACACAGGTGGAGGATACACACAGGTGGGTGATACATACACACACAAACGTCATATGGATGGTTGGAGGGGTGCTAACCTTGGAGGAGACTGTCTGAGACTGATGTCCAACTGATCAGGGCTGCATCCCAAATGGCATCTTATTCCCTTTATCGACCACTACTTTTGACCAGGGCACATGGGGCCCATTAAAGGGAATAGGCGGTCATTTGGGATGCAAGCAATCTTCGTTGTGATGAGTTTACAGTATGATGGAACTTACCATAATGTGGCCTCCACCAGGGGTGTGGTGTGCATTATCCAGGGAACCCACCTTGGGCTGGGCCTTGTCTTTAAAGTCCAGCTTCACACTCTCGATGCGCACGTTACCTCCCCCTAGTGGATTGGAGTGGAGGGAGAGGGTAGAGAGAGAGGAGAGGAAGTAGAGAGACTTCAAGAACGGAATGTATTATCCTCCCATTCATTTGTTCCAATACATCATTATAACTTATTATCAATAATTAGTCAAACTGATTATATGACAGACTAGGCAGACCCTTATTCCTTATCAGGAGCCTCATTAGCTGTTGCCATGACTACAGTTAGTCTTCCTGGGGTCCATACCCTGCAGATATATCTGTAGTTTAATATGTAATGTAAAAGTTGCTTCGGAAATTGATCGTTACCTCTAGGATGCAGGGTGAGTGTCGCAGTGTGAATTTATTATTGGACAGAAGCTGATAATCAGTATGACCACGAGGTGGCGCTGTAGGACTCTGACACAGTAGTCAGTCACCACTATCTCAGAGCAGGGGGGATTTTTCCGCATCACACATTAGATCCTCTCACTGTGTGGAAGAATCCCAAATGGCACCGTCCCTATAGTGCACACATTTTGACTATAGCCCATACCCATAGTTCTCTGGTCAAAAGTAGTGCATTATACAGGGAATAGGATTATGATTGAGATCAATTTTGAGCCTTTTTACACAACTAGTTTGAAACCGTTGTCGAAGAGACGTCTTGCCCTCGACGACACATATTTTTGTAGTGTAAAGAGACATAGCTGCAGCTGGAATCAGATTGCCAAGGCACCTCCGTATACACAGTCTACAGGTAGAGCGGGTAGGTTACCTGGCCGGTGGCGGATGTTGTCCAGCGATCCACACTTGGAGGTCACGTGACTCAGGTCAATCTTCTTGGTCTGAATCTGCACCTGTGGGTATGATCTGTGTTAGTTTTCCTAGTCTGGTCATTTCTACCCATTAACCCATTGTCCAACCAAGGAGGATCAAGAGGCTGAGAACCACCATCTCCTGTCTCTGACAGAACCAAGAGCCATTTGGCTATGGCTGGCCTGGACCTTTTCAGTCGACTAGCTAAGTAACAGTGATTTAGAGGAGTATACTATGGATAGAGACGACACGTTTGGCTTGACCTCCAATAAAAAGAAGAAAAACAGGGTTTTGAGAGTCATTACCTCAGAATCATGGTGTGTTGCTCTCCACAATCCTAGCAATATCTACTTCTAATATCAAGTACAACACCTGCTGTTATTATGCCTAATGAGAACCCTCTGGTTCACTTATGAAGGTCTGAAAAGACAATCAAATCACACATTCAGAATAGCCATAGATTATTAGCCAATAAAAATACACATTCAGAATATTAGCCAGGGAATATTAGCCAATAAAAATACACATTCCGAATTAGCGAGAAAGAGAGAAAGACAGAAGGAATAAAGTATACAAACAACCAACAGGAATAACAACTGCAGAATGAGTGAGTGAGTGAGTGAATTAGTGAGTGATTTATCCTGAAAAATAAACCAACTATATCTTGATTGTATAAGTATTCAACCCCCTGTCAATACATGTTAGAATCACCTTTGGCAGCTGTGAGTCTTTCTGGGTCTCTAAGAGCTTAGCACACCTGGATTGCACAATATTTGCACATTATTCTTTAAAATAAATTCTTCAATCTCTGTCAAGTTGGTTGTTGATCATTGTTAGACAGCCATTTTCAAGTCTTGCCATAGATTCTCAAGCCGATTTAAGTCAAAACTGTAACTAGGCCACTCAGGAACATTCAATGTCGTCTTGGTAAGCAACTCCAGGGTACATTTGGCCTTGTGTTTTAGGTTATTGTCCTAGAGGAAAGGTGAATTTGTCTCCCAGTGTCTGGTGTAAAGCAGACTGAACCAGGTTTTCCTCTAAGACTTTGCCTGTGCTTAGCTCTATTCCGTGTTTTTTTTTAAATATGAAGAGTGGTACTCAATGATGTGCTAGATTTGCCCAAACATAATGTTTTGTATTCAGGACATACAGTTAATTTATTTTCCACATTATTTGCAGTTTTATTTTAGTGCGTTATTGCAAACAGGATGTTTAGGTAAATGTTATTCTGTACAGGCTTCCTTCTTTCACTCTGTCAATTAGGTTAGTATTGTGGAGTAACTACAATGTTGTTGATCCATCCTCAGTTTTCTCCTTTCACAGTCATTAAACTCTGTAACTGTTTTCTTTGCGAGGCATTGGAAAACCTCCCTGGTCTTTGTGGTTGAATCTGTGTTTGAAATTCACTGCACGGCTGAGGGTCCTTACAGATAATTGTATCTGTGGGGTACAGAGATGAGGCAGTCACTCAAAAAGAATGTTAAACCTTATTATTGCACACAGAGTGAATCCATGCAACTTATTATGTGAATAGTTAAGCACATGGTTACTCCTCAACTTATTTAGGCTTGCCATAACAAAGGGGTTGAATGCTTATTGACTCAAGACATTTCAGCATCTCATTTTTAATTTTTGAAAAAAAAATATACAAATATAATTCCACTTTAACATTATGGGGTATTGTGTGTAGGCCACAGACACAACATTTCAATTTAATCCATTTTAAATTCAGGCTGCAACACAACTAAATTGAAAAAGTCAAGGGGTGTGAATACTTTCTGAAGGCACTGTATATGCGTGTTGCAACAGTATCTGCTAGAAACTATACCCTCCCTAACCATGCAGAATGCTAGTGAACATGTTGAGAAAGACAGAGCTGTGGTTTGTGTCAGTGACTAATCTATCCATCAATCCATCTATCATTTAATTTTCACAAGTGGGGTTTGAGAGAGAGGGAGGTGAGAGAGATAGCCAATGTTCAAGTTCAACCCTTTCCCCTCCAAGAAACAGAAAGCAGAACCATAAAGGAGCTAGTCTGTTCCCAGATCTGTTTGTGCTCTTTCCAACTCCATTGCTTTTACTGTCAAGCCAAACAGTCTGGTATGACAATTCCATAAGGAGTTGGCAGAGAGAAGGGCACCCAGGCTATAGCAGAGGTGGTGTCAATGCCAAGTGGAACCAAGTGAGAAGGTGAACACAGGTCGCATCTCAAATGGCACCCTATTCCCTATGGGCCTTGGTAAAAAGTAGTAAACTAAATAGGGAATAGAGTGTAATTTGAGCGTTGTACAATACATAGCCTTGGACTGGGATAGGAACCATGCAGTCCCCAGTCCTGCATCTCCCTGGAACTCTGACTGGTGAGTGAGTGAGTGAGTGAGTGAGTGAGTGAGTGAGTGAGTGAGTGAGTGAGTGAGTGAGTGAGTGAGTGAGTGAGTGAGTGAGTGAGTGAGTGAGTGAGTGAGTGAGTGAGTGAGTGAGTGAGTGAGTGAGTGAGTGAGTGAGTGAGTGAGTGTGAGAGAGAGAGAGAGAGAGAGAGAGAGAGAGAGAGAGAGAGAGAGAGAAAGAAAGAAAGAAAGAAAGAAAGAAAGAAAGAAAGAAAGAAAGAAAGAAAGAAAGAAAGAAAGAAAGAAAGAAAGAAAGAAAGAAAGAAAGAAAGAAAGAGAGGAGGCGTGTGTATGAGAGAGAGAGAGAGAGAGAGAGAAAGAAAGAGAGAGAGAGAGAGAGTGAGAGAAAGGGAGAGAGATGAGGTGTGAGTGTGTGTGTGTGTGAGAGAGAGAGACAGAAAAAGACAGAGAAAAGAAGGACGAAGAAGAGGAGGAGGAAGAATGTGTGTGAGAGAAAGGGGTACCATACCAAAAAGAAAGAGAGGAGTGTGTGTGAGAGAGAGAGGGGTGGAGGAGAGACGTCAAGTGTATTAGGGATAAAAGACTCACACTTCCCCCTCCCGCAGCATACTGTCTTTTGTCCAGGGAGCCACACCTAGACTGAACATGGCTAAAGTCCAGTTTAACACTGGGAATAAGCACCTGTAGGAGTCGGAGATAGTTTATATAACGTTTATATCATGTTTATATTTATAGAAGTGAAGGTGAGGGGCGGGAGAGGGATTGGGTTTGTGACACAGAGCTTCATCCAGACGACTCGACAAACAGCTTCCCTGACCTCTAACCTCTGACCTCTCAACACATCAGGGCATAACATTAGTACCAGAGTTTGGTATTGAAATCAATTTCAATTCAGTCAATCGTCAAAAAAAAAATCTGTTTAATTTCTCCTCCAATGGGTTTTGAGAAGGACAAGAGGAGAAAGGATGTGTTGAGTATGCAATTGAGATGACACGGTGACCTTCTTGCCTTGTGTCTAGAGCGGAGCAAGCTAGTCGTGATCCTCAAGAGTTAGGATAAACATAGATATAAACTCAGCAAAAAAAGAAACATCCCTTTTCAGGACCCTGTCGTTCAAAGATAATTCGTAAAAATCCAAATAACTTCACAGATCTTCATTGCAAAGGGTTTAAACACTGTTTCCCATGCTTGTTCAATGAACCATAAACAATGAATGAACATGCACCTGTGGAATGGTCATTAAGACACTAACAGCTTACAGACGGTAGGCAATTAAGGTCACAGTTCTGAAAACTTAGGACACTAAAGAGGCCTTTTGACTGACTCTGAAAAACACAAAAAAAAGATGCCCAGGGTCCCTGCTCATCTGCGTGAACGTGCCTTAGGCATGCTGCAAGGAGGCATGAGGACTGCAGATGTGGCCAGGGCAATAAATTGCAAAGTCCGTACTGTGAGACGCCTAAGACAGTGCTACAGGGAGACAGGACGGACAGCTGATCGTCCTCGCAGTGGCAGAACACGTGTAACAACACCTGCACAGGATCGGTACATCCGAACATCACACCTGCGGGACAGGTACAGGATGGCAACAACAACTGCCCGGGTTATACCAGGAATGCATAATCCCTCCATCAGTGTTCAGACTGTCCAACAATAGGCTGAGAGAGGCTAGACTGAGGGCTTGTAGGCCTGTTGTAAGGGAGGTCCTCAACAAACATCACCGGAAACAACGTCGCCTATGGGCACATCCCAACGTCGCTGGACCAGAGAGGCGTGGCAAAAAGTGCTCTTTTTTACCTTTATTTAACTAGGCAAGTCAGTTAAGAACAAATTCTTATTTTCAATGACGGCCTAGGAACAGTGGGTTAACTACCTTGTTCAGGAGCAGAATGACAGATTTATACCTTGTCAGCTCAGGGATTCGATCTTGCAACCTTTCGGTTACTTGTCCAACGCTCTCACCACTAGGCTACCTGCCACGTCTTCACTGATGAGTCACGGTTTTGTCTGACCAGGGGTGTTGGTCGGATTAGCGTTTATTGTCGAATGGAATGAGCGTTACGCTGAGACCTGTACTCTGAAGCGGGATCGATTTAGAGGTGGAGGGTCCGTCATGGTCTGGGGCGGTGTGTCACAGCATCATCGGACTGAGCTCGTTGTCATTGCTGGCAATCACTGTGCGTTACAGGGAAGACATCCTCCTTCCTCATGTGGTACCCTTCCTGCAGGCTCATCCTGACATGACCCTCCAGCATGACAATGCCACCAGCCATACTGCTCATTCTGTTCGTGATTTCCTGCAAGACAGGAATATCAGTGTTCTGACATGGCCAGCGAAGAGCCCGGATCTCAATCCCATTGAGCACGTCTGGGACCTGTTGGATCAGAGGGTGAGGGCTAGGGCCATTCCCCCCAGAAATGTCCGTGAACTTGCAGGTGCCTTGGTGGAAGAGTGGGGTAACATCTCACAGCAAGAACTGGCAAATCTGGTGCAGTCCACGAGGAGGAGACGGACTGCAGTACTTAATGCAGCTGGTGGCCACACCAGATACTGACTGTTACTTTTGATTTTGACCACCCCCCTTTGTTCAGGGACACATTATTCAATTTCTGTTAGTCACATGTCTGTGGAACTTGTTCAGTTTATGTCTCAGTTGTTGAATCTTGTTATGTTCATACAAATATTTACACATGTTAAGTTTGCTGAAAATAAACGCAGTTGACAGTGAGAGGACATTTTGCTAAGTTTACAATGACTAGAACAGGGAAAGCCCCTCGGAGCACAGCAATTGACTTGAATGGGGATGGATCTAGTGAATCTAATGTAACATCCCCTGACATGCTGTATGTACTGCATGCCTGTCAACAGGGAGATAGGGTGCTGAATCTGCCAGGACTACTCAGGCAGTCTTTTCCAGAGATTGTATCTTCTGTTCATCTCAAATGGCACCCTATTCCCTATATAGTACACTACTTTTGACCAGAGCCCTATGGGTCCTGGTCAAAAGTAGTGTACTATTTAGGGGAATAGGGTGCCATTCGGGATGCAGCCATAGACTGTGAATATGGGATGTAAACTAGAATGGCTAAGGGACAGGATTTCTTTCTAAAACAATCACGGTGATTGGGCCAGGGCCTGCTGTAGCTGTAAGGAGACAAAGTAAGTTTGATTGAGACACAAACATAAAATAGCAGGATTGGTCGCGCTGCAAAGTATAAAACATCTTAATACATTTATAACGCTCGACATGCAGAGAGTGGGGAAGAAAATCAAAAGGAAAGTCACAGGCCAGCAGATAGCACAGAGCGAAAGATAACCTGTGAGCAGTGGATTGAAGTGGTTTTAAGTGGTGAGAAAGAAAGAATGAGAGAAAGAACAGAGCAAGAAGAGAGAGATAGGCAGAGGTCATCTGGTTGGAGGTCACTGCTGGAGCTTCACAGAAAAACAACAAGTAGAAAACATTCTTCTTCCCACTGCATTTCTCTCCCAACAACACAAACATTTTGATAAATCCCATCATGTTGTACTTCTCTATACACCATGTACAGTATGCTTTTAACACACATACTTATACATATGCATATTCTCTATAAGCCTACGCCATTGTAAGGCCACTACTGTGAAGAATAGTTGTTTTAATGCATCTCTATAGAACATGTTTGAAACTTCCATGTTGTGTTCCATGTCATAACAGGTACAGGGAGGTACAAATGATTGTTTGAGTATGTGAACTCTGAATGGAAGATACATACAGTAAAAGCACATGTGTTGTTGATAAACTGCATCAACACCATCATTGTTTTGTTGCATGTGAATATATATACTTCCATCATTAGAGTGGGTATATATTACAACTGAATGACGAACAAGAAGAGGAGACTTCAGCTTTGATCATCAGGCTGTTCAGATAAGATACTGAACCATACAGGAGGCAAAGTGCTCAGGAAAGGGAGTCTGTGATTTAAGTGTTTTTGGTTTTGTGCACATATCAATGGAACTGTACTCCCATTGCAGTAGCTAGCTAGATGTGGTTCTGGGTTCCGAGATGAATGGAACTGAGCCTACAGTTCGCTCTTCAAGGGAGAGAGACAAGGAGCTATCCTCACTTATAGGCTAATTGGAGAGTTCTGTAAACATACCAAGGTGGGAGTTTGTACATCTCAGAGCTAGCTGCATTGTAATGGAAAAAGGGGGGGGCAGATTGTGCATGTTGGCAGACAGGCTGAAGTAGGACTGGGGACTGGGGTTGGAGAGAAGGATAGGGGCAGGGGTGGAAGCAGGGTTTGAATAATACAATGACTTGATATTTAAATGTTCTTGATATTTCAATTCTTATGGGGGGGACCCTGATTTATTCTGGGGGTGCCCAGTCCCCCCCTCACCATCCTGTAATTGGAACCCTGGCTGAGGGTAAGCGTGGCCCCTGTACGGACATGTGCTTGAGGGGGTCACAGTCCACTCATCTCCCAATAGAGGGAGAGGTCTAGTACACACTCAGGCCGTACAACTGACACATTTTTGATGAGTTTGTCCGCACAACAATGTTTGCACAACAGTTGGTGTTAGGGGTGCAACATTCTGGTAACTTAGCCCCAAATTCCAGGGAAAAACAGGGCATTTTGGGAAAGTTATCAGAATGTTGAAACCCTGCCTAGTGGTGTCTCCATAAGTACATCAGTTGTTCAACATGAGTGTGTAGCCTACTAGGCCAGAGAGAGGAGAAGGGAGAGAGGGAACAGAACGGTAGGTAGAGGTACATACATGGCCTCCACGAGGAGAATGCTTCATGTTATCCTTGGATCCGCATTTTGACTGTACGTGACTGAAGTCCAGCTTCTTGTTTAAAATCTGAATCTAGAGGAAATACAGAGATATAATGTGGCTATTTAAATGAAGATGAGGATGGATGCTAGGCTGGAAGGGACGTATAGGCACAGCATTAAGAGGACAGACAGATAGCTATGTATGAAGGCAGGACAACTGTTGATGATGATCAGAGGAACGCTGGATGGAGATTCAGTCGAAGGCTACATGTCTTAATAGTGATGATACAGTATGTCCGTAGATACAGAACACAGCAGGTAGGTGGAGTTCATGACCCTTTCTACCATTACATATAGGGCTGGTAGAATAGGGCATCAGACAGTGACCTTTGATAAATCAGAAACCAGAGTACTGTGAAATGAACTCCAGGTCAAAGGGGGACTTCATTTCCTGGCAAGATTTGATATGTCCCACTGGGCACATACTGTACGTCAATTCAACGTCTATTCCACGTTGGTTTAACATAATTTAATTGAAATGACGTAGAAACAAAATTGATTCAACCAGCGTGTGCCCAGTGGGGGGTTTGTGTTTGTCTCTTGTGTTTGACTGTGTGTGTTTGACTGTGCGTGTGCGTGTGTGCGTATGTGCGTGCGTGTGTGTGTGAATAAGAGGGATCTTGGTAGATGAAGGTACTGTATACCAGTTGGTCTTTGGCTGGCATGGGGGCCCACGTCACACTGTGTGCAGCAGACAGATATAAGGAGAGAGAGACCAGGCGAAGGAGCAATCTCCAGATCCACGACGGGCTGCGTTTGGGCTCTGTTGTGTTGGCCGTTTGGCCCCTGCCTCTGTGTTGCTGATAGAAAAGCAGACACATTATTGTTCTAACTAGATAGGGAGTCACTGTACTGTAGGTAGGTTACTGTATAGGTTTTGCTACTGCTACTGGGCTGGTTGGAAGTACTGTCATGGGTTCTTCGGGGCTGGGATACTGGGATACTGTAGGTCTGACTGGTCTGTGTTCCAAATAGCAACCTATTTCCTATATAAGCTCTGGTCAAAAGTAGTGCACTATTAGGGAATAGGGTGTCATTTGGGATGCTGTCCTAGACAGCAGCACTGAGTCAAGTCTATGCTGGTCATTAGAACCAAAGGTATAAGAAAGGTATCTTTCAGTTGAATGAAGAAATAGCTTTATATACAGTATATCTTTCCCCAAAACAGACTGCATAAAGATGGAAGGCTGCAGGATACACAACCCTGAGAAAGGCTTATAAACTGTAGCTTAGTACTAAAGATGAAGAGACATGATATGAGAAATTCAGAAGAGTAACAATGGCCACTCAAAGACAACAGACTCCCACACACAAGGTGACACATTTGAGATGTAGGACACATCAGCAGACAGGAGCAAGCAAGTGTTGGCGTTTAAAGGGTTTCAAGGCCCCTTTCAAATGCTGAAGGTAGCCCAGCTTGTAATAACAACAAGATGTTCAGCTTGCAACAATGTAAGAACATGAGGTGGTATCAGGTGAATTAAAAGACAACCAAAAAGTTATGTTGTCTGGTAAAGTATATACAGACCTCCTGTTACCTGGACAAGAATCCAAGTCAAACAAGTTTATATACAAAATATTATTTTTAACAAAAACAGTAGCCAACACCAGTGCAGGCAACAAAACAAGGGTTTATCCTTATTCATCCTAGCCAGAAATGCCTCTTAACTCAAATATGTTTAGACAGTGAACGCTTAAAAAGAAATAGCCAACCACAATTCATAACATTAAGAATAAGAAATTACACTAAGATAGAAAATCTCCCCATTCTCCCTCTATTCCAGTAACTGTCTGGTCGACTTCAAAATTATTCATCAGCTTCTCCGACAATTGAACCACTTACAGACACATATAGAGCCATTTCTAAGTGGCTGTCTAGGGTTGTGCTACTGAGACTGCTAAAAGATTCATCATACCTTCCAACCGCTTCGAAGCCATCGAGTCAAAAGAGCCAGAAAACAAATACCATCGCCTCAAAGGGGTGATTCATATTTAACAAAGTCTGTTAGAATCAGTCTGTTAGAATCAGGCACTGTTTGCATTCCAAATGGCAGACAGTGCCTACTTTATAGAGCACTACTTTTGACCAGGGCCCATAGGCTCTAGTCAAAAGTAGTGCACTATAATAGGCAATAGGGTGTCATTTGAGATGCAAATATTGAGAGGCTGGGAGAATTACAGCCTGGCAGCTGTGGCAACCCCATGCCCAGATAGTCACCCCTGGTTACGGGTTTATGTTGTCACTTCCTGTCACTGAGTACAGGGTTATGTTGTCACTTTCTGTTGGAACCCATGTCAGAGACACTTTCAGCCAGCCAGTCACCTGGGGGTTTAGTCTAGCTTGCCACGGTAATTATATAATCATGTAACTGACGGTTATGGATGAAAACAGTCATGAAAATAAAATAACTGTCATAACTGTAAAAAATAAATAAATGTAACTTTACCCAAAAGCAGCAAAGTAAAAGTATGTTTGGTTTACATCTGACAGCCGATATAAGGAGAGAGGAGGCAAAGAAATGATGACACGTGAGGTTGAGTCCGTTTCTGCGGTAACATGGACGGTCCTTGTTTTTAAGCGACGTAAGCCTATTGGCAACTGCACAAGAATGATGTTGGATTCTCTCAGACATTTCAAAAGGGAAAAATAACATTACTTAGGGCTCTCGAGTGGCGCAGTGGTCTAAGGCACTGCATCTCAGTGCTAGAGGCATCACTACAGACACCCTGGTTCAAATCCAGGTATCACAACCGGCCATGATTGTCAGTCCCATAGGGCGGCACAAAATTGGCCCGCTGTAGGCCGTCATTGTAAATAATACTTTGTTCTTAACTGACTTGCCTAATTAAATAAAGGTAAAATAAATTATGGTAGGGTCCTCTTCAGACAGTCAACTCTCCTAACAAATCACAAGTTTGGGTAGACGGGCTTAAAACGCGGGCAAGAATTGTGCTTATATATAGCTAATGCAATAGTAGATACGGCAGTGATATCACCGGTGACGTGCTTCCCATTTTTGACTCGTCCTCTCTGTCCCAACTGAAGCCAGAACTTGTACAGACGTTTTAGCTGGAGCATTGATACATTGCTGGAAGCAAACCGTCTGTCTTGTTTCAGCATGGTGCTGTAGCAAATGCGCCTTTGGTTGCCTAGGCAACGCATCCCATCTGGGAGGCTAGACAGGTAGAGGTGTTCCAGACTATTCTCTAGCATCGATGGTGAGCTACAGAGGGACCTGACAGAGAAAACACCCCCACGCACTCATCCTTTTTCTGCCTCAGCCATTTGAAAAGCTCAGCTGCTACATCTAAATGGGACATTTTTCTCATTCCCCTCCTTTTAAAACCATGACCCAGCAAACAGAGACCAGACAGACAGACTGAGGGAGGACGGAGCTACAGTAACAAGGGAGCGACAGGCTATGAACATGAAGAGGAACACGAAAGACAGAGAGAGGGACAGAGGAGGGAGGAACAGGGTCTGAAAGGCTGGGAAGAAGCCCTGGAAAAGGAACTAGCAGATACAGCATCAGTCAAATACAATACAAGACTGAGGTAGAAAGGGAGGTAGAAACAGAGCATGAGGAGGAAAAATGAAGGGAGGTTAAATAAGGAGAAGGAAGAAAAGAGAGAGGGAGGGTGGATACATCAGGCAACCAAAAGAGGGGCACTAACCTGTCCCCCCTTGGGCTGGTACTTGATGTTGTCTGTGGAGCCGATCTTGGACTTGATGTTCTTGAGGTCTGGCAGGGGCTGGTTGAGGACACGGAGCTGTTTGGGAGTGGTGGCAGGTGACTTGGGAGGGGTGCGGAGCAGAGCCACCTTGAATTAATGAATGAATTAATTGGGACCTGAAATGCCAAATGATAAATTGCTTCCATGATAAACTATGGTCTCATTAGGGAAATAGATGTCTCAGTATGATCTCCTGAATAAACAAAAGCTAAATCATTCAAATAAAATACAAATCCATTTAAAAGACTTAGAGTACTTGCCTCAAACGAGCACAGTACAACACCATTGCTTCCTTCCCAGCTCTATTGAACCGGTTACCTAGGGTGCCATTTCAGAGGTAGACCATACCTTCTTCTCCTGCAGCAGGCTTCGAGAACGGGGTGTGCCAGGGGTGAGAGGGGTCCCAGGAGTGCGGCAGGAGTAGCTGTAGCTGGGAGGAGTCCCAGGGGAGATTGCTGTGGACCCTGGGGTGCGGGTTGTGGTGCACAGCGAACGGGAACGCATCGACTGTGTGCCTGGGTGTGGGGAGGTTACATAAAGGTTACAGAGGTCATATAGAGAGGTTACTCAAAGGTCAATCAGGTTGGGCATCTCTCAGCTTTACTCTCTCCTGGTCCCAGATTTATTTGTGCGGTTTTGTGTTGTCTATGATCCAAATGAGTTGGAAAGACAGCACAAACAGATCTGGGACCAGGCTTACATTACTGCACCAAACTATCGAAGTTGGTCAGATGAAGAGTGGATCAAAACAAACACAAATGTGATAAAACAATGTACTTAATAGAATGAAAGGGGTTAATGAAGCCCAAACTATAGGCTTACTACCACTGGGCACAGACGTCAATTCAATGTCTATTCCACTTTAGGTCAATGTAATTTCATTTAAATGACGTGGAAACAACATTGATTCAATCAGTGTGTGCCCAGTGGTTAACTACCAAGGATGAGACATTCCAACTAGTCATCTCTTACTAAGGATGTGATATTGAACACACAGAGATGAACTGGATGAGACTGGGTGAGACCATGTGAGACCAGATGAGAATAGCTGAGACACTGCAGGACTAGGTGAGACACTGCAGGACTAGGTGAAACCAGTTGGGATGAAGAGGGACAGAGTTAGACATGGATGAGACTGGATGGAACTGGATGAGATTGAGAGTTACTCTATACCTGTCCAACTAGGGGCGCGTCCTGTCCTATGCTCCGCCCTGACCTCTGTACTGAATGCTAGAGGAGAGGATGAGTGGTAGAGGATTAAACAGAGAGAGAGATAGAGACAGAGAGACAGGGCGAGAGACAGAGATAGGACAAGAGACAGAGAGAGAGATAGGGCGAGAGAGATAGGGCGAGGGAGAGAGAGAGGGCGAGAGAGAGCGAAAGAGAGAGAGAGATGGGGAGCGAGAGAGAGAGAGAGAGAGAGAGAGAGAGAGAGAGAGAGAGAGAGAGAGAGAGAGAGAAAGAGAGAGAGAGGGCGAGAGAGAGAGAGTGCGAGAGAGAGAGAGAGGGCGAGAGAGAGAGATAGGGCGAGAGAGAGGGAGAGAGAGGGAGAGAGAGGGAGATGGGGCAAGAGAAAGGGAAATAGGGCGAGAGAGAGGGAGAGAGAGGGAGATGGGGCGAGGGCGAGAGAAAGGCCAAGAGCAAAATCAAGAGAGGAAAAAAAAGGTGAGAGCCAGATCAAAAGAGAAAGAGAGAGGTAGAAAGAGAAAGAGAGAGGCAGAAAGAGAGATACCAGTGTATCAGGGTGAGGGGATGGTGGAGGAGCGCTCAGGAGAAGTGACTTACACGTGGGTCTACGGGGTGCGGTAGAGCCGGAGCTGGTGATAGAGGTGGAGCTCTCCTCCTGGTCATGTGGTTGGTGGTGGGTACGCCGGCTCAGGATAGAGGCAGGCCGCGGGACAGAGGCAGGCCGGGGCAGGGATGACCTCTTTGGGCTCTGCGAACCGCCATCCTGTCAGACACACACACACAAGCAGGCAGGCAGGCACACACACCCACACACGCAGGCAGGCACGCATGCAATGCACACACACACATTTAGCTTAGTACAGTAGTTACAGAAGTTAGCAGAGTGCCTAGCTTTATATATTCTTCTTCATACCCTGCCTTGAGAAAGAATTCATTGTTGTGTTACAGCCTGAATTGAAAAATGGATTAAACCAATTTTTTATTTACAAACGATACCCAATAATGACAAAGTGAAAACATGTTTTTAGATACTTTTGCAAATGTACAGATATATCTAACTTACATAAGTATTCACACCCCTGAGTCAATACTTTGTAGAAGCACAGCTTTGAGTGGTCTTGGGTATGTCTGTATCAGCTTAGTACATCTGGATTTGGGGATTTTTTCCCCCATTCTTCTTTGCAGATGTTCTCAAGCTCTGTTAAGTTAGATGGGGAGCGGCGGTGAACAGCAATCTTCAAGTCTTTCCAAAGATTTTCAAGTCTGGGCTTTGGCAGGGCCACTCAAAGACTTTCACATTCTTGTTCTGAAGCCATTCCAGCATTGCTTTGACTGTATATTTGGGGCCACTACCCTGTTGGAACATAAATCTTCGCCCCTAGGGATGGTGTTAGATGTGTGATGAGCTATGCCTGGTTTTCCCCAGACATAGCACTTTGCATTCAGGCCAAAGAGTTCAATTTCGGTTACATCAGACCACATAATCTTTTGCGTGCCTTTTTGCAAACTCCAGGCGCGCCTTTTTCTCAGGAGTGACTTCTGTCTGGCCACTCTCCCGTAAAGTCCAGATTGGTGAAGTGCTGTAGAGACTATTGTGCTTCTGGCAGGTTCTCCCATCTCAGCCAAGGAACTCTGTAGTTCTGTCAGAGTGGTCATTGGGTTCTTGGTCACCTCCCTGACCAAGGTCCTTCTTGCCCAGTTGCTCAGTTTGGTCAGACGGCCAGTTCGAGTCTGGGTTGTTACGTATGTTTTCAATTTCCCAATGATGGAGAGCACTGTGCTCTTGGAAATGTTGAACACTCTTTAACAGTGGTCACCAACCTTCTCTGAGTCAAGATCACTTTCTAAGTCAAAATGAAAGTCAAGATCTACCACTCAGATTTTAAGCAGACCGGTAGACTGATTGCCTGCATCTGATGTTAAGTCTGAGGGGAGGGAGGGAGGGAGCAGCGGTGAGGCTGACTCACCATCCCTCTAATGAGAAAAGGGTATACAGTCTTCCAGCTGATGGCAAAAAGTCTCACTGCATTATTTCTGCCTCATGCATCAATTCATTTTGTTACTCCTATGACCAGAGAAAGTGAAATATTCCTCAATATTAAGAAAGACACAAGCTAAGCTAATAATAATAATAATGCAAGCTTATCGGAACACTTTGCTGTGCTCATTCATTGCAGCTGGTTGTAGTGCGAGTGGAATTAGGGAGAACACACATTTTATGGCTTAGTAACAATTTAAACATGAACTTACTCATCAAAAACAGCAGCTCTTTGCTGTATTCATTGAGTCTCTCTCTAGTCATGGTTTCAAAAGTTGTGAAATCTCACAGTATCAACTTTGCTGGGCGTTCAAAGCTTATTTTTACAGTCTATGGCTCGAGGAAACTGTGCAGACAGTGATATGAGCTATCTGATTGCCCAGCTGTAGGCCTACAAGTGCACTTAATTTGCTCTGCGGGCCTGTCGGGTAGGTGAAGTTCTACCATCAGACACATAAAATTGTTAAAAATGGGAACACTTTGCCTTCCTGGCACCAGGGCTGCTGAATCAAGTGCACCTACCGCCAACAACGCGAAAAATTACAAATAAATAGGAACACAACGTTAGGTTTTTCACATCAATGTCTGTTTCGACTAGGAATGCCTTGGAGATGGACCAGTCTATCGCGATCGACCGGTTGGTGTCCACTGCTCTATTCAAAAATTATACCCTTCCCCTGATATATGTATGCCTCATCCCAATCATATCTTTGAGATCTACGGACAGTTCCTTGGACTTCATGGTATAGTTTCTGACTGACATCCACTGTCAACTTTGGGACCTTACATAGACAGGTGTGTTTCTTTCTAAAGTATGTCAAAACATTTAAATTAGACCCAGGTAGATTCCAATCAAGTTGTAGCGACATCTCAAGGATGTGTCATAGCAAGTGTCATAGCAAAGGGGTCTGAATCCTTATGTAAATTAGATATCTGTATTTCATTTTCAATACATTTGCTACAATTTCTAAAAACATGTTTTCACTTTGTCATTATGGGGTATTGTGTGTAGATGGGTGAGACAAAATCATTTATTTAAACCATTTTGAATTCAGGCTTTACGACAACAGAATTTAATTAAGTCAAGGGGTATGAATACTATTTGATGGCACTGTATATTGTTTATTGTTATATATTATTGTATTCATTTACATATGTGAGATCAGTTGATCAGTTCAGGGCCATATGCTAACCTTACCGCGTATATTAGTCTGGGTAGTGTGGTAGAGTCACGAGGCCCAGCTGAGGAGGGGCGGGGCCTATCAAGCTCCACCTCCCCCAGCAAGTTCTTTTTAGTGTGGGAGGAGCAGGACGAGTTAGGGCGGGGGGGCAGGAGGGCGGCCACTCGCGTTTTACAGGTGGGGATCTTTGTTAATGGTGGTGACTGAGTTACAGACAGACAGATGGGGAGAGATGGGTGAGAGAGGGGGGGATATGTGTGTGAGAGATGGGTGAGAAACATAGGCTGCAAACCACAGAAGTCATCAGAGGACAAAAAACAATGAAAGTGGAACCAAAACATGACATGTTGTTGAAAACCGACCAGATTTACACATACACTCCCCTACATATTTATTTGGACAGTGAAGCTAAACCTTTTAATTTGGCTCTATACTCCAGCATTTTGGATTTCAGATCAAATGTTTTCAATGAAGCGACAGTACAGAATGTCACCTTTTATTTGAGGGCATTTTCATACATCTCGGTTTTACCGTTTAGAAATGAATGCCCTTTATGTATTTAGTCCCCCCATTTGAAGGTTTCATAAGTAATTGGACAAATTCACTGATAGTGTATAACATTTAGTCAAAAGTTTAGTATTGGTCCCTTATTCCTAGCACACAATGACTACATCAAGCTTGTGACTCTACAAACTTGTTGGATGCATTTGTAGTTTGTTTTGGTTGTGTTATGTTATGCCCAATAGATATTAATGGTAAATAATGTATTGTGTCATTTTGAAGTTTGAGTCAAACAGGGAGATAGCCTACTACATGTACTCGATGGAACATGACGTTATCATGATGCAGTGTGCTGTACTTACTGAGGCTCTGTCCCGAGACTGTCTAGCAACACTGAGGGGCCGACGACCTTCTGGTACACCCACTGAAGAGAGGAGGGGAGAGAAGAGGAAGGAGAGAGAAGGAGAGAGGGAGACAGAGAGAAGTAGGAGGGGAAGAGAGAGAGAGAGAGAGAGAGAGAGAGAGAGAGAGAGAGAGAGTGAAAAGGGAAGCAGAGAAGGAGGAGAAAGAGAAAGCAAATGAGATAGAGAAGAGGGAAGGACAGAGGAGAGAGAGCAAGAGCGAAGGAGAGAGGAGAGTGAGAGAGAAAGAGGAATACAGAGACGGTCTACAGTTAGACATGTGACTTAAAAGTTAGGTTTTAATTTTTATAACCAAATCTCAATTTTTTTAATGTAAATGACATGTTATAGAAACTTACCCCAAACAGCAAATCACTTCCTCATCCTCGTTGTGTAGTATTGTAACCCTGAAAAAACTTGAACAAAGGCTCCAAAAACACCCAAATATGTTATTTTTTAAACCGCAAAGCTCTCAGTATAGTGATCCAGGCCTTTATATGTTGTACACATGAAATTGTGTCATTCCGAACTTTATCTGCAATGTTATATTCAATTTTGTTGCGACTCTAGCGTTCCTTCTACAGGTAAATGCCAAAATAAAGGAAACACTGAAGTAAATAAGGGATACAAAGTATATTGAAAGCATGGGGTGCTTCCACACAGGAAGTTCCAGACACATGTAGAATCTATACCAAGATGCATTGAAGCTGTTCTGGCAACTTGTGGTGGACCAACGCACTATTAAGACACTTTATGTTGGTGTTTCCTTTATTTTGGCAGTTACCTGTAGCATGAAGCTACACGGAGAATGGAACAGCTGGATATGTGAAACGTCTGGAGTCGCTCAAAACAAAATAAAACATTACGGATAATTAAGTGTTTGCCCCAAGAAAAGACAGAACAAATATTAGAGCAAATATTATGGTTAAACTCAAATATACTAATTGGTTAAAACAATATATGTATTTTGGGGATTTTTTTTTTAATGGTTTTATCTTCATAAATTATATTATAAATAGGACTGGTGGAGTTATGTCACACATACAGCTAACAAAAATATTTGGAAATGTCTGCTCTATTCAAAATTACAACCAATTAATTGCAGCATTACCCCAAAAATGGAAGAGGCAAGTGGAAGGGGGAGAAGTTAAGGGACTTGTCTGATGGACCTGCATTAAAGACCAAAATTGGTTAAAGAAAATTGTGCTAGATAAAAAATATACCAGTTTCATTTAAGGACTAAAAATTGACAGCTGTGCCATACAGCTAAATAGTTGGAAAGAGATTTTTGATGTACCCATTCCATGGCACATGGTTTATGAACTGATACACAAAACGACACTGGAGTCAAAATTCAGTTTTTCAATTTAAATTATTTATATAGAATTCTTGCAACCAATAGAATGTTATACAGAGGCAAGAAAAAGTATGTGAACCCTTTGGAATGACCTGGATTTCTGCATAAATTGGTCATAAAATGTAATCTTATCTTCATATAAGTCAACAGTAGACAAACACAGTCTGCTTAAACTTATAACACACAAACAATTATACGTTTTCATGTCTTTATTGAACACACCGTGTAAACATTCACAGTGCAAAAAGTATGTGAACCCTTGGATTTAATAACTGGTTGACCCTCCTTTGGCAGCAATAACCTCAACCAAACGTTCTCTGTAGGTCAGGAGGAATTTTGGACCATTCCTCTTTAAAAAAAACTGTTTCAGTTCAGCAATGTTCTTGGGATGTCTGGTGTGAACCGCTTTCTTGAGGTCATGCCATAGCATCTCAATCGGGTTGAGGTCAGGACTCTGATTGGGCCACTCCAGAAGGCAATTTTTTTCTGTTGAAGCAATTTTGTTGTTGATTTACTTCCCCGTTTTAGGTCGTTGTCCTGTTGCATCACCCAACTTCGCAGACAGAGAGCCTTACATTCTTCTGCAAAATGTCTTGATAAACTAGGAAATTCATTTTTCCGTCGATGATAGCAAGCTGTCCAGGCCCTGAGGCAGCAAAGCAGTCCCAAACCATGATGCTCCCTCCACCATACTTTACAGTTGGGATGAGGTTTTGATGTTGGTGTGCTGTGTCATTTTTTCTCCACATATAGTGCTGTGTGTTCCTTTAAACAAATCACATTTAGTTTAATCTGTCCACAGAATATTTAGCCGGTAGCGCTGTGGAATATCCAGGTGCTCTTTTGCGAACTTCAGACATGCAGCAATGTTTTTTTTGGACAGCAGTGACTTCTTCCGTGGTGTCCTCACATGACCACCAATCTTGTTCAGTGTTTTACGTATCGTAGACTTGTCAGCAGATATGTTAGCATGTTCCAGAGATTTCTGTAAGTCTTTAGCTGACACTCTAGGATTCTTCTTAACCTTATTGAGCATTCTGCACTGTGCTCTTGCAGTCATCTTTGCAGGACGGCCACTCCTAGGGAGAGTAGCAACAGCGCTGAACTTTCTTCATTTATAGACCATTTGTCTTACCGTGGACTGATGAACATCAAGGCTTTTAAAGATACTTTTGTAACCCTTTCCAGCTTTATGCTAGTCAAATAATTCTTCATCTTAGGTTTTCTGAGATCTCTTTTGTTTGAGGCATAGTCCACATCAGACAATGCCTCTTGTGAATAGCAAACTCAAATTTTGTGAATGTTTTTTATAGGGCAGGGCAGCTCTAACCAACATCTCCAATCTCCTCATTGATTGGACTCCAAGTTAGCTGACCCATGACTCCAATTAGCTTTTGGAGAAGTCATTAGCCTAGGGGTTCACATACTTTTTCCAACTTACACTGTGAATGTTTAAATGATGTATTAAATAAAGACAAGAAAACTAATTTGTGTGTTAATAGTTTAAGGACAATGTGTTTGCCTATTGTTGTGACTTAGATGAAGATCAGATCAAATTGTATGACCAATTTATGCAGAAATCCAGGTAATTCCAAAGGGTTCACATACTTTTTCTTGCCACTGTATATATGGGGTATACAACCATCCTAAGAGACAGAATCATTAGAACACTTGTTATGGTACTGCCCATATGTAGCTTGTTTTTGGTAGCAGGTTCAAGAATGGCTGAAGAATTACAACAATTAGCTGGAGCTAAATCTGCAATTAGCACTGCTGGGTGATTTGAAACGTCATAGTCAATCTATCAATAATATAATAATAGTCTAAGCAAAACATTTCATCTTTAATTTACAATCTGTATAAACTATGAGAATAGAAACGTTCTCGACTTTTGTGAAACATCACAACACAGTTGAAAAATATATGGCTTATAGAAACTGGATGTTGTCAGAAATAGATGGGAGGGGTTGAGGGGAGCTGAAAGGTGGCACTAAAAATAATAAAATATATTTTTTAAACAAGATAACTAAGGTAAAATATACTGTGTCCATAAAATGAATATACAGTAGTATGCTTAAGCTGGAAGTAGAAGCCTATTGTTGTCCAATTATGTTAAAGGGAAAATAATATATTAAAATAATATATATAGCAAAAAATATATGGGGGATTGGAAATGATGCAGACCATTACATTGGTAGAAGCCATAATCTATCTACAATATTAAAGCTGATCTACCCGCTTAAAAATAAAAATAAAACATGGTGGATAAAGTTCGAAATGACACAATTTCTGGTGTAAGACGTCAAAGACCTGCATCACTATACTGAGAGCTTTGCCGTTTCTAAAATGACATGTTTGGGTGTTTTTGGAGCCTTTGTTCATGTGTTTTTGGGGCCCCCATACTACACATCAAGGACGAGGAAGTGATTTCCTGTTTCGGGTACGTTTCTCAAAATCATGTGAAATTACAAAAAAGAGGTCTGGACATTTCTATAACATACAAATAGATATTTGGTTGTAAAAAAATAAAACTACTCCTTTAAACATTACAACAGATTGACAGCAACACAACAAAACTCTCCCACACACACACAACAGCTGTGGCTGAAGCACGCCACCCACTCTACAGCCTGTACAAACACAATCTAACTGACAAACTATTGGACAAACAGTTACCCCTCTTCTGTCAACAACTAAAGAAAACTTTGTGAGAGGTAATCTAGCCCTAAATCGGGTACAGTACTGTATAATTACACTGTATTACTGTATACAATGAGGGAATTGGCTGAGACCCTATTCAAGCTGCTAGAGAAAAGGTCTTTCTCCAAATGCTTTGGAAGAAAATCATACAGAATACAGGAATTTGGACTACATAAGTGCACCTCCCATCCCACCCTCTATCTCACCCCCTGAACGATTTAATTAGGGCAATGCAGCAATTTAGAAAGATTCTAGAATAGTAGAGAGCGACTTAGAGTTACAGTACCAGTCAAAAGTTTGGGCACACCTACTCATTCAAGGGTTTTTCTTTATTTTTACTATTTTCTACATTGTAGAATAATAGTGGAGACATCAACACTATGAAATAACACATATGTAGTAAGCAAAAAAAGTGTTAAACAAATCAAAATATATTTTAGATTCTTCAAAGTAGCCACCCTTATGGTAGTAAGTGCCAGGTGCACCGGTTTGAGTGTGTCAAGAACTGCAACGTGGCTGGGCTTTTCAAACACAACAGTTTCCTGTGTGTATCAAGAATGGTCCACCACCCAAAGGACATCCAGACAACTTGTCACAACTGTGGGAAGCACTGGAGTCAAAATGGGCCAGCATCCCTGTGCATTTCCGGCACCTGGTAGAGTCCATGCCACGACGAATGAAGGCTGTTCTGAGGGCAAACGGGGAGCAACTTAAGTGTTCCTAATGTTTTGTACACTCAGTGTATATCTCTATTGTGGAAAATCTCTGTCAGATGAGGTACACCAATATCTGAGAGCTGCCAAACTACCAGTTGCTTGGCAACCACTACAGCTTTTCGGTGTAAGTTTAAGAGGCTGTGGTTACATCCTAAATGGCACCCTGTTCGCTAGTGGCTCTGGTCAAAAGTAGTGCACTATATAGGGAATATGGTGCCATTTGGGACTAATACTGTCCTGCTCTGGGGAAATGCTGGGAGAACACACTTCTTTCACTGTAGTTCTTTCACAGCAAACAAGTTGCAATCATTACAAAGGTTAAAAGGAGACAGATAAAGTTAGGCGAGAGGGTAAGAGATGGAGAATCTGTTAAATACAGAGAGAAAGAGACAAAATAGTACACATACAGTTGAAGTCGGAAGTTTACATACACCTTAGCCAAATACATTTAAACTCAGTTTTTCACAATTCCTGACATTTATTCCTAGTAAAAATTCCCTGTCTTAGGTCAGTTAGGATCCCCACTTTATTTTAAGAATGTGAAATGTCGGAATAATAGTAGAGAGAATGATTTATTTCAGCTTTTATTTCTTTCATCACATTCCCAGTGGGTCAGAAGTGTACATACACTCAATTAGTATTTGGTAGCATTGCCTTGAAATTGTTTAACTTGGGTCAAACGTTTCGGTTAGCCTTCCACAAGCTTCCCACAATAAGTTGGGTGAATTTTGGCCCATTCCTCCTGACAGAGCTGGTGTAACTGAGTCAGGTTTGTAGGCCTCCTTGCTCGCACATGCTTTTTCAGTTCTGCCCACAAATTTTCTATAGGATTGAGGTCAGGATTTTATGACAGCCACTCCAATACCTTGACTTTGTTGTCCTTAAGCCATAACTTTGGAAGTATGCTTGGGGTCATTGTCCATTTGGAAGACTAATTTGCGACCAAGCTTTACCTTCCTGATTGATGTCTTGAGATGTTGCTTTAATATATCCACATAATTTTCCTGCCTCATGATGCCATCTATTTTGTGAAGTGTACCAGTCCCTCCTGCAGCAAAGTACCCCCACAACATGATGCTACCACCCCCGTGCTTCACGGTTGGGATGATGTTCTTCGGCTTACAAGCCTCCCCCTTTTTCCTCCAAACATAACGATGGTCATTATGGCCAAACAGTTCTATTTTTGATTCATCAGACCAGAGGACATTTCTCCAAAAAGTAAGATGTTTGTCCCCATGTGCAGTTGCAAACCGTAGTCTGGCTTTTTCATGGCAGTTTTGGAGCAGTGGCTTCTTCCTTGCTGAGCGGCCTTTCAGGTTATGTCGATATAGGACTCGTTTTACTGTGGATATAGATACTTTTGTACCTGTTTCCTCCAGCATCTTCACAAGGTCCTTTGCTGTTGTTCTGGGATTGATTTGCACTTTTCACACAAAGGTACGTTCATCTCTAGGAGACAGAACGCGTCTCCTTCCTGGGTGGTATGACGGCTGCGTGGTCCCATGGTGTTTATATTTGTGTACTGTTGTTTGTACAGATGAACGTGGTACCTTCAGGCGTTTGGAAATTGCTCCCAAGGATGAACCAGACTTGTGGAGGTCTACATTTGTTTTCTGAGGTCTTGGCTGATTTCTTTTTATTTTCCCGTGATGTCAAGCAGAGACACTGAGTTTGAAGGTAGGCCTTGAAATAAATCCACAGGTACACCTACAATTGACTCAAATGATGTCTATTAGCCTATTAGAAGCTTCTAAAGCAATGACATAATTTTTCCGAAGTGGTTAAAGGCACAGTCAACTTAGTGTATGTAAACTTCTGACCCACTGGAATTGTGATACAGTGAATTATAAGTGAAATAATATGTCTGTAAACAATTGTTGGAAAAATGACTTGTGTCATGCACAAAGTAGATGTCCTAACCGACTTGCCAAAACTATAATTTGTTAACAAGAAATTTGAGGATTGGTTGAAAAACGAGTTTTAATGACTCCAACCTAAGTGTATGTAAACTTCCAACTTCAACTGTAACTCTGAAGCAGTAACATTAAATTACCAAACAAACCATCTCCCAGAAAAGAGAAACCTAGAATGAACATGGGAGCTGAGGAGAAGAAAGATGCAATTCAAAGTAAATAGCAAATAATAAAAGAAATCCAAAAAGTTGAGAGACTGACTGTTCCCAACAAGCACATTTGAAAAATGAAGTCAAATGAAAAATGTATAACAAATGAGTTTATTCTAATAAAATGCAAACACTGAAAATGACAAATTAACTAACAAATGAGACAGAATAAAAATGTATAGATGAACAAAATAATTTAGCAAAATTTAACAAAAATAGAAGCTTCAAACAACTGTAAGGATGAGGTTAATGTCGAGTACTTTGTGAAACTGCTGATGTAAAAAGGGCTTTATAAATACATTTGATTGATTGATGAGATGAGAATGTTCATATTTGCAGCCACATTGCAGATGCCTCCCTGGCCCAGCCAGCGGGTGTGCATTCCAAATGGCACCCTATTTCCTATTTAGTGAGCTACTTTTGACCATGCCCTATAGAGAATAGGGTGCCATTTGGGACGAAACCCAGGAGTGGTTGGTCACCTGTAGGTTTCCTCCTAGCACAGGGGTGGGGTTGGGGCTGGGCGGGACGTGGGTGTCGGACCGCAGTAGGCTTTAACACACTCTTCCGTGATGGAGAGGAGCGCGTCTCTGCTTTCTTAGTCAGCTCAGTCTTCTTGATTACGGCTAGGAGAAGGAAGAGGGAAAGACATAGTTCAAGGGAAAAAAGGAAGAATGTACAAGTAGCATCAGAAGGAAGAGTGAGAGATAGTTAAAGAGAGAAAAGGAAGGAAAGGACATAGTGTGGCACAAAGGTTTGGTAGGACAGACACCCACCAAGAGAGGCTCTCTGAATGCCAGTTAACATTCATCTGAGATCTTAAAGGCTTTCAAAGATGATCATCTTTGACAATTAGAATGAAAGAGAATAACAAAATCTGTCAATTAATAATATATAACTACAAAGTCCTATATAGAAATGTTTTTAATTATTGGTTTCCCAGACAAATATCTAGCCTTGTCCTGGACTAAAAAGCTATTTCAATCGAGATTCTCCACTGAAGTATCTGGGAATCTGGCCCTCTAGAGTAACAAACTGAATGGAGATCTACACCACTTCAAATAAAAGAGAATTTAATAATCTGTCAATTAATAATGTATAACTACAAATAATTTTCAAAAATAACATAAATAGAGTAACAAAATGATTTGGAGAGATACT
The DNA here is from genome assembly GCF_016432855.1 of Salvelinus namaycush. NCBI lineage: Eukaryota > Metazoa > Chordata > Actinopteri > Salmoniformes > Salmonidae > Salvelinus > Salvelinus namaycush. The sequence goes on along the minus strand of NC_052325.1, from coordinate 18,410,562 downwards.
GTAGTTCTGAACCTTTTTTCTTCTTGATGTCTTCCCTGGGGATATAGACCGTCTCCTTGCGGATGGCTTTACGTTCAGGGGTGGAGACGCACCCCTCGCGCCCCTTCACACGCCCGCTTTTAGCCTTGGGCTTCACTGGCTGCTTTTCCTGCTTCTGCTGCTGGAGAGTCTTGTACTTCTTGACTGGTGGGGCTGGGACTCGGTCGGCTCTCAGGGGTTCGATCTGCTCGGCAGCCATGCTCATGTCATCATCCACATCTACAGTGGAGAGATCTAGGTACAAAACAGACATGGTAAGGTCATCATCATGCAGTTGTACTATGGACACAACACGAAATATGGGCATAACACTCATAACCTGGATAAAACAGTGTTGATGTGTAATTTTGTTATCATGATGAAATATGAAGTCTCCACTGTGAAAATATTGCAATAAACATGAACAGGTATCAGATCCATATATTTCAAGAAACCAGGTGTTTGTCCCATGTCCCTACTTCAAAGAAGAGGCATTACTTGGGTGCGATGACCCTCCCGTAACCCAGACGACACTGGGCCAATCATTGTCGGTTGTGATACAGCCTGGGATCTAACCCAGGTCTGTAGAGACGCCTCTAGCACTGCGAAGCAGTGCCTTGGACCGCTGCGCCACTCGGGAGTCCTAAAATCTTTTTTTTTTTATATAGTGTGTGTTTACTACAGATGGTAATGTGAAGAACAACATGACTAGGATATCAAATTAGGATATAGGCCAAGGACTAGATAAAGTGTATTTTTAAGACTACTTTTTGCTACTACATTCACCACTTTTAGTCTTGAAATCTTTGGTTGTTTCCTACACTCTGCATTTTTAAACCACTTATTATATTATTATTTGTGGTCATTAAAGCATGTAATTTATCTGTCATTGAAACATGTATTATTGGATTATAACAGAGAGAAATCTCACCTTGAGTGTCGACCCAAGAGCTGTCTAGGATGGAGTCGTCCATGGTGGTCTCATCTCTGTCGTAGCTCTCTGTCTGTCCCTCGGTCTCCAGCTGCACCTCCTTCTCTGGGGAGGCATGCACCTCCTTCTCAAGGGCCTCCTCTGAGACATCCCCCACCTCCTCCAGACTAGCTGCTTCCATGATCTCCACCTCCTGGGACTCCTCCTCCTCCTCCTCTGGTGTCTCAGGCTCGGGCGGAGCGGAAAAACGCACGCTGTGTCCTGGCTCCTCACCCTCGTCGATGGTCTGGACTACAGTGATGAAGTCATCTTCTACAGTCACCACTGACTCTATGGCAGCTCTGGGTTCTGGAACATCAATCACCGCTGCTCCTGCCCCTGCCAGAACTTCACTATCTTCCTCCTCCTCTTCCACCTTGTTTGTCATTCTATCCTTCTCAACATTCTCTTCTTTCTCTACAGGCATTGATGGTTTTATCTTTATCATGATTTCCTCTGGTTCCACTGCCTGCTCTGTATCCTCCTCCCCCTCCTCCCCCTTTTTCTTTTCTTCCATGGTCTTCTCTATGACCTCTACAACCTGCTCCTTCTTCAGCTCCTCTTCGCTAACTTTCTCATTCTCTTCTTCTGTGGTGCTCACACCACCACCTGACACAGATGGAGACGTCGTCATGACGTCAATCTTTGTTGGCGTTGTCTGACCTCCCGTCTGTTTAGGTTTCTCTATTTCCGTAACTGAAACCTTTTCTTCTTCTGTGGTGCTCACACCATCACCTGACACAGATGGAGAAGTCACCATGATGTCAACCTTGGTTGGCGTTGTCTGACCTCCTGTCTGTTTAGGTTTCTCTATTTCCGTAACTGGAACCTTTTCTTCTTCTGTGGTGCTCACACCATCACCTGACACAGATGGAGAAGTCACCATGATGTCAACCCTCGTTGGCATTGTCTGACCTCCCGTCTGTTTAGGTTTCTCTATTTCCGTAACTGGAACCTTTTCTTCTTCTGTGGTGCTCACACCATCACCTGACACAGATGGAGAAGTCACCATGATGTCAACCCTCGTTGGCATTGTCTGACCTCCCGTCTGTTTAGGTTTCTCTGTCTCTGTAACTGGAACCTTGTCTTCTTCTGTGGTGCTCACACCACCACCTGACACAGAGGGAGACGTCCCCATGACGTCAACCTTCGTTGGCGTTGTCTGACCTCCATTCTGTTTAGGTTTCTCTGTCTCCATAACAGGAACCGTGTCTTCTTCTGTGGTGCTCACACCATCACCTGACACAGATGGAGACGTTGCCATGACGTCAAGCTTTGTTGGTGTTGTCTGACCTCCCGTCTGTTTAGGTTTCTCTGTCTCCGTAACTGAAACCTTGTCTTCTTCTGTGGTGCTCACACCATCACCTGACACAGATGGAGACGTTGCCATGACGTCAAGCTTTGTTGGTGTTGTCTGCCCTCCCGTCTGTTTAGGTTTCTCTGTCTCCGTAACTGAAACCTTGTCTTCTTCTGTGGTGCTCACACCACCACCTAACACAGATGGAGACGTCACCATGATGTCAACCTTCTTTGGCGTTGTCTGACCTCCCGTCTGTTTAGGTTTCTCTGTCTCCGTAACTGAAACATTGTCTTCTTCTGTGGTACTCTCCACGGAGGAGGCTGGGGAGGGCCTAACGGGCCTGCCGATCCTGTCCTTGGCAACTCCAGTCAGTTGGTAGACGTCTTCAGCATCCACCTCCTCGTATGCCTCCTGGTGCACCAGGAACTTGTCCTTCACCTTCTCCCTGAGCTCCTGCAGCTCCCGCTCCTCCTCCATGCTCAGGGGCCTGTCCTCCATCTCCAGCCGGCGAATCTGCCTCTCATAGGCAGCCATCTCAGCATCTGTCTCGGGTCCGTTGTCTCCTAGCTTCTCCTCCTCTTCCAGGGTAACCGTCACTGTAGGAGTTACAAAGGACTCGGCTGACTTCAGAGCTGAAGCTGGCTTGTCTTTTTGGTTTTCCATGGAAACATTTTCATAGCTGATCTTTTTGTTGTCTTTTTCCTCTGAAGCTGAATCCTTCTGTCCCATTTGTTTGGTTTCTTCTTTTTCTTTGGAACCGGCTCTCTCAGCTAACTGACTGGTTTTCTCGTCTTCGGCTAGTTTGTCTCTGGCGTCGATTTTCAGTTTCTCCTCCGCCATCTTTTCCTCCAGAGCCATAGGGGTAAAGCGCTGGGGCGGGGAGTCAATGGGACTATGGAGGTCAGCAGGGGAAGGCATGGGCCCTGAGTACTCACTGAACACACAGTAACCCAACTCCTCCAGCTGGCTCTCACTCTTGGCGAGACTCTGGTTCTGACTCTGGTCCCCCAGAACCAGGTTAGCCAGGGAGTCGCTGCCAAGGCCTTGGGCGTCCGCAGGTACAGACTTCCTCCTCATGATCTCAGGGTCAGTGTTCTCAGAAGCCAGTCTAGACCTGCTGCCCGCAAGGTCCAGCATTTCAGGTAGATCAGGAGCCATGACTGTCCCATTTTTGTAGTAGTATTTGGGTGGGAAGGGAGATTCTGGGGACTCTGACCCCTGGGGGCTGGTCTTTTCACCGGGGGTCTCTGTTGCTGTGTTGTGGGGAGGAGACGAGGAGTCGGACGTGACTGAGGCTGCTGTCTCCAGGATCAGGGGAGGGAAGGGTGGTGGCTCCTTCTCCACAGACGGGGTGGTGACTGGGAGATAGTTGGCAGACTCCTCCAGACTGCCGCTGGTAAAACACATGATATCCGTGGCCAGTGGGGAGAAGTTTCTAGGTCGTCCATGACCACTGGGGTCCATCGATCCAATTGTAATGTTGAGAGAGTAGCTTCTTTGATCCAGGGCCAGTTTCCCAGGAGACAGCCTACATTCGTTACTCCTGTCCAGTGCCGGTAAGGTCTCCTTTTGATCTCCCATCGAACTCTTCTTGGTGTCTGATTTCTCCTCCACTGACTGTGTTTGTGCTAGCATGCTATAGTTGATCTCAAGGGGTGACGGAACTGTTGGGGAACTGCTCCCTAAGACCTTCTTCTCTTCTCCTGCAGTGCTCAGTTCATAATAACCTTCTGCTTGAACCCCCTTGGATCCCTCGTCTGGCTTCAGGGCCGAAGTCTCGAAATAAGCTGACATGCCCGATTTGTCTTTGTTAGAGTCAGATGGGACACCTTGTCCTTGACCTCGGTCTCCAGCTGTAGTGAACCCAGACCCTGAATCCGTTGTGAGGTTACTGGACTCAAGAACTTCCACTGACGGCTGCTTCTCTGAGACTGTTTTAGGTTCATCCAGTATAGACATTTTGCTAAGCTCTTTGGCTTGGCTCTGGCTGTTTGAAGGTAAAGGGGACAGAGAAGGGGAAGGGGAAGCCATGTCCGTTTTGGGGATCAGGGGTGCTGCTACGTGGACCCCGCTGAGGAAAGCTGGACTCTCTTGTTCAGTGAAGTCTGGGCTGAGGGATCCACTCCTCTCGCTGTCTGGTTTGTCCGTGTCCATCTTCAAGGCTGTAAGTTAAATCTTTAGTAGTTTGTTTGGTTTTGCTTCAACATATGGCTATTAAAGGTAGGATACTTTGTTTTAGGTCAGCCATTTTAACCAGGGCCAGCCATACTATCACAGACACAGGCAAAGCTCTGCTCCAGACTCAAAGCCTGTTTTCACTTACTGTAGCACAATACAAAGATCATCGCGCATCACTGAGGCAGGACAGGAGCATGAGGCGGAACCCATGAGGCGGAACCCACTCACTGATGGACGGAACAATGGCATGGAACGTGACGGAACGTTATGGAACCGGAATGACGGAACCGGAATGTGCAGGCAGCCATGGCGTTGATGGATGAGAAGAACCAAGCAATGAGAAATGGAATTGACGACTTTACATATCTAATAAAGGGTCAAATAATAGCCTTTCTGTCATTATTTCCAGGCTTTATGGAGAAATCCTAATGATTTTTATTTAGCTAAATGTCTGCTTTACACCCTGATTTTTGATTACATATTCAACGATTACCTTTGAGGACAATGTACAATCATCTATCATCAAATTTTGCTAGAATAAGTTGTATAAGTTCTAATTTTATTTCAAGTCGTTAGTATAAGGTTTTTAAGATCAACTAAGACATAAATATATTTCAACAACAGGAAAAATGACAGAATAACACTATTGACACAATATCTAAAAGATGAAAACCAGTGAAATGGCAATAAAAACACTTGATATTGATATTATTACGAAACACAGCTGAATCCAATAGAGAACGAGTGATTTACATGCTATATAAATGAGGCATTTTAATGGCAAACATCACTGGCAGAAAGCCACTGAGCAATGGGTTAACACCAATGAGACATCAATACATCGGTAAGTAGCATCAGAGAAGGGAAAGCTTGGTTGGGAGGATCGGCGACATTTCATTAATACACAGACACGAAAAGCCCGGCCTCAAAAATTGCAGCTAAAAACTGAAAACAAAAGCAAAGAGAAAGCAAAAAGGAGGAATCAGGAAGAAAGTTTTAAAACATGGCTCCTAGCTTTCACCTGTGTTGCCTTGCAGCCTTTAGCAGAGCGTAGCGGGGGTGGTATTCCCTTAAAGCCTAAATTATATTATTGTCTACATACAATACAATAACATGCAGCCTGGGAGAGGAGAGAGAGGACAGACAGACACACCTTCCTCAGGACTCTCCTCCTCCCCCTCAGCCTCTGCCACCTCCTCCTCCTTCTCCTCCACCCTCCCGTTAGGGCCTTCTGGGGCGGCACTAGCTGCCTCTGCCTCCACGAGTGGCACAGTATGGGCCTCGCCTATGGCCTCTGCCTGCTCTAAGGGCTCGGCTGGGGGGCTGTCCAGCTCAGGCTCATCCCCACTCCACAGCTCCTCAAGAGCTGCCGCGATTTCTGCTGCTGCCCCTTCCATCTCCTCCTCCTCCAACATCAACACCTCTTCCTCCTCCTCCTCGAATGTGTCTGTAAGAGCCTCGACGGTCTCTACTTTGTATAAAAGAAGTAGACATCAAGACTACGGGTTGGCAACACAGACTTGGGTTACATAGCTACAAATCGGTGGGACACTTTCAGCTCTGTAAACTGTACTGTATACTGTATAGAATCTATTGTAGACAGAGATAGATGCACTGGTCACAGATGGTGTAGCGTATGAGTGAGTGACATTTCTCCCCCGGTCATGTGGTTTGTTTGGGTTTGGACTGTATGGGATGTTTTGGATCATAGAGTTTAAGCATGCAGAGGCTTTTCTATATATTAAAGATATAAAATCATTCTGAAAGAAAGATAGATACTGGTCCAGTACACTGTTGAATATTCTTGTAGTTTTATTGAGTGCAATTGTGACAGCGTAAACCCAAAGGTCTTCGTCAGGCTATAAAAGAACCCTCACCTCTGTCTGTAAAATCTGCTGTGGATCGATGTTATCAAAATGCACACAATGGCCATAGTTTGTCTCTCTCTGTCACACACGCACCATGCCGACACACCCATCAGGCTATTTCCATTCAGACATACCTTTATCAGTAAGAAAATGCATGCGTGATACACCATAACAGTCTTTTGCCAGCAAAGTTGTGTACTGTAGCTATACAGTACATTCTGCATTAAGTGGACTTGGCCTTCCCATTGTCAATTGAGAGAAGAGCCACAGAAATATATCAGAAATCCTACTCTCACCGCATCCAAGTTCTGTAACCATAACCTGAGTTGATCCGTCAGTCAGCATGTGAGGGATTGTGGGGTGTGGGCACTATGTTCCAAAAGGGTTCTTCGGCTGTCCCCATAAGAACACCGTTTTATTTCCAGTTAAAACACGTTTTGATTTCAGGTAGAACCTTTTTTGGTTCCATGTAGAACCCTCCGTGGAAAGGGTTCTACAAGGAACCAAAAAAGGTTCTACCTGGAACCAAAATGGGTTCTTCAAAGGATTCTCCTATGGCCACAGCCAAAAAAAACTTTCACGTTCTAGATAGTATAGTGTATGCAGAGGCGGAGACAGACAGTGGCTCCAAGGAGAACATGTCCTTTATCACTGTTCTAGGATCAGCCCTGGATCAGTAATCAATCCTCCAAACCCAAACCATTAGAAGATACGAAACAGATCCCCAACAAGCATATCCTCACATCCTCTCTATGTGATCAGCACACACACCTAAAGTTCCATAATTCTATTGCGTCTCCCTAATCCATTCCATGTGGATTAAGGGGCTACAGTATACAGCGCTGCAGTACTGTTCTGCATGCGGAGGATGCTCTGCACAGTGATGTGTGATTGATTTCTTTAACTCTGGGCCGGGGGTGCCTCTGCTCCTAACTCCTAAGCTGTCATGTTGACTATGAGGTGCGAATTCAGATTCTGAAATCCTGCTTAGAGGCAGAAAGATGCTGCTCAACCCAACAGGCTTTATGCGGCAGCGTTACGCTTGCCGTCGCCATGCGGCACGGTGCTCAGGGTTTTATATTACACCAGGCGGCTGGGCTGCTGTGTGTGTGTGTGTGTGTGTGTGTGTGTGTGTGTGTGTGTGTGTGTGTGTGTGTGTGTGTGTGTGTGTGTGTGTGTGTGTGTGTGTGTGTGTGTGTGTGTGTGTGTGTGTGTGTGTGTGTGTGGAGCAGGGCAGTGACTGGATGTGGCAGCAGTGTACAGCCTGCTGGGTCACATCACAGCAGGGGCACTCTCTGCACAGGGAGAGGAGATAGAGAGGAGGACTGATGCCTTATGCCGTCCGCACGCTTCTCGGCCGAAACAGTTTGGAACAGTTAGTGCATACAGTATATTGTGATGACATTTTGTGACGTTTTTGTTCGTTTTGAACTTTGGCAAGAGTTTTTATGGCTGTTCGGGCACACACAATATTTTCTTGAGGCAAGCCTGTCGGTAGCCGAAGACTACGCCCCCTTGTTGGCGATTTGGCCAATAGTAGGGTTTCTTCAATGAAGTGCCTATTGTCATTCGGCCTCATAAATGTTTTCACTTGAGAAATACTGCACCAAACATCCTAGACAGATGCAAAATTGCGCGACTAAGCTCTTCATGGCAAAAACGTCAAACCTCTAAGAAATCTGTCATTAATTATCTTAGATGAATTGTATTTTTAAAAAGTGCATACTGGCTATGGTGTCTCAAAATGGACAAACAGTACTAATGCCGCTTTTTATTCGTTTTTCAAGCGAAAGTCTTTTAAGGGAGTATGCGAGCACACTCGTTCGGTTCAGCTAGCTGAGCTCGGCTAGGCACCAGCCAAACTGAAGCATGCTGACGCCTTTATACAGTCTGCAAGCTGGAGACATAGAGGCGTTGTTTCTCTATAATAATACTAGCCACCTAGCAATTTTATGAAGTTGCCTTTAGCTAGCCCACATAGGTTCCCAATCTCCCAACTAGCCATTTCATGCTATCAATCAAGTTTTTATTTTACTAGGCAAGCCAGTTAAGAACAAATTCTTATTTTACAATGATGGCCTACCCCGGCCAAAGCCTCCCCTAACCCGGACGACGCTGGGCCAATTGTGCACCACTCTATGGGACTCCCGATCACAGCCAGTTGTGATACAACCCGGGATTGAACCAGGGTCTGTAGTGACGCCTCTAGCACTAAGATGCTGTGCCTTTGACCGCTGCGCCACTCGGGAGCCCCAAGTTAGTGTTGCTAACTTGTCTAACTATCTTAGCTAGGATGCCTGTTGGCAAACTTTATAAAAGCAAGCAATAGCTAAATGTAATGAATAAGTCTCACATTCCTTTTAATCTTTTACCCAGATTTTAGCAGATGCAGAGAAGCATATTTAGTTTCTTTAAAAAAAAAATGCAGTCAGGAGGATACAGACAGCTCAAGAGATATGCTTGGATATGCAGAAAAATATACATATTTTTTACATAGAATTAAGCATATTAATTATGGCTCTATATTGCAAAAAGCTGTTTCAGGTGTTTGAAAAGTGTAAAATTGCAGGGGACCAAGCCACCTCCCGGATCACCCCCTCAGATGTTTGCGGTACATGGAGCCCCTTCATCCAGCCTACTACAGAAAACATTAACTTCAGCCTTGATGAGGTGCTAAGTAAGGACTTGTCTTTGTCGACTAATACTATAAGCCTTTTGAAGTTGTGAGAGAGCGTATTAAGAGTGTGTGTGCTGTGTGTCCTCTGAGAGCATGTGTGTGTATTTGCAGTGCAGTGTGTGTGCTGTGTGTCCTCTGAGAGCATGTGTGTGTATTTGCAGTGCAGTGTGTGTGTGTTGAGCTGAACATCGTCCTGTGGATCCGGTGATCTACAACGTGTGTGTGTGTGTGTGTGTGTGTGTGTGTGTGTGTGTGTGTGTGTGTGTGTGTGTGTGTGTGTGTGTGTGTGTGTGTGTGTGTGTGTGTGTGTATGAGCGGGTGGTGGGACACATGAGAAGGGAGGGCTCAGGGATGAGTTTGTCTTTGAGGGAGCGATGACAGACAGAGACATAACACATGGCATGAAGATGTCACAGACCGGCAGAGAGGAAAACATGTGCATGGAACAAGTCTTAGTTCATGCACAACACTCCTCTGTATATTGCTGCAAGCCATTTGGACCACAGCAAGTCCTGCACCTGCATGCCACTCTGTTTACATGATTTGCATATGGCATTTTTTTTTTACCTGTATGCATAAACATTTTATGATATGCATCCTTGCAAGTATGCACATGTAGGTTTAAGAATTTTCTAGGCCAAATTTGTGTTCAAATTAAAAATGAAATCAGTTAGGTTTATATTCATCGGATCACTTTGATAAGTGACAGGATGCTTCCGGAGGCAAAGTCGACTACAGGGAACAAATGGCTTTGATTGAGATAAATCACAACAAACTAGATCATCTAAACATCACAAAACATGAAAGTGCTCAGATTCTTTGAACTAATTGACACCACAGGGACACAAACAAACACACGGACGGACGGACGGAAAGACGGAGGTTATTGGTCGAACCACAGAAAAGGGGGATCGGGGGTAAAAGAGAGGGAGAAAGAGGAAGGTAGGAGGAAGAAGGGAAGATAGAAAGGAAGAATGGCGTACGTAGAGGAACCATGCTCGGTTCACCTTGGATCTGTCTAAAGGCAGAGGCCGGCACTGAGGGCCGAGAGGAGACCGAGCGATCCCACTCAGGGCTGAACAAGGGGTGATCATAGTATTCCTCGTCAGAGTGGTAGGGGTCATCCTCGGGCATAGACACAGAGATGGAGGGGGCGAGGAACTTGCACCTCTCCCGAGAATTTTGGAAGTGGTGGAGAGGGCAGGCCTCCTCCTCCTCATCCCCTACATCTACAAACAACAGACACACAGGAGAAGAACGTACTGCAGGGGAAATCTGGACACACAAAGAGAGAGAGACAGACAGGGAGAGGGAGAGGGAAAGACACACAGAGAAACAGACAGGGAGGGAAAGAAATTGAGGAAGGGGGAGGGAGGTAGAGGGACAAACAACAGACACACAGGAGAAGAACGTACTGCAGGGGAAATCTGGACACACACAGAGAAACACACAGGGAGGTAGGGAGGGAGGGAGAAGGGGGTATAGAGGGACTTAGTGTTGGGGAGAAAGAGAGAGACTGTGGAGAGCGAGGAAGAGAAAGTAGTAGAGATAAAGAGAAAAAAAGATTGAGAGAACAAGGGAAAACTAAGACAAAGGGTGAAAGAGAGAGAGAGAGAGAGAGAGAGAGAGAGAGAGAGAGAGAGAGAGAGAGAGAGAGAGAGAGAGACAAAAGAGAGAGAGAGACAAAAGAGAGAGAGAGAGACAAAAGAGAGAGAGAGAGAGAGAAAGAGAGAGAGAGAGAGAGAGAGAGAGAGAGAGAGAGAGAGAGAGAGAGAGAGAGAGAGAGAGAGAGGGCGAGAGAGAGAGAGAGAAAGAAGCAACAAGACAAAGACACAAGGACAGTGACCAGCAACTGAAAGTGACTGAGTTTGGGGTCTGCCATAATCAGAGAGAAGATGGGACCACATAGTCAGAACAATTTAACAGGGACCGTGATGTAAAGCAATGTAACAATGACATCCATTGAAAGCTAGTGTTATTGGGCCGACTGCTGCAGTGCTGATGAGCAAAGTGTTGTAGTGCTGCCAGTGGGCCGACAACTTTGCTTGCTGGCTGAGGTATTTACTCACTGCCCGAGTAAAACAGTGGTGCCAAGGTGTTCTTTTATAAACATACTTCAATTTCTATAGGAATTGATAAAGATATTTAAATATAAGGGAGATTGCTACGTAATAAGGTAGGAACCGAGGGAGTTTCCATTTTCTGAACATCAGGAAGCTATGTAGCTAACATGTAAATTCAACCACCAGTCTGTCTGAGCATGGCTGGCTCCTCCCACAATCTCTGTCATAGGTCACATGGTCCACTGCAGTCAGACTTGACTAAACAAACACAGATCAGGTCAGGCACGATCAGAAACAAACCAGGAAGACAAACAAGCATGGGCAGAGAACAAGAAAAAACTAACAAGAAGACATGCTTAAACACAGGACAGAAGAATAAAGACAAATACACATAAGTGGAAACAAGAGAGGTTAGGAAGGCAAACAGACTACCAGAGTTATATCTGCAAGGACAGGAGGGGAGGATGATGAAAGTCAAGGGAGAGGAAGGATGCCGGTGGGGGGTGAGGAAGAATGAGGATGGGTGAGGTCATGCGAAGGTCATGCACTGGCATTCAGAGACGACTGGTCAGGGAAGGGGGGAGGATGAAGGAGTATGGGCTTGTGGATGGAGGGATGGAGGTTAAGAAGTGATGAAGCTGAAAGCTTTTCTAAATCCGGGGTAAAAAAGGAAAATGAGAAGGGAGAGGACTTCTGTTCAAAGAAAATGAATGTCTAAGAAACACTTCCTGTGTTTGGTTTCCTGTTTCTGTCTAACCATATGACCCAGGTAGGGAGCCTCTGTGATTGGTTCTTCTGAAGGTGACATATACAGTATCCTCCAATGGGGCAGAGGAATGGGGTTTCAACTCGTCTCAGCACGGTCAAATACAACTCCACTTCACATTCACTCATGATGATAACACATCTCTCTCTCTCATCACTCTCTCAGGACCTTACCTTGATCCAGGGGTCCGAAGCAGTGTTCAGCAGCAGGTGAGGGAGGAGGGGAGGGAGGCAGGTTCGCCGTGTCTTCAACTACAGAAAACCAGACAGAGGGAGACAATGTATAGGGAGTGACGTTTGGAAACAGCTAGTGTGTGTGTGTATCTGTGCATGTGTGCGTCAAGGTAGTAACTGATAAAGCCTGGAGTCTCTCTCTCTCTCTCTCTCTCTCTCTCTCTCTCTCTCTCTCTCTCTCTCTCTCTCTCTCTCTCTCTCTCTCTCTCTCTCTCTCTCTCTCTCTCTCTCTCTCTCTCTCTCTCTCTCTCTCCCTCTCTCTCTCTCTCTCTCTCTCTCTCTCTCTCTCTCTCTCTCTCTCTCTCTCTATATATATATATATATATACACACTGCTCAAAAAAATAAAGGGAACACTTAAACAACACAATATAACTGCAAGTCAATCACACTTCTGTGAAATCAAACTGTCCACTTAGGAAGCAACACTGATTGACAATAAATTTCACATGCTGTTGTGCAAATGGAATAGACAAAAGGTGGAAATTATAGGCAATTAGCAAGACACCCCCAATAAAGGAGTGGTTCTGCAGGTGGTGACCACAGACCACTTCTCAGTTCCTATGCTTCCTGGCTGATGTTTTGGTCACTTTTGAATGGAAATGTGATGAACTGTAATAGTAAATTAGCTAACAGTAGTAATACAAGTACATTACAGGCATCCTTATAACAGACAGCCCATTTAAAGCAATTCAGAATAAATTTTAAAAAAGCATAGTCCTTACAACCTTCTCTTCAGTGATGTCAAGGCTGGCACACACACTAACCCTCCATAGATGTATGATGCCATAGATGTGCTGACAGACAGACGTCGCATCCCGGGATAGAGAGAGGCTACTACATGTTGAGGGTCAGTGTTGCTATGTGGCCTCCAGAGGGCTGATCTGGGATGTACTCTGCTCTGGGCTTACTCCCCCAGCACTACCACCATGGTAGATCTACTCTGACAGCTGTCCGGACCTGACACGGCTCTCTAACCCCTACACGCATACCACCAACAGCACCATTTCTGTCCACTGACATCGGCCAAAAGGACCTCTTTTTTCACACTCAGAATCGCTATGCTTCCTCTGGAGGGTTGGGAAGGGCCGGGACATGTCAAGAGTGTGTGTGTGTGTGTGTGTGTGTGTGTGTGTGTGTGTGTGTGTGTGTGTGTGTGTGTGTGTGTGTGTGTGTGTGTGTGTGTGTGTGTGTGTGTGTGTGTGTGTGTGTGTGTGTGTGTGTGTGTGTGTGTACCTGAGGGCAGTCTTGTCTCCTGTTCTCCCTTCAGTACTGCCACTGCCTCGGCTGTCACCTCCTGCACGATCCGCGCAGATACTTGCTCTGTGACACCCACACACAGGAACACACACACACACACACACACACACACACACACACACACACACACACACACACACACACACACACACACACACACACACACACACAAACAGTCGTCAGTGACATGTCTAAACCAACCATATCTTGTCAATCATAGTGTGTCAATTAAATATTAACTAAGGTCTGTCCATATTGATTGATAATGCATTTAATGATTGCTTTCTGTCTATCTAAGGCTGATTTTTTTTTTTGGGGTTCTCTACATATTAAACAATCTATACTTCAATCTATACTTGGAGCATTGGCAGCGTTCTAACTGCAGAAATCACCATGGAAACACAGCTTCAGGCAGGAAGATAGCAGCCACAACTACTGGCCAATCAGAAATGGTCTTGGGCCTGGGCCTGTGATTGGCAGATAACTTTGAGCCAACAATTGTGTGGTCTGCCCAGGGTCGTACTAACTATGAACCAAACGAAAGCAAAGGAAGCATGTTTCGTTTTTTTGTTGCAAAATGTTTTGCAACGGTGTGCACTAATGAATACGACCCAGATACCCTCCACTGGTCAGAAACTATTTTATCTAGATGATAACTTTACCCATTAGACCTACAGATGTAGGATCTTAATTTGATCACTATTTTGTTGCTGAGAATTTTCCTGCACGGCAGTAGTGTATTCGAGGTTTAAAAACTGTCAGACATTATTTGTCCTAACATAAAATGCTTTTGTTGACGAAGCAAAAGTGGGGAGCTCTGGTGGAGCGTCGCACATTAAGGAAAAAAAATTGCAGCGCATATGATGCTGTTCTAACGCACGTGCAATGATGTCCAAGGGAAATAAACAGTATTCATTGTTTGCGGGAATGTCTTTGTTGTTGTAATAATGCAAACCGACGTGGTAGTTTCACCATTAAGGATTCCAGTTTTAACGTTAGCTAGTGCTAGTCGGCTGTATTTCTCCTTCTATAGCAGTGGTTCCCAACCAGGGGTACTAGGACCTATCCACAGGGGGTACTTGAGAAGACTCATGAGATCATAGGCCTACTGGTCAAATGAACATGAGGGGGTACATTCAGGGCTACACTGGGCAGAGCAAAATTCTGTTGGTGGTACAGTAACCAAAAAAGATCAACCACTGTTCTATAGCTTTGTCTCAATCTTCTTTCTAAATGGTGAGTCAAACATGTTTTCAGCTCTTTTATTTCCATAACTGCTCATGTTCTCATGGCTCTCATCTCTCTGCAGCAGACATATAGTGAGCAATATGTTTGGAACATTGAATCGCAATACCATTGCAGTATCAAATCGCAATGCATATCGTAGATGGCACCTAAGTATCGCGAGGTCCCTGGCACTTCCCAGCCCTAGTGTGTGCATGTGTGTGGGTAGGGTTTGTGGATATACAGTATGTTGTAATTGGACAGCCATACATCCATGACTCCTGTGCATATGGACTCCAATATATACTGTACATCCATATCATGTCCTTTATTTTACATTCATGAGTTTCACTATCATCATTTAGTGTTTTTGAGAATGTCAGTCTTCTAAACCGTGTAATTGACATGGCAACAGTGTATTTCAGTGGGAATAGTTAGTTGGCGGTGGAGAGCTTCGGTGGTCACGACATGGAGCTGTTTCAGGACCATTTTCCACCCACCAGACATGCGCACGCACACGCACGCACGCACGCACGCACGCACGCACGCACGCACGCACGCACACACACACACACACACACGAAGGCACACACGCATGTGTACCAACACACACACAAACACGTCTTCTGGGAACACTCACACAGCACACTCACCCACTCAAATTATCCTGCTTTCTGTGGCTCCATTTCAGAGTGAAAAGGAGAGTGTCATACAGACATGGACAAATACGTACCACTGCCAAACCCAAGTGTCATTGCAGTCAATTTAATCCAATCAACCCAAAACTATTCAAGAAAACGTGAAAACCTGAAAGAGTCTGTTTTAACAACTTCAGTAGAAGTTATACATGCCAAGTATTTTCAAACTAGCTAGAAAATAGAACTGAACAATCGATACTGTAAATCTAGGACCATCAATTAACACCCTCAGATCACCCTGAGATCAAGATCATTAAACTGGATTTCATGTCTTCAATGTCAATCTCTCTTCAACCCAGTGATGTTGTGCCTGATGTACTGAACAAAAATATAAATGCAAGAAGCAACAATTTCAATTAATATTTAATTATTTATTTTTTCACCTTTATTTAACCAGGTAGACCAGTTGAGAACAAGTTCTCATTTACAACTGTGACCTGGCCAAGATAAAGCAAAGCAGTGTGACAAAAACAACAACACAGAGTTACACATGGGATAAACAAACGTACAGTCAATAACAGGCCATAGTGGCAAAGAAATTACAATTTAGCAATTTACACTGGAATGATATATGTGCAGATGAGGATGTGCAAAAGAGCAGAAAAACAAAAACAAATATGGGGATGAGGTAGGTAGTTGGTTGGATGGGCTATTTACACATGGGCTGTGTACAACTGCAGCGATCGGTAAGTTGCTCTGTCAGCTGATGCTTAAAGTTAGTGAGGGAGATATAAGTCTCCAACTTCAGTGATTTTTGCAATTTGTTCCAGTCATTGGCAGCAGAGAACTGGAAGGCGGCCAAAGTAGGTGTTGGCTATGGGGATGTCCAGTGAAATATACCTGCTGGAGCGCGTGCTACGGGTGGGTGTTGCTATGGTGACCTGTGAGCTGAGATAAGGTGGCGCTTTACCAAGCAAAGACTTATAGATGACCTGGAGCCAGTGGGTTTGGCGATGAATGCATAACGAGGACCAGCCAACGAGAGCATACAGGTCGCAGTGGTGGATAGTATATGGGGCTTTGGTGATAAAACGGATGGCACTGTGATAGACTACATCCAATTTCCTGAGTAGAGTGTTGGAGGCTATTTTGTAAATGACATCGCCGAAGTCATGGATTGGTAGGATAGTCCGTTTTATGAGGGTATGTTTGGCAGCATGCGTGAAGGAGGCTTTGTTGCGAAATAGGAAGCCGATTCTAGATTTAACTTTGGATTGGAGATGCTTAATGTGTCTGGAAGGAGAGTTTAGAGTCTAGCCAGACACCTAGGTATTTATAATTGTCCACATATTCTAAGTCAGAACCGTCCAGAGTAGTGATCCTGGTCAGGCCGGCGGGTGCGGGCAGTGATCGTTTGAAGAGCATGCATTTCGTTTTACTAGCGTTTAAGAGCAGTTGGAGGCCACAGAAGGAGTGTTATATGGCGTTGAAGCTAATTTGGAGGTTTGTTAACACAGTGTCCAAAGAAGGGCCAGATGTATACAGAATGGTGTCGTCTGCATAAAGGTAGATTAAAGAATCACCCGCAGAAAGAGCGACATCATTGATATATACAGAGAAAAGAGCCGGCCCGAGAATTGAATCCTGTGGCACCCCCATAGAGACTGGCAGAGGTCCGGACAACAGGCCCTCCGATTTGACACACTGAACTCTATCTGAGAAGTAGTTAGTGAACCAGGCGAGGCAGCCATTAGAGAAACCAAGGATGTTGAGTCTGCCGATAAGAATACAGCGATTGACAGAGTCGAAAGCCTTGGCCAGGTCGATGAAGACGGCTGCACAGTACTGTCTTTTATCGATGGCGAATATGATATCGTTTAGGACCTTGAGCATGGCTGAGGTGCAACCGTAACCAGCTCGGAAACCAGATTGCATGGAGGAGAAGGTACGGTGGGATTCGAAATGGTCGGTGATCTGTTTGTTCACTTGGCTTTCAAAGACTTTAGAAAGGCAGGGCAGGATGGATATAGGTCTGTAAAAGTTTGGGTCTAGAGTGTCTCCCCCTTTGAAGAGGGGGATGACCATGGCCGCTTTCCAATCTTTAGGAATCTCAGATGATACGAAAGAGAGGTTGAACAGACTAGTAATAGGGGTTGCAACAATGGCGGCGGATAATTTTAGGAAGAGAGGGTCCAGATTATCTAGCCTAGCTGATTTGTAGGGATCCAGATTTTGCAGTTCTTTCAGAACATCAGCTGTCTGGATTTGGTTGAAGGAGAAGCGGAGGGGGGATTGGGCCAGTTGCTGTGGGGGGCGCAGAGATGTTGGCCGGGGTTGGGGTAGCCAGCATGGCCAGCTGTAGAGAAATCATTATTGAAATTCTCGATTATCGTGGATTTATCAGTGGTAACAGTATTTCCTAGTCTCAAGGCAGTGGGCAGCTGGGAGGAGGTACTCTTATTCTCCATGGACTTTACAGTGTCCCAAACCTGTTTGTAATTAGTGCTGCAGGAGGCTAATTTCTGTTTGAAAAAGCAAGCCTTTGCTTTCCTAACTGATTGTGTGTATTGGTTCCTGACTTCCCTGCTAGCTATTCGATGCTAGTGCAGTATGCCACAGGGTGTTTTTGTGCTGGTCAAGGGCAGTCAAGTCTGGAGTGAACCAAAGGCTATATCTGTTCTTAGTTCTACATTCTTTGAATGGGGCATGCTTATTTAAGATGGTGAGGAAAGCACTTTTAAAGAACAACCAGGCATCCTCTTCTGACAGGATAAGGTCAATATCCTTCCAGGATACTTGGGCAAGGTCGATTAGAAAGGCCTGCACGCAGAAGTGTTTTAGGGAGCGTTTGACAGTAATGAGGGGTGGTAGTTTGACCGCGGACCCATAACGGACGCAGGCAATGAGGCAGTGATCGCTGAGATCCTGGTTGAAAACAGCAGAGGTGTATTTAGAGGACAAGTTGGTCAGGATGATATCTATGAGGGTGCCCATGTTTACAGATTTGGGGTTTAACCTGGTAGGTTCATTGATAAATTGTGTGAGATTGAGGGCATCTAGCTTAGATTGTAGGGCGGCCGGGGTGTTCAGCTGAGTTATGAGTTTACGGAGTTATAAACTCAGCAAAAAAAGAAACATCCTTTATCAGGACCCTGTCTTTCAAGATAATTCGTAAAAATCCGAATAACTTCACAAATCTTTATTGTAAATGGTTTAAACACTGTTTCCCATGCTTGTTCAATGAACCATAAACAATTAATAAACATGAACCTATGGAACAGTTATTACGACACTAACAGCTTACAGACGGTAGGCAATTAAGTTCACAATTATGAAAACTTAGGACACTAAAGAGGCCTCTGAAAAACACCAAAAGAAAGATGCCCAGAGTCCCTGCTCATCTGTGTGAACGTGCCTTAGGCATGCTGCAAGGAGGCATGAGGACTGCAGATGTGGCCAGGGCAACAAATTGCAATGTCCGTACTGTGAGACGCCTAAGACGGCGCTACAGGGAAACAGGATGGACAGCTGATCGTCCTCACAGTGGCAGACCACGTGTAACAACACCTGCACAGGATACAGGATTGGTACATCTGAACATCACACCTGCGGGACAGGTACAGGATGGCAACAACAACTGCACGAGTTACACCAGGAACGCACAATCCCTCCATCAATGCTCAGACTGTCCGCAATAGGCTGAGAGAGGCTGGACTGAGGGCTTGTAGGCCTGTTGTAAGGCAGGTCCTCACCAGACATCACCGGCAACAACGGGCACAAACCCACCGTCGCTGGACCAGACTGGACTGGCAAAAAGTGCTCTTCACTGACGAGTCGCGGTTTTGTCTCACCAGGGGTTATGGTCGGATTCGCGTTTTTTGTAGAAGGAATGAGCGTTACACCGAGGCCTGTACTCTGGAGCGGGATCGATTTGGAGGTGGAGGGTCCGTCATGGTCTGGGGCAGTGTATAACAGCATCATCGGACTGAGCTTGTTGTCATTGCAGGCAATCTCAACGCTGTGCGTTAAGGGAAGACATCCTCCTCCATCATGTGGTACCGTTCCTGCAGGCTCATCCTGACATGATCTGTGTGTGATTTCCTGCAAGACAGGAATGTCAGTGTTCTGCCATGGCCAGCGAAGAGCCCGGATCTCAATCCCATTGAACACGTCTGGGACCTGTTGGATCAGAGGGTGAGGAACAGGGGCATTCCCCCCAGAAATGTCTGGGAACTTGCAGGTGCCTTGGTGGAAGAGTGGGGTAACAATCTCACAGCAAGAACTGGCAAATCTGGTGCAGTCCATGAGGAGGAGATGCACTGCAGTACTTAATGCAGCTGGGGGCCACACCAGATACTGACTGTTACTTTTGACCCCCCCTTTGTTCAGGGACACATTATTCCATTTCTGTTAGTCACATGTCTGTGGAACTTGTTCAGTTTATGTCTCAGTTGTTGAGTCTTGTTACATTCATACAAATATTTACATATGTTAAGTTTTCTGAAAATAAATACCATTGACAGTGAGAGGACGTTTCTTTTTTTGCTGAGTTTAGTTCATATAAGGAAAACAGTCAATGGAAATAAATTCCTTAGGTCCTAATCTATGGATACTACATGACTGGGAATACGGATATGCATCTGTTGGTCACAGATACCTTAAAAAAAGGTAGGGGTGTGGATCAGAAAAAACTGTCAGTATCTGGTGTGATCACCATTTGCCTCATGCAGCGCGACACGTCTCCTTCACATAGAGTTGATCAGACAGTTGATTGTGGCCTGTGGAATGTTATCCCATTCCTATTCACTGGCTGTGTAAAGTTGCTGGATATTGGAGGGAACTGGAACACGTGTCATACACGTTGATCCAGAGCATCCCAAACATGCTCAATGGCTGACCCTGTTGACCCTTTCCTGAGATGGTTTCTGATAGTTGGTGCAGAAATTCTTTGGTTGTGCTAACCCACAGTTTCCTCAGCTATCCAGTGGCTGGTCTCAGATGATCCCTCAGGGGAAGAAGCCAGATGTGGAGGTCCTGGGCTGGTGTGGTTCTGCGGTTGTGAGGCTGGTAGGAAGTACTTGCCAAATTCTCTAAAACGACGTTGGAGGCGGCTTACGGTACAGGAATAAACATTCAATTATCTTGCAACAGCTCTGGTGGACATTTCTGCAGTCAGCATGCCAATTGCACGCTCCCTCAAAACTTGAGACATCTGTGGCATTGTGTTGTGTGACAAAACTGCACATTTTAGAGTGGCCTTTTATTGTTCCCAGCACAAGGTGCACCTGTGTAATGATCATGCTGTTTAATCAGCTTCTTGATATGCCACACCTGTCAGGTGAATGGATTATCTTGGCAAAGGAGAAAGGCTCACTAACAGGGATGTATGGAACATTCATGGGATCTTTTATTTCAGCTCATGAAAGATGCCACCAACACTTTAGAAGTCGCGTTTAAATTTTTGTTCAGTATAAATCTAATATGCTGAACAGGAGAGACAGAAGGTGGACAGTGAGGAGAAGAAAAAGAAGAGAAGTTCACCACAGACCCACTGAGAAAGTATTGACAGATTATTGACAGATTCCTCCAAATGAAATCAAATGTATTTATAAAGCCTTTTTTACATTAGCAGATATTACAAAGTGCTTTGTTACGGATACAAGTGTTCTGTGTGTATCCTGTGTGTATTTCTTTTCTCTCCTTCTCCCCTACTCCCAGGTGACAATAATCATTCCCCAATCAGTCATCAATCAGTCGCTAATCGGAAGACACCTGCTCCTTTTCCCTTACCCAATCACAGTCCCTTTCCCTTGGTTTAAAACCCCTGTCAGTTGTTGTCTCCCCAGCTCAATCTCTTTGTAACATGCCTTCTGTCTGTAGATCGCTTGTGTGTTTTGCAGCTACATGTCACTTTGTCCCCACCTGTGAGTATTGTTTTGGTTATGGCGTTTGAGTGTTTGTTTGATGGTGGGAAAAGGGGGTAACCAGACAAGTCGCCCTTGGGCTACACTACCCGTAGTTAAACATTGTTAAAAACACTAGTTAGAACTGGGTGGACCACCCCCTGTATTTTTGGTTAGCTGTTTGTGAAGTAGGCTAGTCTAGCTTAGGGGTGTTTTTGAATTATTATTCTTTCATTCCTTGGTCCCGCTCAGCCCCTTTTCCTACTCCCCCCCCCCCCCCCCCCCCCCCCCCCCCCCCCCCCCCCCCCCATTTACCGTGTGTTTATAAATAAACATTTAGTGTTTGACGGTAATTAAGTTGTCTGTGTTATTTGTTCTCACTGTTACGTTTTCACTACTATAATTTGCATGAGTTGTGTTACGGGTCCCATTACCATCCCCCCTAGACTGTCGGGCCAAAGGGATTCGTAACAGCTTATACAAAAACCCAGCCTAAAACCCCAAACAGCAATCAATGCAGATGTAGAAGCACAGTGGCTAGGAAAAACTCCCTAGAAAGGCAGGAACCTAGGAAGAAATCTAGAGGAACTTCCAGCCTTCACCTCTTTGATCTCAGTCCGACTGACCTAGCAGATCAACCACACAGTGTGACATTCCAACACACACAGTAAAAGGCTGTGTGTCAAATGGTACCCTATTGCCATGTTGTATGCATAGGAGAAAATAAATTTGCCATCTTCAGGTTCTATTACTTTGGTCTCTATCCTGCTTCTTTTGACATGACCATAACGTCATTCTATTCTGGAGACTACAGCTTGGCTATGATGAACTCCCTCCCTCCCTCCAGACAGACATGCACCGCTCACTCCCTCGCCTAGACAGATACCTTCTCTCCCTCGCTCTTCCCTTCTATCCCTCCCTCCCTCGCTCTTCCCTCCCTCCCTCGCTCTTCCCTCGCTCTTCCCTCCCTCCCTCCAGACAGACATGGCACCACTCCCACCCTCACCTCGACAGATTCCCTCGCTCTTCCCTTCCTCTCCCTCCCTCCAGACAGACAGACATGCACCTCTCACACCTTCACCTAGACAGATACCTTCTCTCCCTCGCTCTTCCCTTTTATCCCTCCGTCACTCTTCCCTTCTATCCCTCCCTCCCTCGCTCTTTCCTTCCTCTCTCCCTCCCTCCAGACAGACATGCGCCACTCTCTCCAGCACCTAGACAGATACCTTCTCTCCCTCGCTCTTCCCTTCTATCCCTCGCTCTTTCCTTCCTCTCTCCCTCCCTCCAGACATACATGCACCGCTCACTCGTTCACCTAGACAGATACCATCTCTCCTTTGCTCTTCCTTTCCCTCCTTCCCTCCCTACCTCCTCACAGACTGGGCAGTGATGTGTCCTGCATCCAGATCAGCTTCTGTCTCAAAGGCACACAACGACACAGGCTTAAACACACCTACCTCACACACACACATGCATGCACACACAGCATCACATAGTTGTTGGGTTCATTCCAGTGAGACAACAGTCTCTACTATCTGACAGCTACACACCACAGACACACACACAAACACATCTAATGTTAATGACAACTGTCTTCTTCAGTCTCATTTCAGCCCTTCCTGACAGAATTATGTTGAGTCAAATTAACAGTTTACAGTGACAACTGTTACTGCTCTTAGCAAGTTTGTATCATTGGCCTTAACACATGAATAATCAATAAAAACATGAATAAATAAAAACATACCAAAATGTATCTCAATGAAATAGAACAGCAGTATAAAAGAGAAGGACATATATATTATAATACAAAACTAAAATCCTCACAGACATGCAGACAACACTGTACTGAGATACACTACCAGGACAGAAAAGCTTTTCTTTACCTGTACTGGTCAGACCAGTAGAGCAAAGCGACAAACTGATTCCCCTGGAGCTGAGACCTGAGGCAGCCACAGAGTCAGACACACTGCCAAACGCAGGCTTGCATCACACTGCAAGGCAGGGTGGAGCGGGGGGAGAGAGAGAGAGACCAGCCCCAAAACTCCTCCGTGTGTGAAGGGAACAGAGCTGTTGCCACAGCAACACACGACTTAGGTGGTCTGGGCCCTGTCTAATTCTGAGCTTTGGTTGCTCTCTTCCCCTCCCCTCTCCTCCCATACCCATCCCTCTCTCCCTCCTCGTCACCTCCCGTCATGATCTCCTCCCCTCATCTCCCCTCTCTCAATGTCTGAGAGCTCACCTGCCACACGCAGCATGAGCACACCCCATGACCAACATAATGTCGCCAAAGGTACTGACTGACTAAATAACTGCACCCCGTGTACATGGGGAAGCTCATGAAAACCATGACAACTGTCTCCTCCAAAACCACCACAACAGAAAACCATGACAACTGTCAGCTCCACAACCACCTCAACAGCACCACTCTGCAGAGTCGATAACATCCGGATGCATCCCGTTTTCAGCGGAAATAGAAAGAAAGCCTTCCGCTTTTGAACGTTAACACGGCGACACTCCATGTTAACTCCTCCTCCACATTTACTGGATCGGTTCGACTGTGCAAAAGAGAACCTCCCCCAACAGTTATTTGTTTCTCATCAGGACCAGAAGGAAAAAAACGCCGCTCAGGCCTGCTACGTTAAGTTAACACATCGGAAACTGAGTCCTTCACAACGACCTCAACAGAAAACTAGGACAACTGTGTCTTTCACAAAGACCTCAACAGAAAACTAGGACAACTGTGTCTTTCACAAAGACCTCAACAGAAAACTAGAACAACTGTGTCTTTCACAAAGACCTCAACAGAAAACCAGGACAACTGTGTTCTTCACAACGACCTCAACAGAAAACCAGGACAACTGTGTCTTTCACAAAGACCTCAACAGAAAACCAGGACAACGGAGTCTTTCACAAAGACCTCAACAGAAAACCAGGACAACTGTGTTCTTCACAAAGACCTCAACAGAAAACTAGAACAACTGTGTCTTTCACAACGACCTCAACAGAAAACCAGGACAACTGTGTCCTTCACAACGACCTCAACAGAAAACCAGGACAACGGAGTCTTTCACAACCCCCTCAACAGAGTCAAAACACCAAATGATCATGTCAAATTATTATATTAAAGGGATACTTCAGGATTTTGGCAATGAAGAGTCAGATACAATTGGATACCATTTTTATGTCTCTGCATGCAGTTTGAAGGAAGTTGCTAACTAGCGTTAAAGTAATTTCTAACTAGCGAATGCTAGCAATAACTGCATCCCATGAGGACCGCCACAGGAAAGGAAGACTCAGAGTTACCTCTGCTGCAGAGGATAAGTGCCTTAGAGCTAGCAAATGCTAGCAATTACTTTTCCAGTAATTGCACTAACTCTAGTTAACATTGGCTCTCAAAACTACCTCATAACTTCCTTCATACTGGATGCAGAGACATAAAAATGGTATCCATGAGTTCATCTGACTCTGGGGAAGTAGATAAAGGGCTTCGTTGGCAAATTCCCAAATTATCCCTTTAATATTGCTATGAAATATATGTATATATGAAAGGAAATAAATGAGTGATCTATTATGAATTATTGTTCGCTGTATGGATTCATTAACTTTTTTTGGAGGCCTTTTTTGTCAGTAATGTGGCCTCATTAACCTGTGAACAGTCACCAGGCAAAACCTCCCTCCCTCCCTATTTCCTTTGCAACTTTGAAGGAGGGGTTTTGGGGCCTCGAGTGCTCAGCTCACAAGGTCCCTTGATGATGTGAGGCAGTAGGCTTCTTCTACCTAATGGTAAGTCCGCCACTCCTTCTGCTCAACAAACTCGAACTCAAGAAACAATTGTTTGGGGGGCTGCAGTTCGCAAACGATATTGTGCTTCTCACCCTCACGGCAGTCAAGCAATGCATTCCACCAAGAGTCATTTAAAAATATATATATAACCTTTATTTAACCAGGTAAAACCCATTGAGGTTAAAAACCTTGTTTGCGAGGGTGACCTGGGAAGAAGGCAAAACAGGGAAATAGCAGCGTGTCCATAAAACATTACAGTAAAATACAGAATACACACAAAAGACAAAGTGTCACAAGTTAAAGATACAATTGAAAAATTAGAAACAACTGCAGTTATCATAAACATTATTGTCGATCTCAGTTCTAGCCTTAGGAGCAGACAAGGACAGCAGCGACTGTGAACAAAGACTGTATTGAGTGACTGATCTGGTCAGTAAGGAACAGATACAAAGGGAGTTGTCCCATCAATGCTTTGTACACAAAAGTTTACCAGTGCTTTAGCCTCCTGGTGAAGAGAGAGGTCCATTGCACCATAGCATACAGATCACAGTGATGGGTGAGTGATCTAGCATTTATAAATAATCTTAAAGCACCATGATACACTGTGTCCAGAGTTTAAGGTACTTGCTGAGGCCTGCATATTAACAATATCACCATAATCCAGCACTCACTTCCTGACTAACATTGAAAAGCAAGATTTGTTCCTGTAATAGAAACCCAATTTCAACTTCAGTTTCTTGGTCAAGGTATCAATGTGCTGTTTAAAATTCAACAATTCATCTAACCAAATCCCAAGACACTTATAGGAGGTGACCCTATCAATATGCTGGCCTGTTATAGTTCAAATCTGCAAGTGACTCCATCTGTTAACTTTCAGGGAAGAGAAAACCATAAACTTTGTTTTCCTTTCATTAAGCACAAGCTTCAATTGGAAAAGCTGCCTTTGATTAACATAAAAGACCAACTATAAGTCCTGAAAAGCCTTCTCAATATTAGACACGCTAAAATAAATAATTGTGTCATCAGCATACACATGGAGATTTGCAGAGTCAACAGTCTTCCCTATATCATTTATATACAGTGTAAAAAGGATCAGACCTAAAATTGAGCCCTGGGGAACTCCTTTTGTAAGCCTTCGAAACTCAGATTTCATACTCTCATACCCTCCTGAGCTACACACTATGTTCTGTCAGAAAGGTAGTTTTGGAACCAATCCAATGCATCAACACTTAAACCAACCTTTTTTGGTCTATACAACAGCAGGGCATGGTCAACAGTGTCGAAGACCTTCGATAAGTCAATAAAAAGTGAAACAGTGATTTTTCTTGTCCTGAGCATCTAGAAAATCACCTACAACCTTAATTACAGCAGTAATTGTACTATGCTTGGCTCTAAAACCCGACTGGAATTGAGATAAAACTGAGTTATTACAAAGAAAGTCTTTGAACTGTGAGTTCATTAGGTTTTACAAAACTTTTGCCAGTGCAGACCGTTTAGATATGGGACGATAGTTATCCAACTGGGACGGATTTCGCGTGACATAGGCTGCTTTCCAGACTTTTGGAATGGTATTACTCGCCAATGAAAGATTAAATATATGAGTGAGAGGGGCAGCAATGATCTCTGCACCAATTTTTTGAAAATATGGGTTTAATTCACCCGGGCCAGGTGCTTTCTTAATATCAATAGATTTGAGTTCCTTTACAACTTCTGACAGCTCAATCTCGGTAAAATGAAATAAATAAACCGTAGGCCGGCATGTGGCAGTTTCATTCACAGCCTCATTTGAGATGTTTGGAAAGAGTTCATTACCAAATAAATGCCCAGCTTTAACAAAATGCTCATTAAACATGTCAAGCAGTTTATTCTTGTCAGTCACATCCATTGAATTTGAGGTCAATTTCAGTGGAAGACCAGAGGAGTTCATGTTAGCATTCATGGATTTAATGGTTTTCCATAATTTTGTTGGGTTATTGAGGTTTGCCTTGGTAGATTCGTAATAGAAGCTAGATTTGCATTTCCGTAATAACAAGGTGCACTTATTTCTCAATGCCCTGAATAACTGCCATTCAGTCTGGGAATTACCCTTTCTGGCTTTGGCCCATTGTGTATTTCGTTTATTGATCAAATCAGATAATTCCCCTGTAAACCAGTGATTGTCTCTACCTCTTACCCGGCACTTTTTGAGAGGGGCATGTTTATCACCGATAGTGGAAAACATAGAATGAAAATAGGAGAATGCCTCTTCGATATCTGGTATAAGCTCACTCCTTTCCCAGTTGCATGCATAAAGTTCATGCAGGAATGCCTGCTTACAGAACTGTGTAAAATTTAGTTTGACTATGAACCGAGAGGGCACTTTGGAGATTTGGTGTCTCTAATGCATGCAACTGCACAATGATCACTTAAATCATTATGCGGATTGTTTGTTAGAATAACACCAATAAGTGTTGACTTAGAGATGTCTTCGGGATTGAGTCTTGTAACCGCATTTATAATTTGAGTAAAAATGTAATGGCCTCAAAGTTTGGAGATAACCAATCCCAGTTTAAATCGCCCATAAGAACCATTTAATTTCCCCCCCAACCACGCATCAGTTCAGCCAGAGAATCCAGGGATTCTACTTTTGCAGATGGAGGTCTATAACATCCTATCAAATCTAAGTTCACAGCTTTCGATAACTGCAGCTTTCAGCTTCTAAAAACTCAAACTGTTTTGGTTTAGATAAAGACCTTAGTTCAGTAACCACATATTTGTCTTTAATATAGATGGCTATACCTCCCCCCTTACTTTGTCGGTCACATCGATAAACATTATAACCATCCAAGCCTATAGACTGATTTAGAACAGATTTGTTAAGCCAGGTCTCGGACTAAACTAAGACATCTGGGTCATTAGTGTGAACCCAGACATTTATCATGTCCAATTTCGGCATCAAACTCCTCACATTAATATGCATCAGACCCAACCCTGATCTAGTTCCAAAATCAATTGGAGTGGGAAGTTCATCTATAGCCAATGGGCCTGGGTTTGGGTGAATGTTTCCTGACACCAAAAGCATAATAATAATAAAACACCTTGATTTGTTTCTTCCTAAAATCTCTCTGCACTTAGATGAACTTAAAACAATCCAAACTACAGTCATCTAATACAAAAAACACCGTTTTTAGCCAGACCAAACACTGTAGATTAAAAAGTTTTATGTGCATGTCACAGTAGAAGTCAAATGGTAACACAATCGGATCCCTCGGAAAGATAAAAGCTGCAATACCATCAGTCAAATTAGGGTTTAGCGGTATGTCTGGGTTAGGGAGATGAGATTGTTTTGATAATTTAGACTATGCAATGAGCCATAACCCATGTAGGCAGCAATTAAAACCATTTATACAAAAATACACATTTTAACCACTGAATCCAACAGTTCACTAAAACAAAAAGAAAACAAAATTAAAATATACTGAGTCAATCTTTTTAAACCTTAAATTCCCCAAAAATGTTCAGCTGTAGCCTACAGGTCTAGTAGAGTTAGAAAGCAAGTGTGCCCAAGCGTTGTTGCCTTACAGGCTGACTACACCGCTGGCGTCGCATGCGTGAGCGTTGCAAAATAAATGTAGAAATCTATATTAATCAATTATTGCACCCTCACTGCTCGCGCGTGCCAACGAGTGTTTGCGTTGCCAAGGGCTAAAATAGAAGTCAGTTCTATTTCTGACACAGATCGCGCTGCAAGTCCTGCCTCTCCCATCTCCTATCTCCTCATTGGTTCATAGAAGCAGGTACCCATGTGCCATCTCCTCATTGGTTATACCCACGTGGGTGACTGAAAGACAAACTAGGTCGGTGGCGGTAATGCACCTAATTTATGATAGTTGCCAATTCCAATATAAAGTCAAGAGAAGAAAAAGACTAGAAGGAGGAGAGATGACTAGAAACGATTTGGTTGACCGTTTTATGTGTGGATTAATTGTCGGAGTAGAGGACCTTGTGCATTTCAGGTAAAATAACAACTCAATGTTTATATCCCAGGAAAAATTAGCTAGCAACAGCAAGCTAGCTAAATAGGACAAATTAGCTAGCAAGTGGAAGCTAGCTAGCTAAATTGCCGTAAAGGTTTAATGCTTTTTGACCTGTCCCCAAATTAATGTAATTGGTTTATTTTGATATTTTAACCTGCGTGTTGTTATCGCATTTGGTGTGGGTGGACAAAATAAATGTATGCACGATGGCACACGCGCGCAGCCGGTTTGGGTTCTGTGTTAGCTAGAAAGATCAACGTGTTCAACAGCCGCTGCAGGAATGTACTGACAGGGATTTCGCCCAGTGTGTGGGTCTGGTCAATGCACCCAGTCGCCTTGCAGTAGGCTACCACACATTGAGGCAGAGCGGGCCCAGTACACCGGCCAATCACTGGAGGCTAGTCCACCCGGCAGGGGTATCCTGGGCTAGGAAGCCCAGCGCATCTAGATGTTATATCACAGAGCAGATACCAACCTCCGGCTTCCACCGCACAGCGGGGCAGGAGAGGAGTCAGAAGACTCCGGTAGAATTGCGAAACACTGACCGTCGAGGAGTATCCAAGGCTAGTCGGCCCAACATGTCTAGACCGTCAGTCACAGCACAGATGTATCCTCTCTCGGCTTTCAGAAAGGGCACCACACCGGCTTTATCTCCTCGTGTAGAAACCAGCAGATGTCAATTTAATGCTTTAATTGCTTTGATCCTGAAGGATTTTTGATTTTGCCTGTTGTTTAATGACAACTCTCGCAGCCTATAACGGTTTTGCTAAGTAATAAAAACATGTAACACAAACAAACAGAAACAAACAAACAAACAGTGTGACATATGTTCAGCAAAACTGCCCTGCCGCCATCTTGATGATTAGAGTGAAGTGAAGTCATTCACAATCTAGACCTCATTGTCACGTTCGTTTAGAGATGGATTAGACCAAGGTGCAGCGTGGTAGGTGTACATTTTACTTTTATTTAAATGACACCGAAAAAACAACAAAATACAAAAACGAAAAGCTATATGCAGTGCAGAAAGTAACTACACACAAACAAGATCCCACAAACTAGAGGTGGAAAAAGGCTGCCTAAGTATGATCCCCAATCAGAGACAACGATAGACAGCTGCCTCTGATTGGGAACCATACCCGGCCAACAAAGAAATAGAAAAACTAGAATGCCCACCCAAATCACACCCCGACCTAACCAAATAGAGAAATATAAAGGCTCTCTAAGGTCAGGGCGTGACACTCGTTTCAAATGTATCAAGAGATAATTGTATTTGTATTCCTAGCAATCAATACATGTACATTGTTTAAAGCACACTTTTACAAGTCACAGTCACAAACTACAGCTCCAATAAGCTCCTATGGTGAACAACATGTGAACAAGAGGCTTGTAGAATCATGACTCTTGAGTTTTCAGTTCATTGTTCACCGGTAGGGGGTCCTGCGTACTCTGGGCATTACTGAGTCAAAAGATTCATTATTTTGACTGGACAGTAAAACTTCCCATCACTAATAGAAAACTTTCCAGGCTCTTTAGTATCACAGTACTTACGCAGATATTATTTAAGATTTAGTGCTTGCAGTGAACATATAATCATGCAAATAAAAATAAAAACATTACCTGATTGACATTCACCCTCACGGGTGGCCAAAAAGAACAAACTGAAAGCCACACCCAAAATAGGCCACGCCTTCTGGTAGGCAGCTGCTGCTACATTGCACCCACTGCAATTTAGAAGATTTCATTCAATAAAAAAAAATCACATTGACCTGTCAAATTCGTTATTTGATTTCAGACAAACTGAACAGAATAGGTTGAACGAACCAAAGGGTAATTTTGGATCATACCAATTCAGAAGAACAACAGTGCCATCCCACTTTTTACAGTATAACAGGGTAATAACTCTTTACATTTTCAGTTCTATTCTTTAGTTCCTTGAAGCCATGGCTAAGTCTTTGTAGCCTAATGTACATTTATTTCACTGAGTTTTGAATCCTTTAACTTATGTAAACATAATACAGATCCATCCAACTAGAACGAAACACTGCATGACACTATGACATTATGCCTAGGTATGTATTATGTTATGCAATATGAACGTGCATAACACTGAGTGCCGATGAGAGGAAAGACATTGGCTAATCATCATCTCACTTCAGATGTTGTTTTAGCATGGAACAGCTTCTCTCATGGTGCTTGCTACAGAAGGCAGTGGGCAGGATGGTTCCTTGTCTGTCAGTATTTTAGAAGACAAAACAACCTCTCTGCTCTTTCATAATGACTCTAACAGCAGCACTTTTCCATTTACCTCATTATCAACAAGACACATCAAAGACACTGGAACATCATCTCAAAATCAGAAAAATGGTAAAACCTACTGCTACTGAAAAGAAGTCTTGACCATAGAGCAGTGCTGGTCCTCTGTGTTTGATACTGTCAGTTAGGACCTGAACCCGTAGGCACAAAGCATCTCAGAGTACGACTGCTGATCTAAGATCAGGTCCCCCCTGCCAATATAATCATATTTATTCTAAAATGCAAAGCTGACCCTTTACTCAGCCTCATACGGGCCCTGGACCTCTGGCCATATTATACAGAGAGATCCTCCCCAGCTGTGTGTCTGTCTATTGGGGTGTTTTATGAGGCCAGACCATGGAGGGTGGACAGGATGGGAAGACAGTACGGTGGCATGGGGGCTAGAGCTGGACCAAGTTGGCTCACTTTAACCCTGCACGGCACCGCTTTTCCTCTTTTCCTCTCTCACGACCAAGAGAGAGAGAGAGAGCGAGAGAGAGAGAGAGAGAGAGAGAGAGAGAGAGAGGGGAACGCGGAGTTGGTGCTGGCTTGAGTTAGGGTGATTGCATTGAAAAGGGAAGTGTCATGTCCTTAACATGCATAATATTCTGTATATGCCAAACACTTACCTGAAGATTATAGAAAGCACTTAGCATTCAGGCAACACGTAATAGTCCAACAGCTTCAGTGACCTTGCTAAAGTCAATGTCAAAGACAGTTGTAATTACCCGATTGTGTTCCATCGCTGCAGAGTGTGGGGAGTATATGTCAACTAAGTTGTAAATTGACTTTGATTTACAGACACTCTAGTCAATGTTTGGAACAGACGATTTGAGCATTAACCATACTGTCCAGGCTAGATACTAATGGCGCTCATTGCACAGGGTACAGTTTACTGTATGTGTGGTGATAACAGATAAGATACTCTGTGTTCTTTACTGCTTCTTCTTGACCAATAGTTTGGGATATGGTCTTAAACAGTGCATAATATTCAATCTAACAGGCTAGCTATCTGATGCAGTGTAAATGAATGATAGACAATAGCAGCATACTGCAGTTAAGATCGAGGTACAGGAGGTTAATACGACTCCTGTCAGAGATGGTAAATGGGTTTCTGTTCTGTGCTGTAAATGGTGGAAAGCGGCAGTAGTGGGTAGTGTTAGGTTCTGTTTGTCAGCAGAACTAGACATGTAAAGGCAGAAAGATTGCAGGGACAATAGAGCTCTGGCAAACTAAATTGTAGGGGTTGCTGCCATGGCAACAGGAGGAGGAGGAAATGGAGCGGGGTACAGTGTGTGTGGAGAGGGATAGAAGGAAAGGTGTATGTGTGTGTGTGCCTCGTTTGCTCTGAGTAAAGAGAGGGATTTTCATCCTTATTTGCCACAGTAATAATGGAGTATGATTCTAAAGAGGGGGTAAACTATTTTCTGTTTTTCCCACACAGTGAGAGGCAGGGCCCTGCTTATTGCCTGCTACACACAAACACTCACAGAATTAGCAACCAAACAGAATTACCTAATCCGGTCTGTCTGTGTGTGTGTGTGTGTGTGTGTGTGTGTGTGTGTGTGTGTGTGTGTGTGTGTGTGTGTGTGTGTGTGTGTGTGTGTGTGTGTGTGTAAACTCAGCAAAAAAGAAACAGCCCTTTTTCAGGACCCTGTCGTTCAAAGATAATTTGTAAAAATCCAAATAACTTCACAGATCTTCATTGTAAAGGGTTTAAACACTGTTTCCCATGCTTGTTCAATGAACCGTAAACAATTAATGAACATGCACCTGTGGAACGGTCGTTAAGACACTAACAGCTTACAGACGGTAGGCAATTAAGGTCACAGTTATGAAAACTTATGACACCTCTTATGATAAAGAGACCTTATGACTGACTCTGAAAAACACCAAAAGAAAGATCCCCAGGGACCCTGCTCATCTGCGTGAACGTGCCTTAGGCATGCTGCAAGGAGGCATGAGGACTGCAGATGTGGCCAGGGCAATACATTGCAATGTCCGTACTGTGAGACGCCTAAGACAGCGCTACAGGGAGACAGGATGGAAAGCTGATCGTCCTCGCAGTGGCAGACCACGTGTAACAACACCTGCACAGGATCGGTACATGGCAACAACAACTACACCAGGAACGCACAATCCCTCCATCAGTGCTCAGACTGTCCGCAATAGGCTGAGAGAGGTTGGACTGAGGGTATGTAGGTCTGTTGTAAGGCAGGTCCTCACCAGACATCACCGGCAACAACGTCACCTATGGGCACAAACCCACCGTCGCTGGACCAGAGGACTGGCAAAAAGTGCCTCCTTTTCCGCAGCAACCAGTGATCCGGGTCACGGCACCAATGTAACAGTATAACTTTAGTACGTCCCCTCGCCCCGACACGGGCGCGAACCAGGGACCTTCTGCACACATCAACAACTGACACCCACGAAGCATCGTTACCCATCGCTCCACAAAAGCCGCGGCCCTTGCAGAGCAAGGTGCAACACTACTTCTAGGTTTCAGAGCAAGTGACGTAACTGATTGAAACGCTACTAGCGCGTACCCGCTAACTAGCTAGCCATTTCACATCCGTTACACTGACATGACCCTCCAGCATGACAATGCCACCAGCCATACTGCTCGTTCTGTGCGTGACTTCCCGCAAGACAGGAATGTCACTGTTCTGCCATGGCCAGCGAAGAGCCCGGATCTCAATCCCATTGAGCACGTCTGGGACCTGTTGGATCAGAGGGTGAGGGCTAGAGCCATTCCCCCCAGGTGTGGAAGAGTGGGGTAACATCTCACCAGCAAATCTGGTGCAGTCCATGAGTGGGAGATGCACTGCAATACTTAATGCAGCTGGTGGCCACACCAGATACTGACTGCTACTTTTGATTTTGACCCCCCCCCCCCCCCCCCCCTTTGTTCAGGGACACATTATTTAACTTCTGTTAGTCACATGTCTGTGGAACTTGTTCAGTTTATGTCTCAGTTGTTGAACCTTGTTATGTTCATATAAATATTTACATATGTTAAGTTTGCTGAAATTAAACGCAGTTGACAGTGAGAGGACGTTTCTTTTTTAGTTGAGTTTATATATACAGTACCAGTCAAAAGTTTGGACATACCTACTCATTCAAGGGTTTTTCATTGTTTTTACTATTTTCTACATTTTAGAATAATAGTGAAAACATCGAAACTATGAAAAAACACATAGGCGGAGGTGTTGCTGACATTTACGATAGCAAATTTTAATTTACAAAAAGACGTTTTCGTCTTTTGAGGTTCTAGTCATGAAAACTATGCAGCCTACTCAATCACTTTTTATAGCTACTGTTTTACAGGCCTCCTGGGCCATATACAGCGTTCCTCACTGAGTTCCCTGAATTCCTATCGGACCTTGTAGTCATAGCAGATAATATTCTAATTTTTGGTGATTTTAATATTCACATGGAAAAGTCCACAGACCCACTCCAAAATGCTTTCGGAGCCATCATCGACTCAGTGGGTTTTGTCCAACATGTCTCTGGACCTACTCACTGTCACAGTCATACTCTGGACCTAGTTTTGTCGCATGGAATAAATGTTGTGGATCTTAATGTTTTTCCTCATAATCCTGGACTATCGGACCACCATTTTATTATGTTTGCAATCGCAACAAATAATCTGCTCAGACCCGAACCAAGGAGCATCAAAAGTCGTGCTATAAATTCTCAGACAACCCAAAGATTCCTTGATGCCCTTCCAGACTCCCTCCGCCTACCCAAGGACGTCAGAGGACAAAAATCAGTTAACCATCTAACTGAGGAACTAAATTTAACCTTGCGCAATACCCTAGATGCAGTTGCAACCCTAAAAACTAAAAACATTTGTCATAAGAAACTAGCTCCCTGGTATACAGAAAATTCCCGAGCTCTGAAGCAAGCTTCCAGAAAATTGGAACGGAAATGGCGCCACACCAAACTGGAAGTCTTCCGACTAGCTTGGAAAGACAGTACTGTGCAGTATCGAAGAGCCCTCACTGCTGCTCGATCATCCTATTTTTCCAACTTAATTGAGGAAAATAAGAACAATCCGAAATTTATTTTTGATACTGTCGCAAAGCTAACTAAAAAGCAGCATTCCCCAAGAGAGGATGGCTTTCACTCCAGCAGTAATACATTCATGAACTTCTTTGAGGAAAAAATCATGATCATTAGAAAGCAAATTACGGTCTCCTCTTTAAATCTGCGTATTCCTCCAAAGCTCAGTTGTCCTGAGTCTGCACAACTCTGCCAGGACCTAGGATCAAGAGAGACACTCAAGTGTTTTAGTACTATATCTCTTGACACAATGATGAAAATAATCATGGCCTCTAAACCTTCAAGCTGCATACTGGACCCTATGCCAACTAAACTACTGAAAGAGCTGCTTCTCTAACGGCTCTCTATCCACCGGATGTGTACCAAACTCACTAAAAGTGGCAGTAATAAAGCCTCTCTTGAAAAAGCCAAACATTGACCCAGAAAATATAAAAAACTATCGGCCTATATCGAATCTTCCATTTCTCTAAAAGAAAATTGAAAAAGCTGTTGCGCAGCAATTCACTGCATTCCTGAAGACAAACAATGTATACGAAAAGCTTCAGTCTGGTTTTAGACCCCATCATAGCACTTGTGAAGGTGGTAAATTACCTTTTAATGGCATCAGACCGAGGCTCTGCATCTGTCCTCGTGCTCCTAGACCTTAGTGGTGCTTTTGATACCATCGATCACCACATTCTTTTGGAGAGATTGGAAACCCAAATTGGTCTACACGGACAAGTTCTGGCCTCGTTTAGATCTTATCTGTCGGAAAGATATCAGTTTGTCTCTGTGAATGGTTTGTCCTCTGACAAATCAACTGTACATTTCGGTGTTCCTCAAGGTTCCGTTTTAGGACCACTATTGTTTTCACTATATATTTTACCTCTTGGGGATGTCAATCGAAAACATAATGTTAACTTTCACTGCTATGCGGATGACACACAGCTGTACATTTCAATGAAACATGGTGAAGCCCCAAAATTGCCCTCGCTAGAAGCCTGTGTTTCAGACATAAGGAAGTGGATGGCTGCAACTTTCTACTTTTAAACTCGGACAAAACAGAGATGCTTGTTCTAGGTCCCAAGAAACAAAGAGATCTTCTGTTGAATCTGACAATTAATCTTGATGGTTGTACAGTCGTCTCAAATAAAACTGTGAAGGACCTCGGCGTTACTCTGGACCCTGATCTCTCTTTTGACGAACATATCAAGACTGTTTCAAGGACAGCTTTTTTCCATCTACGTAACATTGCAAAAATCTGAAACTTTCTGTCCAAAAATGATGCAGAAAAATTCATCCATGCTTTTCTCACTTCTAGGTTAGACTACTGCAATGCTCTACTTTCCAGCTACCCGGATAAAGCACTAAATAAACTTCTGTTAGTGCTAAATACGGCTGCTAGAATCCTGACTAGAACCAAAAGATTTGATCATATTACTCCAGTGCTAGCCTCCCTACACTGGATTCCTGTTAAGGCAAGGGCTGATTTCAAGGTTTTACTGCTAACCTACAAAGCATTACATGGGCTTGCTCCTACCTATCTTTCAGATTTGGTCCTGCCGTACATACCTACACGTACGCTACGGTCACAAGACGAAGGCCTCCTAATTGTCCCTAGAATTTCTAAGCAAACAGCTGGAGGCAGGGATTTCTCCTATAGAGCTCAATTTTTATGGAATGGTCTGCCTACCCATGTGAGAGACGCAGACTCGGTCTCAACCTTTAAGTCTTTACTGAAGACTCATCTTTTCAGTAGGTCATATGATTGAGTGTAGTCTGGCCCAGGAATGTGAAGGTGAACGGAAAGGCTCTGAGTCACTGGCTTACTGGTGCTCTTCCATGCCGTCCCTAGGAGGGGTGCATCACTTGAGTGGGTTGAGTCACTGACGTGATCTTCCTGTCTGGGTTGGCGCCCCCTCTTGGGTTGTGCCGTGGCGGAGATCTTTGTGGGCTATACTAGGCCTTGTCTCAGGATGGTAAGCTCGTGGTTGAAGCTATCCTCTAGTGGTGTGGGGGCTGTGCTTTGGCAAAGTGGGTGGGGTTATATCCTGCCTGTTTGGCCCTGTCCGGGGGAATCATCGGAATGGGCCACAGTGTCTCCTGAGCCCTCCTGTCTCAGCCTCCAGTATTTATGTTGCAGTAGTTTATGTGTCAGGGGGCTAGGGTCAGTCTGTTATATCTGGAGTACTTCTCCTGTCTTATCCGGTGTCCTGTGTGAATTTAAGTATGCTCTCTCTAATTCTCTCTTTCTCTCTTTCTCTCTCTCGGAGGACCTGAGCACTAGGACCATGCCTCAGGACTACCTGGCATGATGACTCCTTGCTGTCCTCAGTCCACCTGGCCGTGCTGCTGCTCCAGTTTCAACTGTTCTGCCTGCGGCTATGGAACCCTGACCTGTTCACCGGACGTGCTACCTGTCCCAGACCTGCTGTTTTCAACTCTCTAGAGACAGCAGGAGCGGTAGAGATACTCTTAATGATCGGCTATGAAAAACCAACTGACATTTACTCCTGAGGTGCTGACTTGTTGCACCCTCGACAACTACTGTGATTATTATTATTTGACCCTTCTGGTCATTTATGAACATTTGAACATCTTGGCCATGTTCTGTTATAATCTCCACCCGGCACAGCCAGAAGAGGACTGGCCACCCCTCATAGCCTGGTTCCTCTCTAGGTTTCTTCCTAGGTTTGGCCTTACTAGGGAGTTTTTCCTAGCCACCGTGCTTCTACACC
Source organism: Salvelinus namaycush (assembly GCF_016432855.1). Classification (NCBI taxonomy): domain Eukaryota; kingdom Metazoa; phylum Chordata; class Actinopteri; order Salmoniformes; family Salmonidae; genus Salvelinus; species Salvelinus namaycush. The sequence goes on along the minus strand of NC_052325.1, from coordinate 18,372,592 downwards.
TGCATTGCTTGCTGTTTATGGTTTTAGGCTGGGTATCTGTACAGCACTTTGAGATATAAGCTGATGTAAGAAGGGCTATATAAATACATTTGATTTGATTTGTAGTAACCAAAAAAAGTGTAAAACAAATCAAAATATATTTTATTTTACATTCTTTATAGTAGCCACCCTTTGCCTTGATGACAGCTTTGCACACTCTTGGCATTCTCTCAACCAGCTTCATGAGGTAGTCACCTGGAATGCATTTCAATTAACAGGTGTGCCTTGTTAAAAGTTATTTTGTGGAATTTCTTTCCTTCTTAATGTGTTTGAGCCAATCAGTTGTGTTGTGACAAGGTAGGCTTGATATACAGAAAATAGCCCTATTTGGTAAAAGACCAAGTCCATATTATGGCAAGAACAGCTCAAATAAGCAAAGAGAAACGACAGTCCATCACTACTTTAAGACATGAACATTGGAAGTTTCTTCATGTGCAGTTGCAAAAACCATCAAGCGCTATGACGGAAATGGCTCTCATGAGGACCTACATAGGAAAGGAAGACCCAGAGTTACCTCTGCTGCAGAGGATAAGTTCATTAGAGTTAACTGCACCTCAGATTGCAGCCCAAATAAATGCTTCACAGAGTTCAAGTAACAGACACATCTCAACATCAACTGTTCAGAGTCGACTGCGTGAATCAGGCCTTCATGGTCGATATGCTGCAAAGAAACCACTACTAAAGGACACCAATAAGAAGAAGAGTCTTGCTTGGGCCAAGAAACATGAGCAATGGACAATAGACCGGTGGAAATCTGTCTTTTGGTCTGATGAGTCACCGCCGTGTCTTCATGAGACGCAGAGTAGGTGAATGGATGATCTCCGCATGTGTGGTTCCCACCGTGAAGCATGGAGGAGTAGGTATGATAGTGTGGGGGGGCTTTGCTGGTGACACTGTCTGTGATTTATTTAAAATGCAAGGCACACTTAACCAGCATGGCTACCACAGCATTCTGCAGCAATACGCCATCCCATCTGGTTTGCGCTTAATGGGACTGTCATTTGTTTTTCAACAGGACAATGACCCAAAACACACCTCCAGGCTGTGTAAGGGCTTTTTGACTAAGAAGGAGAGTGATGGAGTGCTGCATCAGGGGCGGCAGGTAACCAAAAGGTTGCTAGATCGAATCCCCGAGCTGACAAGGTAAAAATCTGTCGTTCTGCCCCTGAACAAGGCAGTTAACCCACTGTTCCAAGGCTGTCATTGTAAATAAGAATTTGTTCTTAAAAACCTCTACTTCATCACCCTCCCGGATCCGGGATCCTTCTCATCAAAAAAGCTGACTATATCATATAATATCATTTTCATGAAATCACAAGTCCAATACAGCAAATGAAAGATAAACATCTTGTGAATCCAGCCATCATTTCCGATTTTTTTAATGTTTTACAGCGAAAACACAATATGTATTTATATTAGCTAACCACAATAGCCTAACACACAACCGCATATTTTCACCATGTTTCCACCGCATAGGTAGCTTTCACAAAACCGACAAAATAGAGATAAAATTAATCACTAACCTTGAACAACTTCATCAGATAACAGTCTTATAACATGTTATACAATACATTTATGTTTTGTTCGAAAATGTACATATTTGAGGTATAAATCATAGTTTTACATTGCAGCCACCATCAAAAATAGCACCAAAGCAGCCAGAATAATTACAGAGAGCAACGTGAAGAAAATAAATACTCATCCTAAAAAATTTATGAAAAATACATGATGTACAGCAAATGAAAGATAAACATCTTGTGAATCCAGCCAATATTTCCGATTCTTTAAGTGTTTTACAGCGAAAACACAATATATATTTCTATTATCTCACTACAGTAGCCAAACACACAACGCAATTTACTCCCCGCCAAAATAGCTTGCACAAAACCAACAAAATAGAGATAAAATTAATCACTAACATTGAACAACTTCATCAGATGACAGTCTTATAACATCATGTTATACAATACATTTATGTTTTGTTCGAAAATGTGCATATTTATAGCTACAAATCCTGGTTATACATTGTGAATACGTAGCAACGATTCACCAGAATCTCCGGAGATATTTTGGACACTCACCTAATCTGACCAAAGAACTCATCATAAACTTTACATAAAAATACTTGTTGTATGGCAAATGAAAGATACACTGGTTCTTAATGCAACCGCTGTGTTAGATTTTTTTAAACAACTTTACCATAACATACAGCTTGCGTTATTGTGAGACAGCGCTCACCAACACGGCGGAGAATAGGAGTCAACATTTTACACAGAAATACGAAATAACATCATAAATGTTGTCTTACTTTTGCTGAGCTTCCATCAGAATGTTGTGGAAGGAGTCCTTGGTCCAGAATAAATCGTTGTTTGGTTTTAGAATGTCCTTTTCTTCTGTCGAATTAGCAACCTTGGCTAGCCATGTGGCGCGAACATTCCCATCATTTCTTGGCGCAAAGAACAGAAAATTCCAAAAGTCCCAATAAACGTTGAATAAACTGATCAAAGGCGGTTGAAAAATCCTACATTATGATGTTTTTATCGTATGTATCAAATAAAATCAGAGCCGGAGATATTCGCCGTGTATACCGAACGCTTTTCAGAAGACAATGTCGAGATCCCCCGCGCGCCGTCGAAATGTGACAAAATACCGGACCTGTCACTCCAAAAGCTCTCATTCGGTCTCAGATTAAGCTAGACACCCCATTCAACCTTCCACTGCCTGTTGACATCTATTGGAAGGCGTATGAAGTGCATACATATCGATAAATAAAAGCCAGTTGAATAGGCAGGCCCTGAAACAGAGCCTCGTTTTCAGATTTTTCACTTCCTGTATGGAAGTTTGCTGCCAAATGAGTTCTGTTTTACTCACAGATATAATTCAAACAGTTTTAGAAACGTCAGAGTGTTTTCTATCCAATAGTAATAATAATATGCATATTGTATGATCTAGAACAGAGTACGAGGCCGTTTAATTTGGGCACGATTTTTTCCAAAGTGAAAACAGCGCCCCCCTATTGACAAGAAGTTAACTGACTTGCCTAGTTAAATAAAATACATTGACCTGGCCTCCACAATCAGCTGACCTTAGCCTAGTTGAGATGAGTTGGACTGCAGAGTGAAAGAAAAGCACCTCAGCATTATGTGGGTTACTCCTTCAAGACTGTTGGAAAAGCAGGCCTCATGAAGCTGGTTGAGAGAATGCCAAGAGTGTACAAAGCTGTCATCAAAGCCAAGGATGGCTACTTTGAAGAATATTAAATATATTGTGATTTGTTTGTTCTACAATTTAGAAAATAGTAAAGTAACCCTTGAATGAGTAAGTGTGTGCAAACTTTTGACTGGTACTGTACATCTGTGCGCAATTCTACAACTCAAAATTGTAGTCACAAAAAGTTTGGTCAATACTGATTAGGTATGTGGGTACAAGACAGCAGTTATAGAAGCTCTGTCCCTGAGTCTCAGATATCAGGTGTCCTTACCAGCCGTAACTGCATGGTCGCCGTTGAAGCCATTCTCTCTGGCAGTGTAGGAGGGTGGTGCTGCTCCATGGGCCGTCCCTGGCTGGCACGCCCTGTAGGAGGGGGGGCAGCCATTAGCCCCATGGGCTGGGGGGGTAGAGGGGTCCTGTGCCCCCGACGGATCCCACTGGGGGGGGCTGTCTTCACGTTGACGATCGTCTGCCATGCTGGGGGTCAGTGGCGACCAGAGTCTCTCCTTTTGGCTGGGAGAAGAGGAGAACATGGTCATTGATTGATTGATTGATTGATTGATTGATTGATTGATTGATTAGTGGGGGTCAGTGGCGGCCAGGGGGGTCTCTGCTTATGGCTGGGAGAAGAGGGGAATATGGTGATTGATTGATTGATTGATTGACTGATTAGTGGGGGTCAGTGGCGGCCAGGAGGGTCTCTGCTTATGGCAGGAGAAGAGGATGGTCATAGATTAATATAATAAATGGTGGCTCATAATGGTTATTAACAGTTTGGCACGGATACAGAATACAGAACATATTGATGGGGTGGAAAAGACCCAATGACAAAGGACATCATTCACATTCAACACACTCTTCTGCCTCAGATCACAAATCACCTCCCACATCTACAGACTGTTAGAACTGGCTTATGGACTTCAGATCACAGGACAGTCTCTCTCTATCTCTGCTGCGAAGTTCACTTTTGAGCTGTGCTGGTGGCTTGCAGGCATACCCAGACTGCCCCAGACTGTAGCCAGCATTGGAGTCTCTGTGACAGGGATATGTCTGAGGACAGAGTGCTTGGAGTTCAGATTCCTGAAACCCCACAGGGCTAAGGAAAGAGCATGTGGGACCATCTGAGGGAAGGGGCGTTCTGCTAGGTCCCTCTAGTGGACTGATCCTGCTCTACAACACAGGGGGAGAGCGAACGAATAGGTAATAATGCTGAATTCCAAATGGTCCCCAGATCTCAGACGATTGGATACAGTATAAGCACTATAGTAATAGCTTCATCATGCCATCTGATTGGCTAGGTGGAAATGTCTGCATTCACCTATCCAATCCTCTCACATACAGTGCATTTGGAAAGTATTCAGACCCCTTGACTTTTTCCACATTTTGTTACATTACAGACTTATTCAAAAATTGATTAAAAGTAAAATGTTCCTCATCAATCTACACAAAATACCCCATAATGACAAAGCGAAAACAGTTTTTTTATTTGGCAAATGTATTAAAAATAAAAAACAGAAATACCTTATTTACATAAGTATTCAGACCCGTTGCTATGAGACTGAAATTGAGCTCAGGTGCATCCTGTTTCCATTGACCAAGCCATGAGTTCGAAGAAATTGTCCGTAGAGCTCCGAGACAGAATTGTGTCGAGGAACGGATCTGGGGAAGGGTACAAAATATTTCTGCAGTATTGAACATCCCCAAGAACAAAGTGACCTACATCATTCTTAAATGGAAGAAGTTTGGAACCACCAAGATTCTTCCTAGAGCTGGCCGTCTGGCCAAACTCAGCAGTCGGGGTAGAAGGGCCTTGGTCAGGGAAGTGACCAAGATCCCGACTGTCACTCTGATAGAGCTCCAAAGTTCCTCTGTGGAGATGGAAGAACCTTCTAGAACCATAACCATCTCTGCAGCACTCCACCAATCAGAGCTTTATGGTTGTGGCCAGACAGAAGCCACTCCTCAGTAAAAGGCACATGACAGCCCGCTTGGAGTTTGCCAAAAGGCACCTGCTCTGATTAAACCAAGATTGAAATCTTTGGCCTGAATGCCAAACGTCACGTCTGGAGGAAACCTAGCACCATCTCTACGGTGAAGCATGGTGGTGGCAGCATCATGCTGTGGGAATGTTTTTCAGCAGCAGGGACTGGGAGATTGGTCAGGATCGAGGGAAAGATTAACAGAGAAAAGTACAGAGAGATCCTTGAAGAAAACCTGCTCTAGAGCGCTCAGGACCTCAGACTGGAGCGAAGGTTCACCTTCCAACAGGACAACAACCCTAAGCACACAGCCAAGACAACACAGGAGGTGCTTCGGGACAAGTCTCTGAATGTCCTTGAGTGGCCCAGCCAGAGCCCGGACTTGAACCCGATCAAACATCTCTGGAGAGACCTGAAATAGCTGTGCAGCGACAATCCCCATCCAACCTGACAGAGCTTGAGAGGATCTGCAGAGACGAATGGGAGAAACTCCAAATAAATGTGAGCCAAGCTTGTACTGTACCATCATACCCAAGAAGACTTGAGGCTGTAATCACTACCAAAGGTGCTTCAACAAAGTACTGAGTAAAGGGTCTGAATACTTATGTAAATGTGATATTTCAGTTTTATATATTTAATAAATTAGCAATAAAATCTAAAAAACTATTTTTGTTTGTCATTAGGAGGTATTGTGTGTAGATTGATGAAGAAAAACATATATTTAATTAATTTTAGAATAAGGCTGGAACGTAACAAAATGTGGAAAATGTCAAGGGGTCTGAATACTTTCCGAATGCACTGAATACAGGAGTAGCTAGGGAGTAGAGGCTATAGGACTGGTAAGGAATAGGAGAGGGGAGCAGAGTGAGCGGTCAGTCAGTCATTTGCAGGCAGCAGAGCCTGTCTCATCAGGCCAGACTGACGTTTGATTTTGCTGTCCAGGATGGGTTGTTGTGGCACCAGAGGGAATGAGGGCAGGGTAACATGGCCACAATGACTTCCTGTCCCTTTGTAACCACTTCAGAGTGTCTATCATATGAGAGCCCCCCCCCCCACTCTCTCTCTGTCTCAACTCAATTTCAATTTCAATTCAATTTTAGGGGCTTTAGTTCCATGGGAAACATATGTTTACATTGCCAAAGCAAGTGAAATAGATCATAAACAAAAGTGAAATACACAATAAAAAATCGAATCAAAGTTTATTTGTCACGTGCGCTGAATACAACAGTTGTAGACCTTACAGTGAAATGCTTACTTACAGGCTCTAACCAATAGTGCAAAAAAAGTATTAGGTGAACAATAGGTAAGTAAAGAAATAAAACAACAGTAAAAAGATAGGATATATACAGTAGCGAGGCTATAAAAGTAGCGAGGCTACCTACACAGACACCAGTTAGTCAGGCTGATTGAGGTAGTATGTACATGTAGATATGGTTAAAGTGACTATGCATATATGATGAACAGAGAGTAGCAGCAGCGAAAAAGAGGGGTTGGCGGGTGGTGGCTGACACAATGCAGATAGCCCGGTTAGCCAATGTGCAGGAGCACTGGTTGGTCAGCCCAATTGAGGTAGTATGTACATGAATGTATAGTTAAAGTGACTATGCATATATGATAAACAGAGAGTAGCAGCAGCATAAAAAGAGGGGTTGGGGGGGCACACAATGCAAATAGTCTGGGTAGCCATTTGCTTACCTGTTCAGGAGTCTTATGACTTGGGGGTAAAAACTGTTGAGAAGCCTTTTTGTCCTAGACTTGGCACTCCGGTACCGCTTGCCATGCGGTAGTAGAGAGAACAGTCTATGACTGGGGTGGCTGGGGTCTTTGACAATTTTTAGGGCCTTCCTCTGACACCGCCTGGTGTAGAGGTCCTGGATGGCAGGCAGCTTAGCCCCAGTGATGTACTGGGCCGTACCCACTACCCTCTATAGTGCCTTGCGGTCGGAGGCCGAGCAGTTGCCAGTCAGGATGCTCTCAATATTGCAGCTGTAGAACCTTTTGAGGATCTCAGGACCCATGCCAAATCTTTTTAGTTTCCTGAGGGGGAATAGGCTTTGTCATGCCCTCTTCACGACTGTCTTGGTGTGTTTGGACCATTCTAGTTTGTTGTTGATGTGGACACCAAGGAACTTGAAGGTCTCAACCTGCTCCACTACAGCCCCGTCGATGAGAATGGGGGCGTGCTCGGTCCTCCTTTTCCTGTAATCCACAATAATCTCCTTAGTCTTGGTTACGTTGAGGGATAGGTTGTTATTCTGGCACCACCCGGCTAGGTCTCTGACTTCCTCCCTATAGGCTGTCTCATCGTTGTCGGTGATCAGGCCTACCACTGTTGTGTCGTCTGCAAACTTAATGATGGTGTTGGAGTTGTGCCTGGCCATGGAGTCGTGGGTGAACAGGGAGTACAGGAGGGGACTGAGCACGCACCCCTGGGGAGCTCCAGTGTTGAGGATCAGCGTGGCAAATGTGTTGCTACCTACCCTCACCACCTGGGGGTGGCCCGTCAGGAAGTCCAGGATCCAGTTGCAGAGGGAGGTGTTTAGTCCCAGAGTCCTTAGCTTAGTGATGAGCTTTGAGGGTACTATGGTGTTGAACGCTGAGCTGTAGTCAATGAATAGCATTCTCATGTAAGTGTTCCTTTTGTCCAGGTGGGAAAGGGCAGTGTGGAGTGCAATAGAGATTGCATCATTTGTGGATCTGTTTGGGCGGTATGCAAATTGGAGTGGGTCTAGGGTTTCTGGGATAATGGTGTTGATGTGAGCCATTACCAACCTTTCAAAGCACTTCATGGCTACAGACGTGAGTGCTACAGGTCTGTAGTCATTTAGGCAGGTTGCCTTTGTGTTCTTGGGCACAGGGACTATGGTGGTCTGCTTGAAACATGTTGGTATTACAGACTTAATCAGGGACATGTTCAAAATGTCAGTGAAGACACCTGCCAGTTTGTCAGCACATGCCAGGAGCACACGCCCTGGTAATCCGTCTTGCCCCGCAGCCTTGTGTATGTTGACCTGATTAAAGGTCTTACTCACGTCGGCTACGGAGAGCGTGATCACACAGTCGCCTGGAACAGCTGATGCTCTCATGCATGCCTCAGTGTTGCTTGCCTCGAAGCGAGTATAGAAGTGATTTAACTCGTCTGGTAGGCTCGTGTCACTGGGTAGCTCCCGGCTGTGCTTCCCTTTGTAGTCTGTAATAGTTTGCAAGCCCTGCCACATAAGACGAGCGTCGGAGCCCGTGTAGTATGATTCAATCTTAGCCCTGTATTGACGCTTTGCCTGTTTGATGGTTCGTCGCAGGGCATAGCAGGATTTCTTGTAAGCTTCCGGGTTAGAGTCCCGCACCTAGAAAGCGGCAGCTCTACTCTTTAGCTCAGTGCGAATGTTGCCTGTAGTCCATGGCTTCTGGTTGGGGTATGTACGTACAGTCACTGTGGGAACACGTCCTCGATGCACTTATTGATAAAGCCCGTGACTGATGTGGTGTACTCCTCAATGCCATCGGAAGAATCCCGGAACATGTTCCAGTCTGTGATAGCAAAACAGTCCTGTAGTTTAGCATCTGCTTCATCTGACCACTTTTTTTTATAGACCGAGTCACTGGTGCTTCCTGCTTTAATTTTTGTTTGTAAGCCGGAATCAGGAGGATAGAGTTGTGGTCGGATTTACCAAATGGAGGGCGAGGGAAAGCTTTGTACGCGTCCCTGTGTGTGGAGTACAGGTGATCTAGAATTTTTTTCCCTCTGGTTGCACATTTAACATGTTGATGGAAATTTGGTAGAACTGATTTAAGTTTCCCTGCATTAAAGTCTCCGGCCACTAGGAGCGCCACCTCTGAGTGAGTGGTTTCCTGTTTGCTTATTTCCTTATACAGCTGACTGAGTGCGGTCTTAGTGCCAGTATCTGTCTGTGGTGGTAAATAAACAGCCATGAAAAGTATAGCTGAAAACTCTCTAGGCAAGTAGTGTGGCCTGCAATTTATCACAATATACTCTACTTCAGGCGAGCAAAATCTAGAGACTTCCTTAGATTTCGTGCACCAGCTGTTCTACAAATATGCACAGACCGCCCCCCCTCGTCTTACCGGAGTGTGCTGTTCTATCTTGCCGGTGCAGCGTGTATCCCGCTAGCTGAATATCCATGTCGTCATTCAGCCACGATTCCGTGAAACATAGGATATTACAGTTTTTGATGTCCCGTTGGTAGGATATTCATGATCGTACCTCGTCTAGTTTATTGTCCAATGATTGCACGTTGGCGAGTAGTATTGAAGGTAACGGCAGCTTTCCCACTTGCCTTTTTCGGGTCCTGACCAGGCATCTGGCTCTTTGTCCTCTGTACCTGCGTCGCTTCCTCTTGCAAATAACGTGTATTTCGGCCCTGCCGGGTGTTTGGAGAATGTCTTGTGCGTCTTGTTCGTTGAAGAAAAAATCTTAGTCTAATCCGAGGTGAGTGATCGCTGTCCTGATATCCAGAAGCTCTTTTTTACCGTAAGATACGGTGGCAGAAACATTATGTACAAAATAAGTTACAAATAACCCGAAAAATAACACAAAATAGGACAATTTCTTCCGGTACAGTAAACATTACACTCTCTCTCTCTCTGACGTCCCTCATCTCTCTCTCTCTTTCTATTCCATCTATCCCTCCCTGGCTCCCTCCGACCCCTCCTCCATCCGATCCTTCTGCTCTCACTCTCTTTCTCTCCATAACCAGAAGGGATAAACTCTCTCTCTCTGACTGTGCATAAAAAGCCATAAACGCTGGTGTTATTCTCAAACCCAACAAAAGCACAAAATGTTTCTAGTACAACCACACACATTACAATCTTTAATGTATCACCAATGACTCACTGCTACAGGGTGTAGGGCAGTAGAGGGGCAGGGGAAAAGGGAGGCAGGGGGACAGTGACAGTGGGGGCAGGGTGTAGGGAGAGGCACCGGGCAGGGGGACACAGACTGGGTGTAGGGGAAAAGGGAGGCAGGGGGACACAGACTGGGTGTAGGGGAAAAGGGAGGCAGAGGGACACAGACTGGGTGTAGGGGAAAAGGGAGGCAGGGGGACGCTGACAGTGGTGGCAGGGTGTAGGGGTGGGCACAGGGCAGGGGGACACAGACTGGGTGTAGGGGAAAAGTGAGGCAGGGGAACACAGATTGGGTGTACAGGAAAAGGGAGGCAGGGGGACACAGACTGGGTGTAGGGGAAAAGTGAGGCAGGGGGACACAGACTGGGTGTAGGGGAAAAGGGAGGCAGGGGGACACAGACTGGATGTAGGGGAAAAGGGAGGCAGGGGGACACAGACTGGGTGTAGGGGAAAAGGGAGGCAGGGGGACACAGACTGGGTGTAGGGGAAAGGGAGGCAGAGTGACACCGACAGTGGGGCAGGGTGTAGGGGGGTACAGGGAATGGTGGAGGGGGGCATGGGAACACAGACAGTGGGTTAGGGTATAAGGGGGCACAGGTACCGGGTGGAGGCCAGGGTGTAGGCTGACAGAGCAGGGTGGGGAGCTAGTCCAACACCCCCCATCCAGTCCCACAGAGATAGGATGTTCAGAGCCTGGGTGGCAGGAAGGACAGCTGCATGGGGGAACTGAAACAAAATGTCCATTTCACATTGGACACGGCTACCCATCCTCACCTGTCCTCATCCCTCGTCTTTTACCCACCTCTCTCTGTCTGGATAATAGAAACTGGGTTGTTCCATCTACCTCCCTAAAGTAGTACTCTGTAGGGAACAGGGCACCATTAGGGACACACTTTACCTCTCCCCTGCTGGCGACAACTGCACCGACGGACCAGGACAGGGTGGAAATTAGCATAGGCTGTTTGTTGTTTAGAGCTAAGCTCAGTTACATATAGATGTTCTGATGAATCAAAGTACATGTACAACAGCATACAGTACCAGTATTTGAAAATCCCATTAAAACCCATTACTGAGGGAGAATTTTGCTTAGCAACAGAGAACAGTTTGAATAGTGCATGGTATTCTGAGAATATGGCGCAACAGGCCTAGTAGTGATATCTCTTGTATAACAGTGGTTCTCAACCTGTGGGAGGTGGTCTGCAATTTTTTCAATGGCAGCCATGCTTTGATCATCATGTCACCTCAATTTTTATTGGAAAGGAGCATCAAGCTCATCATCTTGCACATTCACCACCCAGTGAAGTTCATCATAACTTATTTCTTCTGTAGCCTAATAAACTGCATGCTGTCCCGTGTTGTAGTGGCAGGACCACACAACTTATGTGACTCCAAGTTCACTTGGATATCAGTATTTATATCAGTATTTGCGTATTAAGGCATTTCCACAGCCATTTCTCCCATAATACATTTTAGCGACACAAAAATATCCCACCACGTCACACGAGCAAGTGTCTGTCGGCATTTATAAAATTGTACCGGCATTTCACATTTTCATCAGACCAGTGTCTTTTCCATGCGTCAGATAATTCATTAAATGGTTGGATGGAAACCTGGAAACTCCACGAGAGCTTTTGAATGTGATTTGGAGGTCCCCGGAATGGAAAAGTTTGGGAACAGCAACTGTCAAGGCAAGCTACTGACAATCTAATAAGTAGGGTAGCCCACTTTTCTTCTTTTCCTCCTTATTCCTCTTGTCCTCCCCTTCCTCTATATCTTCCTACTCAGTCCTTTCTTTCTCCTCTCCTCTCTCTCCTCCTCTTCATCCACTTATTCATCCTCCTCCTCCTCATCATCCAGTTTGAAACCCCACTCCACCTGTTGCCTATGTCACGTGTGATTTGATTTGGGTGGGCATTCTATGTTCATTTTTCTATGTTTTGGTATTTCTTTGTTTTGGCCGGGTATGGTTCTCAATCAGGGACAGCTGTCTATCGTTGTCTCTGATTGGGAACCATACTTAGGTAGCATTTTCCCACCTGTGTTTTGTGGGTAGTTATTTTCTGTTTAGTGTTTTCTGCACCTGACGGGACTGTTTCGGTTTCGTTTCTCACTGTGTTGTTTTGTTTTAGTGTTCAGTGTTAATAAATATCATGAACACTTACCACGCTGCGCTTTGGTCCGATCCTTCCTCATGCAACGATGACCGTGACAGAACTACCCACCACAAGCGGACCAAGCAGCGTGGTATGGAGGAGCAGAGGGTTCAGGATTCGTGGACTTGGGAGGAGATACTAGACGGAAAGGGACCCTGGAGACAGGCTGGGGAATATCGCCGTCCGAAAGAGGAACTGGAGGCAGCTAAAGCTGAGAGGCGGCGATATGAGGCAAGTCAGCGAAGCAGGCACGAGAGGCAGCCCCCAACGTTTTGGGGGGGGGGGGGGCACATGGGGAGATTGGCGGAGTCAGGCTATAGACCAGAGCCAACTCCCCGTGCTTACCGGAAGCAGCGTGGTACTGGTCAGGCACCGTGTTATGCGGTAAAGCGCACAGTGTCTCCAGTGCGCGCTCATAGCCCGGTGCGCTATATGCCAGCCCTCCGCAAGTGCCATGCGAGAGTGGGCATCCAGCCAGGGCAGAGTGTGGCAGCTCAGCGCGCTTGGTCTCCGGTGCGCCGTTTCGGCCCAGGGTATCCTGCCCCGGCTCTGCGCACTGTGTCTCCGGTACGCTGGGACTGTTCAGTGCGTCCTATGCCTGCGCTCAGCCCGTGTCGGGCTAAAGTGGGCATTCAGCCAAGTGGAGAGGTGCAAGTGGTAAGCACTAGATCTCCAGTGCTCCCCCACAGCCCGGTTCAACCTGTGCCTGCACTCTGGAGGGGCCGGGCTAAAGTGGGCATTCAGCCTGGAGGAGTGGTGCCAAGGCTGCGCACCAGAGCTCCAGTGCTCCCCCACAGCCCGGTTCATCCAGTGCCTCCTCTACGCACCAGGCCTCCTGTAGGTCTCCCAGAGACAGCCTGGTGCGTGGGGCTGCCACAGGGCCCACCAGGCTGTCTCTGCGCCTGCCTGCCTGCCTCCCTCCATGCCTGCCTGCCTGCCTGCATCCCTCCCTGCGTGCCTGCCTGCCTGCCTCCCTCCATGCCTGCCTGCCTGCCTGCCTGCCTGCCTCCCTGCCTCCATGCCTGCCTGCCTGCCTACATGTCTGTCTGCCTGCCTGCCTGCCTCCCTCCATGCTGCCTGCCTCCCTCGCTCCCTCCTCCCATGCCTGCCTCCATGCCTGCCTCCCTCCCTCCCTCCATGCCTGCCTCCCTACCTGCCTGCCTACCTCCCTGTGTGTCTCAATGTGTGTCTGTGTATGTGTCTGTGTATGTGTCTTTCTGTGCCGTGTGTGAGTCACTTGGCTGCTGCATTGCAGGGCTCTCCACTCACAGTTGGCTCACTGCAGGAGACAGGGAGCATAGAGAGGGAGAGGGGAAGCACAGAAAGAGAGAGGGAGGGAGCACAGAGAGAGACAGGGAGCACAGAGAGAGAGACAGGGAGCACAGAGAGGGAGACAGGGAGCACAGAGAGGGAGACAGGGAGCACAGAGAGCATAGAGAGAGAGGGGGAGAAAGGGAGCGCAGAGAGAGGGAGGGAGCACAGAAAGAGAGAGGGAGGGAGCACAGAGAGAGACAGGGAGCACAGAGAGAGAGACAGGGAGCACAGAGAGGGAGACAGGGAGAACAGAGAGGGAGACAGGGAGCACAGAAAGAGAGAGGGAGGGAGCACAGAAAGAGAGAGACAGGGAGCACAGAGAGAGAGACAGGGAGCACAGAGATGGAGACGGGGAGCATAGAGAGGGAGAGGGGAAGCACAGAAAGAGAGAGGGAGGGAGCACAGAAATGGAGACGGGGAGCATAGAGAGGGAGAGGGGAAGCACAGAAAGAGAGAGGGAGGGAGCACAGAGAGAGACATGGAGCACAGAGAGAGAGACAGGGAGCACAGAGAGAGAGACATGGAGCACAGAGAGGGAGACAGGGAGCACAGAGAGGGAGACAGGGAGCACAGAGAGGGAGACAGGGAGCACAGAGAGGGAGACAGGGAGCAAAGAGAGCACAGAGAGAGAGAGGGAGACAGGGAGCGCATAGAGAGAGGGAGGGAGCACAGAAAGAGAGAGGGAGGGAGCACAGAAAGAGAGAGGGAGACAGGGAGCACAGAGAGAGAGGGAGGGAGCACAGAAAGAGAGAGGGAGGGACCACAGAAAGAGAGAGGGAGGGACCACAGAGAGGGAGGGAACACAGAGAGGGAGAGAGAACACTGAGAGGAGAGAGGGAGCACAGAGAGGAGAGAGGGAGCACAGAGAGGAGAGAGGGAGCACAGAGAGGAGAGAGGGAGCACAGAGAGGGAAAACAGAGGAGAGAGGGAACACAGAGAGGAGAGAGGGAACACAGAGAGGGGGCGAGAGGGAGCATAGGGGGGCATGGGGAGCTCATATCCTCTATGTGGACACTAGGATGGTGTGCAGTGAGGGGGATAGTGAAGTAAGGCTGCCAGTGAGGCAACTGATTCATTGATTTGTTTCTTTCACCATTTCCACACACATACAAGTAAACAAATTGTTTATGCCAATTGATGCAAGATCCCCATTGGAAATTAAGGGAACAGTTCTCTATAAAATGAATGGCTTTGACTGCTTTTTGACCTGATTCTCTGTTGAATAATTCAGCTAAAGTGTGTGATGGTGTCAGCTGGTCAGTAATGAGATCTACTGGACTGTAGTAAGAAACTAAAATGGAGCTGCTAGACTGTACAGCTCTAAAAGGGTGCTTCTGTTTGTGAGACGCTGCCCTTTTGTTCTGTAGCAGTAGTGATCCACAGTAGTAGAGACTACAGAGCCCCTCCCTGTACCTGTAGCAGCATCACATTTCCCCTATCTCAGATCTGGAGGGCCCTGCCTACCTCTAACGTCCCCTCTTCCAGATCTGGAGGGCCCTGCCTACCTCTAACGTCCCCTCTTCCAGATCTGGAGGGCCCTGCCTACCTCTAACGTCCCCTCTTCCAGATCTGGAGGGCCCTGCCTACGTCTAACATCCCCTCTTCCAGATCTGGAGGGCCCTGCCTACGTCTAACATCCCCTCTTCCAGATCTGGAGGGCCCTGCCTACCTCTAACGTCCCCTCTTCCAGATCTGGAGGGCCCTGCCTACGTCTAACATCCCCTCTTCCAGAATCTGGAGGGCCCTGCCTACCTCTAACGTCCCCTCTTCCAGATCTGGAGGGCCCTGCCTACATCTAACATCCCCTCTTCCAGATCTGGAGGGCCCTGCCTACGTCTAACATCCCCTCTTCCAGAATCTGGAGGGCCCTGCCTACGTCTAATGTGCCCTCTCTTAGAAGTTACCTTGTAACAATCTCACAGCTACAGGGGGAGTTAAGGTTAACCCTAACCTTTGTGAGTTGTTGTCCTTTGTTTTCTAGTAGCAGTTAGAAGCAGCATCACAGACCAGCGAGGGCCTGTCTGTCTGTCTGCCTGTAGCAGCTAGCATCATATTACCCTAGCAGTCTTTGGTTTGCCTGTATACTCCGGCAGCAGAGGTGATCCACAGTAATAGAGACTACAGATCCCTCCCTGTACCTGTAGCAGCATCTCATTTCCCCTGTCTCAGATCTGGAGGGCCAGAGTGTCTGTCATCTGAGAGTCCCCACTCTCTCTCTCTCTCTCTGCGTTACATAAAACCAAGCCAGTAATATTTGTTAGAACTATGCAAATGACCAACAGTTTAACACATGAAGTGCTTTAATGACACTGAGACAGAGGGACATTAGTCTCATGCTGGGAGTCAGTCGGGAAGCAGGAGCGATTATGGGATTGACTGGAATTCTTTTCACCCTATTGGGCTTATGTGTGTATAAATATATAAACTCAGCAAAAAAAGAAATGTCCCTTTTTCAGGACCCTGTCGTTCAAAGATAATTTGTAAAAATCCAAATAACTTCACAGATCTTCATTGTAAAGGGTTGCTTGTTCAATGAACCATAAACAATTAATGAACATGCACCTGTGGAACGGTCGTTAAGACACTAACAGCTTACAGATGGTAGGCAATTAAGGTCACAGTTATAAAAACTTAGGACACTAAAGAGGTCTTTCTACTGACTCTGAAAAACACACAAAGTAAGATGCCCAAGGTTCCTGCTCATCTGCGTGAACGTGCCTTAGGCATGCTGCAAGGAGGCATGAGGACTGCAGATGTGGCCAGGGCAAAAAATTGCTATGTCCGTTCTGTGAGACGCCTAAGATAGCGCTACAGGGAGACAGGATGGACAGCTGATCATCCTCGCAGTGGCAGACCATGTGTAACAACACCTGCACAGAATCAGTACATCAGAACATCACACCTGCGGGACAGGTACAGGATGGCAACAACAGCCCTAGTTACACCAGGAACGCACAATCCATCCATCAGTGCTCAGACTGTCCGCAATAAGCTGAGAGAGGCTGGACTGAGGGCTTGTAGGCCTGTTGTAAGGCAGGTCCAAACCAGACATCACTGGCAACAATGTCGCCTATGGGCACAAACCCACCGTCGCTGGACCAGACAGGACTGGCAAAAAGTGTTCTTCACTGACGAGTCGCGGTTTTGTCTCACCAGGGGTGATGGTCGGATTCGCATTTATCGTCGAAGGAATGAGCGTTACACCGAGGCCTGTACTCTGGAGCGGGATCGATTGGAGGTGGAGGCTCCGTCATGGGCTCGGTGGCGGTGTGTCACAGCATCATCGGACTGAGCTTGTTGTCATTGCAGGCAATCTCAACGCTGTGCGTTACAGGGAAAACATCCTCCTCCCTCATGTGGTAACCGTTCCTGCAGGCTCATCCTGACATGACTCTCCAGCATGACAATTCCACCAGCCATACTGCTCGTTCTGTGCGTGATTTTCTGCAAGACAGGAATGTCAGTGTTCTGCCATGGCCAGCGAAGAGCCCGGATCTCAATCCCATTGAGCACGTCTGGGACCTGTTGGACCAGAGGGTGAGGGCTAGGGCCATTCCCCCCAGAAATGTCCGGGAACTTGCAGGTGCCTTGGTGGAAGAGTGGGGTAACATCTCACAGCAAGAACTGGCAAGTCTGGTGCAGTCCACGAGGAGGAGATGCACTGCAGTACTTGATGCAGCTCGTGGCCACACCAGATACTGACTGTTACTTTTGACCCCCCCTTTGTTCAGGGACACATTATTCCATTTCTGTTAGTCACATGTCTGTGGAACTTGTTCAGTTTATGTCTCAGTTGTTGAATCTTGTTATGTTCATACAAATATTTACACATGTTAAGATTGCTGAAAATAAATGCAGTTGACAGTGAGAGGACGTTTCTTCTTTTGCTGAGTTTAGTTGTCCACATATTCTAAGTCAGAACCGTCCAGAGTAGTGATGCAAGTCGGGCGGGCGGGTGCGGGCAGTGATCGGTTGAAGAGCACGCATTTAGTTTTACTTGCATTTAAGAGCAGTTGGAGGCCACGGAAGGAGTGTTGTATGGCATTGAAGCTCGTTTGGAGGTTTATTAACACAGTGTCCAAAGAAGGGCCAGATGTATACAGAATTGTGTCGTCTGCGTAGAGGTGAATCAGAGAATCACCTGCAGCAAGAGCGACATCATTGATATATACAAAGAAAAGAATCAGCCAAAGAATTGAACCTTGTGGCACCCCCATAGAGACTGCCAGAGGGCCTGACAACAGGCCCTCTGATTTGACACACTGAACTCTGTCTGATACGTAGTTAGTGAACCAGGCGAGGCAGTCATTTGAGAAACCAATGCTATTTAGTCTGCCGATAAGAATGCAGTGATTGACAGAGTCTAAAGTTGGAGAAGGTACGGTGGGATTCGAAATGGTCGGTGATCTGTTTGTTAACTTGGCTTTCAAAGACTTTAGAAAGGCAGGGCAGGATAGATATAGGTCTGTAACAGTTTAGGTCTAGAGTGTCTCCCCCTTTGAAGTGGTAGATGACCGTGGCAGCTTTCCAATCTTTAGGGATCTCAGACGATATGAAAGAGAGGATGAACAAGCTAGTAATAGGGGTTGCAAAAATTGTGGCAGATAATCTTAGAAAGTGAGGGTCCAGATTGTCTAGCTCAGCTGATTTCTAGGGATCCAGATTTTACAGCTCTTTCAGAACATCAGCTATCTGGATTTGGGTGAAGGAGAAGCGGGGGAGGGGGCTTGGGCAAGTTGCTGTGGGGGGTGCAGAGCTGTTTGCCAGAGTAGGGGTAGCCAGGTGGAAAACATGGCCAGCCATAGAAAAATGCTTCTTTAAATCTACAATAATCGAGATTTTCTTGGTGGTGATAGTGTTTCCTAGCCTCAGTGCAGTGGGCAGCTGGGAGGAGGTGCTCTTATTCTCCATGGACTTTACAGTGTCCCAAAACTTTTGGGAGTTTGTGCTACAGGATGCAAATTTCTGTTTGAAAAAGCTAGCCTTTGCTTTCCTAACTGACTGTGTACATTGGTTCCTAACTTCCCTGAAAAGTTGCATTCGATGCTAATGCAGTACGCCACAGGTTGTTTTTGTGCTGGTCAAGGGCAGTCAAGTCTGGAGTGAACCAAGGGCTATACCTGTTCTTAGTTCTACATTTTTTTGAATGGGGCATGCTTATTTAAGATGGTGAGGAAAGCACATTTAAAGAATAACCAGGCATCCTCTGCTGACGGGATGAGGTCAATATCCTTCCAGGATACCCGGGCCAGGTCGATTAGAAAGCCCTGCTTGCTGAAGTGTTTTAGGGAGCATTTGACAGTGATGAGGGGTGGTTGTTTGACCGGGGACCCATTACGGACGCAGGCAATGAGGCAGTAGTTGCTGAGATCCTGGTTGAAGACAGCAGAGGTGTATTTAGAGGGCCGGTTGGTCAGGATGCTATCTATGACGGTGCCCGTGTTTACGGATTTAGGGTTGTACCTGGTAGGTTCCTTGATAATTTGTGTGAGATTGAGGGCATCTAGCTTAGATTGTAGGACGGCCGGGGTGTTAACCTCTTGACGCTAGGGGTCATATATATATATTTTTTTAAAGAACGTTCCCAAGGTAAACGGACTATTTCTCCGGTCCAGATCGTAGAATATGCATATAATTTACAGATTAGGATAGAAAACACTCCAAAGTTTCCAAAACTGTCAAGATATTGTCTGTGAGTATAACAAAACTAATTCTGCAGGCGAAAACCTGAGAAAATATAACCCGGAAGTGATATTTCTTTTTTTAAATTCTGTGTTTCCTGGCCCGTCTATCCTCCATTTAAATGGGTATCAACCAGATTCCTTTTCCAATGGCTTCCTCAGGCTGTGACCAGGCTTTAGACATAGTTTCAGGCTTTTATTTTGAAAAATGAGCGAGATGATTCATAAGTAGTCAGGTGTCCTCTGAATGTTTGCTGCGCGCGAGAGAGGGGCTCCCCATTTTCCTTTTCTCTTTTAAAGAATAGGTTATGGTCCGGTTGAAATATTATCGATTATGTTTATTAAAAACAACCTGAGGATTGATTATAAAAAACATTTGACATGTTTCTACGACCATTACGGATACTTTTTGGAATTTGTCGAACGGAACACGGCTGTGGTTTTCTCAACATAATGCGCAACCCAAATGGCGTTTTTTTGTGATAAAAGTAATATTTATCGAACAAAAATAACATTTGTTGTGTAACTGGGAGTCTCGTGAGTGGAGACATCCAAAGATTATCAAAGGTAAGCGATTAGTTTATTGCTTTTCTGACTTTCGTGACCAAGCTAGCCAAGCTAGCTGTTGTAGCATTGAAAGCTACACTCACAAAAGCTTGGATTTCTTTCGCTGTAAAGTATATTTTCAAAATCTGACACAATAGGTGGATTAACAACAAGCTAAGCTGTGTTTTGGTAAATTTCACTTGTGATTGCATGATTATAAATATTTTTAGTAATATTTTTTAATCTGATACGTTTGGAAATTTTCATCTTCCTTTCAGGACCGGAACGAGGCTGTAGTTTTCTCAACATAACGCGCAACCCAAATGGCGTTTTTTTGTTATAAAAGTAATATTTATCGAACAAAAATAACATTTATTGTGTAACTGGGAGTCTCGTGAGTGCAAACATCCGAAGATTATCTAAGGTAAGTGATTCATTTTATTGCTTTTCTGACTTTTGTGACCATGCTAATTTGGGGCTAGCTGTTGTAGCATTGAAAGCTACACTCACAAAAGCTTGGATTTCTTTTGCTGTAAAATATATTTTCTAAATCTGACACGATAGGTGGATTAACAACAAGCTAAGCTGTGTTTTGGTATATTTTACTTGTGATTGCATGATTATAAATATTTTTTGTAATATTTTTGCATTTGGCGCCCTGCAATTCTAGCGGTTGTTTAGGAAAGTGATCCCGTAAAAGGGATCCGTAGCGCAGAGAAGTTAAGCATATCCCAATTTAGGTCACCTAACATTACGAACTCTGAAGATAAATGGGACGCAATCAATTCACAAATGGTGTCCAGGGCACAGGTAGGGGTTCTATAGCAAGCGGCAACAGTGAGAGACTTGTTTCTGGAAATGTGGATTTTTAAAAGTAGAAGCTCGAATTGTTTGGGCACAGACCTGGATAGTATGACAGAACTTTGCAGGCTCTCTCTGCAGTAGATTGCAACTCCGCCCCCTTTGGCAGTTCTATCTTGGCTGAAAATGTTGTAGTTGGGGATGGAAATTTCAGATTTTTTGGTGTCCTTCCTAAGCCAGGATTCAGATACGGCTAGGACATCAGGGTTGGTGGAGTGTGCTAAAGCAGTGAATAAAACAAACTTAGGGAGGAGGCTTCTGATGTTAACATGCATGAAATCAAGGCTTTTACAGTTATAGAAGTCAACAAATGATAGCGCCTGGGGAATAGGAGTGGAACTGGGGGCTACAGGGCCTGGGTAAACCTCTACATCACCAGAGGAACAGAGGAGGAGTAGGATAAGGGTACGGCTAAAGGCTATAATATCAAATCAAATTTTATTTTATTTGTCACATACATATGGTATGCGAGTGTATGTTAAGCCACTATAGGGGGTGCTGTTTCGCATTAGCATAATTTGCTCTACAGATTAAACGGCTTCCTACTCAATTCTTGCTCGTACAATATGCATATTATTATTATTATTGGATAGAAAACACTCTCTAGTTTCTATAGCCGTTGGAATTTTGTCTCTGAGTTGAACAGAACTCCTTCTACAGCACTTTTCATGACAGGGAGTCAGATTTCAGACATCTTGGCCCCTGATCTGGAGTCAGTTTAAAGGTCCCTGTAAATGCTATGGAGAAACAGACACTTCTTACGTCTTCCCCTGGATGTCAGTACGTGATGACGCTTTGAATGGAGTCGATTGCGCAATCAGGGGCTGTATAAAACAGCAAATACCGGAAGTAGCTTCCCTTTGCTGCCTGCGCCTGGCGCACGAAGGACGTCGGACTCGCCTCCTTCCAAGCTTTTGTTTAGCCAGTAATATTTCTCCGGTCATGTTTTTACTCGTTAGAGGTGTTAAAAACATCATAAGGTAGTTAATTTAAACCGTTTTATAGCAATTTATATCCGTTTAGTGCGATTTTGAGGCATTTATTTCTGAGACACTTTGAACCGCTGGGCACGTTTCCAGTTCATGCCGAACGTTAGTGGGCACTTCCACATGGCAAGAGGACAGCTTTCGACCAAAAGACGATTAGACCCAAGAAAGGATTCATTGCCCAAGATTCTGATGGAAGAACAGCTCACAGTAAGAACAATTTATGATGATAAATCGTGTTTCTGTCGAAAAATGTTAAACGCTTATGCCGCCATTTTGTTTTGTATAGCTTCGCTTGGCGCAACCTGTATTGAAAAGTAAGGATAATTTAAAAAATGTAATTCAGCGATTGCATTAAGAACTAATTTGTCTTTCGATTCCTGTCAACCCTGTATTTTTTAGTCAAGTATATGATTAGCTATTGATTAAACTAGATCACTCTGAAAGATGGCGACCGACATTTTCAGGCTTGTTTTGCTACTATTTTCATTGTATAACCACGGTTTTTTATGGCTAAATATGCACATTTTCGAACAAACTCTATATGTATGTTGTAATATGATGTTACAGGAGTGTCATCGGAAGAATTCTGAGAAGGTTAGTGAAAAAATTAATATATTTTGGCGATGATAACGATATCGCTCTCTTTGGCTTGAATTCATGCTGGGGTAACGTTTGCATATGTGGTATGCTAATATAACGATTTATTGTGTTTTCGCTGTAAAACACTTAGAACATCTGAAATATTGTCTGAATTCACAAGATCTGTGTCTTTCCATTGCTGTGAGCTGTATATTTTTATGAAATGTTTTATGATGAGTAAATTGGTAAAACACGTTGCTCTCTGTAGTAATTCTAGTCGAGTTGTGATGGTGGGTGCAATTGTAAACTATGATTTCTACCTGAAATATGCACATTTTTCTAACAAAACCTATCCTATACAATAAATATGTTATCAGACTGTCATCTGATGAGGTTTTTTCTTGGTTAGTGGCTATCAATATCTTTATTTGGCCGAATTGGTGATAGCTAGTGGTGGAGAGAGAAAATGGTGGACAAAGAAAAATGGTGTATTTTGCTAACGTGGTTAGCTAATAGATTTACATATTGTGTCTTCCCTGTAAAACATTTTAAAAAACAGAAATGATGGGTTTATTCACAAGATCTGTATCTTTCATCTGGTGTCTTGGACTTGTGATTTAATGATATTTAGATGCTACTATTTAATTGTGACGCTATGCTAGCGATGCTAATCAGTGTGGGGGGGGGGGGGGGGGTGATCCCGGATCCGGGGTTGAGGCTCGTTAGAGGTTAATGCGAGTGTAGCGAAATGCTTGTGCTTCTAGTTCCGACAATGCAGTAATAACCAACAAGTAATCTAACCTAACAATTCCACAACTACTACC
This sequence comes from Salvelinus namaycush, assembly GCF_016432855.1. Taxonomy (NCBI): domain Eukaryota; kingdom Metazoa; phylum Chordata; class Actinopteri; order Salmoniformes; family Salmonidae; genus Salvelinus; species Salvelinus namaycush. The sequence goes on along the minus strand of NC_052325.1, from coordinate 18,349,554 downwards.
TTATACACACAAGTGTAAAGGGATAAAGAATATGTACATAAAGATATATGAATGAGTGATGGTACAGAACGGCATAGGCAAGATGCAGTAGATGGTATAGTGTACAGTCTATACATATACATATGAGATGAGTAATGTAGGGTATGTAAACATAAAGTGGCATAGTTTAAAGTGGCTAGTGATACATGTATTACATAAAGATGGCAAGATGCAGTAGATGATATAGAGTACAGTATATACATATACATATGAGATGAGTAATGTAGGATATGTAAACATTATATTAAGTGGCATTGTTTAAAGTGGCTAGTGATACATTTTTACATAATTTCCATCAATTCCAATTATTAAAGTGGCTGGAGTTGAGTCAGTATGTTGGCAGCGGCCACTAAATGTTAGTGGTGGCTGTTTAACAGTCTGATGGCCTTGAGATAGAAGCTGTTTTTCAGTCTCTCGGTCCCCGCTTTGATGCACCTGTACTGACCTCGCCTTCTGGATGATAGCGGGGTGAACAGGCAGTGGCTCGGGTGGTTGTTGTCCTTGATGATCTTTATGGCCTTCCTGTGACATCGGGTGGTGTAGGTGTCCTGGAGGGCAGGTAGTTTGCCCCCGGTGATGCGTTGTGCAGACCTCACTACCCTCTGGAGAGCCTTACGGTTGTGGGCGGAGCAGTTGCCGTACCAGGCGGTGATACAGCCCGACAGGATGCTCTCGATTGTGCATCTGTAGAAGTTTGTGAGTGCTTTTGGTGACAAGCCGAATTTCTTCAGCCTCCTGAGGTTGAAGAGGCGCTGCTGCGCCTTCTTCACAACGCTGTCTGTGTTGGTGGACCAATTCAGTTTGTCCGTGATGTGTACACCGAGGAACTTAAAACTTTCCACCTTCTCCACTACTGTCCCGTCGATGTGGATAGGGGGGTGCTCCCTCTGCTGTTTCCTGAAGTCCACAATCATCTCCTTTGTTTTGTTGACGTTGAGTGTGAGGTTATTTTCCTGACACCACACTCCGAGGGCCCTCACCTCCTCCCTGTAGGCCGTCTCGTCGTTGTTGGTAATCAAGCCTACCACTGTAGTGTCGTCCGCAAACTTGATGATTGAGTTGGAGGCGTGCATGGCCACGCAGTCGTGGGTGAACAGGGAGTACAGGAGAGGGCTCAGAACGCACCCTTGTGGGGCCCCAGTGTTGAGGATCAGCGGGGTGGAGATGTTGTTACCTACCCTCACCACCTGGGGGCGGCCCATCAGGAAGTCAAGGACCCAGTTGCACAGGGCGGGGTTCGAGACCCAGGGTCTCGAGCTTGATGACGAGTTTGGAGGGTACTATGGTGTTAAATGCTGAGCTGTAGTCGATGAACAGCATTCTCACATAGGTATTCCTCTTGTCCAGATGGGTTAGGGCAGTGTACGGTGTGGTTGCGATTGCGTCGTCTGTGGACCTATTGGGTCGGTAAGCAAATTGGAGTGGGTCTAGGGTGTCAGGTAGGGTGGAGGTAATATGGTCCTTGACTAGTCTCTCAAAGCACTTCATGATGACGGAAGTGAGTGCTACGGGGCGGTAGTCGTTTAGCTCAGTTACCTTAGCTTTCTTGGGAACAGGAACAATGGTGGCCCTCTTGAAGCATGTGGGAACAGCAGACTGGGATAAGGATTGATTGAATATGTCCTTAAACACACCAGCCAGCTGGTCTGCGCATGTTCTGAGGACGCGGCTGGGAATGCCGTCTGGGCCTGCAGCCTTGCGAGGGTTAACACGTTTAAATGTTTTACTCACCTCGGCTGCAGTGAAGGAGAGCCCGCAGGTTTTGGTAGCGGGCCGTGTCAGTGGCACTGTATTGTCCTCAAAGCGAGCAAAAAAGTTATTTAGTCTGTCTGGGAGCAAGACATCCTGGTTCGCGACGGGGCTGGTTTTCTTTTTGTAATCCGTGATTGACTGTAGACCCTGCCACATACCCCTTGTGTCTGAGCTGTTGGATTGCGACTCTACTTTGTCTCTATACTGGGACTTAGCTTGTTTGATTGCCTTGCGGAGGGAATAGCTACACTGTTTGTATTCGGTCATGTTTCCGGTCACCTTGCCCTGGTTAAAAGCAGTGGTTCGCGCTTTCAGTTTCACGCGAATGCTGCCATCAATCCACGGTTTCTGGTTTGGGAATGTTTTAATCGTTGCTGTGGGTACGACATCGTCAATGCACTTTCTAATGAACTCGCTCACCGAATCAGCGTATTCGTCAATGTGGTGTTGGACGCAATGCGGAACATATCCCAATCCACGTGATCGAAGCAGTCTTGAAGCGTGGAATCAGATTGGTCGGACCAGCGTTGAACAGACCTGAGCGCGGGATCTTGCTGTTGTAGTTTCTGTTTGTAGGCTGGAAGCAACAAAATGGAGTCGTGGTCAGCTTTTCTGAAAGGAGGGAGGGGGCCTTATATGCGTCGCGGAAGTTAGTATAACAATGATCCAAGGTTTTACCAGCCCTGGTAGCACAATCGATATGCTGATAGAATTTAGGGAGTTTTGTTTTCAGATTAGCCTTGTTAAAATCCCCAGCTACGATGAATGCAGCCTCAGGGTGTGTGGTTTCCAGTTTACAAAGAGTCAGATAAAGTTCGTTCAGGGCCATCGATGTGTCTGCTTGGGGGGGGATATATACGGCTGTGATTATAATCGAAGAGAATTCCCTTGGTAGATAATGCGGTCGACATTTGATTGTGAGGAATTCTAGATCAGGTGAACAGAATGACTTGAGTTCCTGTATGTTGTTATGATCACACCACGTATCGTTAATCATAAGGCATACACCCCCGCCCCTCTTCTTACCAGAAAGATGTTTGTTTCTGTCGGCGCGATGCGTGAAGAAACCAGCTGGCTGCACCGACTCCGTTAGCGTCTCTCGAGTAAGCCATGTTTCCGTGAAGCAAAGAACGTTGCAGTCTCTGATATCTCTCTGGAAAGCTACCCTTGCTCGGATTTCCTCAACCTTATTGTCAAGAGACTGGACATTGGCGAGTAGTATGCTAGGGAGTGGAGCGCGATGTGCCCGTCTCCGAAGCCTGACCAGGAGACCGCTTCGTTTGCCCCTTTTACGGCGTTGTTGTTTAGTGTCGCCGGCTGGGATCAGATCCATTGTATTGGGTGGAAGGCAAAACACAGGATCCGCTTCGGGAGAGTCATATTCCTGGTTGTAACGATGGTGAGTTGACGTTGCTCTTATATTTAGTAGTTCCTCCCGACTGTATGTAATGAAACCTAAGATTACCTGGGGTACCAATGTAAGGAATAACACATAAAAAAACAAAATACTGCATATTTTCCTAGGAACGCGAAGCGAGGCGGCCATCTCGGTCGGCGCCGGAAGTCAGCGCCGACCGACAACCAATAACTGGTTGTCTAGTGCGTTGGGAACAGCGAATAAAAGGAGCAGATTTCTGGGCATGGTAGAATAGATTCAGGGCATAATGTACAGACAAGGGTATGGTAGGATGTGAGTACAGTGGAGGTAAACCTAGGCGTTGAGTGACAATGAGAGAGGTTTAGTCTCTGGAGGCACCAGTTAAGCCAGGTGAGGTCTCCACATGTGTGGGGGGTGGGACAAAAGAGCTATCTAAGGCATGTTGAGCGGGACTGAGGGCTCTACAGTGAAATAAAACAATAAGAACTAGCCAAGACAACAGTACACAAGGCATATTGACATTAGAGAGAGGCATAAAGCAATCACAGGTGTTGATCGGGAGAGCTAAGACAACAAGGAGTAAATGGCGATGAATAGGCAGAGCGGGTCAGTTAGGTACATACAGGGCCTGAGTTTAAGGTGGGGCCGACAAATAAACAAAATGAGGTACCGTGTTATTGAAACAGTCCAGGGGGCATCATCTGTGTACCCGAGTGATCATAGGGTCCAATTAACAGCAATAGGTGAGTCAGGGGGCCGTTCGGTAGTCACTACTACGCTAGCCGAGCGGGGTACACGGCGATCAGAGAGCTAGCGGGCCGGGGTTAGCAGATGGTTCTTCTGCGACATCGTAACAGAATAGCCTGTTGAGACCACATCGGGCGATTACGTCGGCAGAAAAGTCGTGATGGATCAGCGGGGCTCCGTGTCGACAATAAAGAGTCCAGGCCAATTGGCAATAGAGGTATTGTAGCCCTAGAATTAGCTGGTTTATGGGCCTAGCTCGAGGCTAGCGCAAGGCTAACTGGTGCTTGTTTCGGGACACAGCCGTTAGCTAACAGTAGCCACTCGGAATCCAATGATGTGGTAGAGAGAAGCAATCCGATATGCTCTGGGTTGGTATCTCGCTGTGCAAACTGGCAGGTATTGTCCAGGCTAAGGCTAGCTGGTATCCAAGCTAAAGCTGAAGACCGCTAGCCGTGGCTAACAAAGACTAGTAGCTAATTAGCTGGCTAGCCTCTGATGGAGGTTCCTGGTACAAGGAATAAAAATAGCAGCTCCGTACCACATTGAGTGAGGCGGGTTGCAGGAAAGTATATTTAGTTTGAAGATAGAAAGTGAGATGTCTGTATGTGTTTAGTAAGCACAGGACAGGGAGCAGTGACCCCACGGCACCAGACAAACGCAAGCACACCACCAGATGACCACAGTCAGAGCACACACACAAACGTTTTAAACCAACTGGCAGCATCGAAAGCAGCCCTCAGGTAGTCAGTGTGTGTGTGGACGTGTTTAACTATTCTTGTAGTAAACAAACAAAAATTTGACCAACTGGAGACATTTTGTTAGTCCCTACAAGGTCAAATGCTACTTCTAGGAGGTTTAGGGTTAAGATTAGAATACGTGTTAGGGTTACAATTAGGGTTAGGGTTAGGAGCTAGGGTTAGTTTTAGGGTTAGGTTTTTGGGTTAAGTTTAGGTTTAGGGTAAGGAGATAGGGTTAGTTTTAGGGTTAGGAGCTAGGGTTAGGTTTAGGGAAAATAGGCTGGTTGAACCGGCCAGTAGCATATGCTTGTCTCAAAGATTAAGCGATGCAAGTCTAAGTAGAGTCGGCTGTTACAGTGAAACTGCGAATGGCTCATTAAATAAAATAAATGATACATTTTAATTTGGAAGAGACAGCTTTTTAAACCAACATGGCTCAGTTTAAATTGTTTTTACATTGTAGACACAATTATGACAAAACAACCAACAAAAACAGGTCACAACTCCTGCAGCTCTGTCACACGCTGGTTCTGTACATAGTCAATGGCAGGCTTCAAGTCGACTCCTATGGTAGGTACACCTACAACACATCCCTTGGCAGTAGTACTGTCGACTACTTTAACACTTACCTCAAATCTGGCTAGATATTAACCTGTTTGGGCTGCAAGGGGCAGTATTGAGTAGCCAGATAAAAGGTGCCCATTTCAAACGGCCTCGTACTCAATTCTTGCTCGTACAATATGCATATTATTATTACTATTGGATAGAAAACACTCTCTAGTTTCTAAAACCGTTTGAATTATTTCTCTGAGTGAAACAGAACTCATTCTGCAGCACACTTCCTGACCAGGAAGTGGAAAGTCTGAAATCGAGGCTCTGTTCTTCTTCCTGCCTATAAATGGGCACGAGACCTATTAGTATACATGCACGTCATACACCTTCCCCTGGGTGTCAAGAGGCTGTGAGAGAAGAAATGAGGTGATTATCTTGGTCTGAGATGGAACACATCATCTTGGAATGACGTGTCCACCATTTTCGGTACTCTGAAGAGCGCGAGGTGGACAGTGGGATTGCCTTTTGTTTAGCTGCCGTTATAGGCGACTATTATCTCCGGCTTTGATTTTATTTGATACATGTCACCATATCATCGTAAAGTATGTTTTTTCAATATAGTTTCATCAGATTATTGAAAATTTTTCGGGAGTTTTGCCGTGTTCCGTTCTCTTCCGTTTGTTGACATGGAGAGCGTCGTGCCACTTGGCTAGTGTGCATGCTAAATGAAGAGGGAAAGTTGCCGTTCTAAATCCAAACAACGATTGTTCTGGACAAAGGACACCTTGTCCAACATTCTGATGGAAGATCAGCAAAAGTAAGAAACATTTTATGATGCTATTTCATATATCTGTCGTAGATGTGAACTAGTCGTCGGCGCCCAAGTGTTTCTGGCTATTGTGGTAAGCTAATATAACGCTACATTTTGTTTTCGCTGTAAAACACTTAATAAATCGGAAATATTGGCTGGAATCACAAGATGCCTGTCTTTCATTTGCTGTACACTATGTATTTTTCAGAAATGTTTTATGATGAGTAATTAGGTATTTGACGTTGGTGTCTGTAATTATTATGGCTGCTTTCGGTGCAATTGCTGATTGTAGCTGCAATGTAAACTATGATTTATACCTGAAATATGCACATTTTTCTAACAAAACATATGCTATACAATAAATATGTTATCAGACTGTCATCTGATGAAGTTGTTTCTTGGTTAGTGGCTATTTATATCTTTATTTGGTCGAATTTGTGATAGCTACTGATGGAGTAAAAAACTGGTGGAGTAAAAAAAGTGGTGTCTTTTGCTAACGTGGTTAGCTAATAGATTTACATATTGTGTCTTCCCTGTAAAACATTTTAAAAATCGGACATGTTGGCTGGATTCACAAGATGTGTACCTTTCATATGCTGTATTGGACTTGTTCATGTGTGAAAGTTAAATATTTAAAAAAAATATCTTTTGAATTTCGCGCCCTGCACTTGAAGTGGCTGTTGTCATAAGTGTACCGACGCCGGGCTGCAGCCATAAGAAGTTAATAAGGAAATTATCTCAACAGAGAAAAATGTCCTCCTGTGTGCTACCTATATCCCCCCAATAGAATCCCCATACTTTAACGATGAGAGCTTCTCCATCCTAGAGGGGGAGATCAACAATTTCCAGGCTCAGGGACATGTACTCGTTTGTGGCGACCTAAATGCCAGAACTGGACAAGAATCTGACACCCTCAGCACACAGGGGGACAAACACGTACCTGGAGGTGACATCATTACCTTCCCCATATGCCCCCCTTGACACAACTACGACTACGAACCAACAAAAACGGGTCACAACTCCTGCAACTCTGTCGGACGCTGGGCATGTACATAGTCAATAGTAGGCTTCGAGGGGACTCCTATGGCAGGTACACATGTAGCTCATCTCTTGTCAGTAGTACTGTAGACTACTTTATCACTGACCTCAACCCAGAGTCTCTTAGAGCGTTCACAGTCAGTCCACTGACACCTCTATCAGATCACAGCAGAATCACACTCTACTTTAACATAGCTTTGCTCAATCATGAGTCATCAAAGCCAAAGGAACTGAAAAATATTAAGAAATGCTATAGATGGAAGGAAAGTATTGTGTAAATCTACCAAAAAACTATTAGGCAACAACAAATTCAAACCTTTCTAGACAATTTCCTGAACAAAATATTTCACTGTAATAGTGAAGGTGTAAACTTGGCAGTAGAAAACCTAAACAGTATATTTGACCTCTCAAAATAACAACAATGACACATGGTTTAATGAAGAATGCAAAAACCTAAGAAAGAAATTGAGAAACCTATCCAACCAAAAACATAGAGACCCAGAAAAAGAGACCCAGAGTGTACACCTTCACTATGGTGAATCACTAAAACAATACAGAAATACAAGGAACAGCACATCAGAAATCAGCTCAATGTAATTGAAGAATCCAAAGAATCTAACCACTTCTGTGAAAATTGGAAAACTCTAAACAAACAACAATACGAAGAGTTATCTATCCAAAACGGAGATGTATGGATAAACCACTTCTCCAATCTTTTTGGCTGTATAACATAGAACAAACAGCCAAAACATATACATGATCAAATACAAATCTTAGAATCAACTATTAAAGACTACCAGAACCCACTGTATTCTCCAATCACATTGAATGAACTACAGGACAAAATACAAACCATCCAACCCAAAAATGCCTGTGGGGTTGATGGTATCCTAAATGAAATTATAAAATATACAGACCACAAATTCCAATTGGCTATACTTAAACTTTTTTACATCATCCTCAGCTCTGGCATTATCATTAACAGCAGACTTGTGCATTTCCTCTGCGAAAACAATGTACTGAGCAAATGGCAAATTGGCTTTTTACCAAATTATCATACAACAGACCACGTATTCACCCTGCACACCCTAATTGACAAACAAACAAACCAAAACAAAGGTAAAGTCTTCTCATGCTTTGTTGATGTCACAAAAGCTTTCGACTCAATTTGGCACGAGGGCATGCTATACAAATTGATGGAAAATGGTGTTGGGGGAAAACATACGACGTTATAAAATCCAAACATATTGGGTGAAATAACAGTGTGCAATCACAGCAGCAAGATTTGTGACCTGTTGCCACAAGAAAAGAGCAACCAGTGAAGAACAAACAACATTTTAAGTAGCACCTATTTTTATTTATTTTCCCGTTAGTACTTTAACTTCTTGCCACTATAGGGGGTGCTGTTTCGCATTAGCATAATTTGCTCTCCAGATTAAACTGCCTAGTACTCAATTCTTGCTCGTACAATATGCATATTATTGTTATTATTGGATAGAAAACACTCTCTAGTTTCTATAGCCGTTTGAATTATGTCTCTGAGTGAAACAGAACTCATTCTACAGCACTTTTCCTCCCAGTGTGTGAGATTTCAGCTATCTTGGCCTCTGGTTCCAGATCAGTTTTAAAGTCCCTGTAAATCCTATGAGGATACAAACACTGCCCACGCCTTCCTCTAGATGTCAGTAAGTGGTGACAATTTGAATGGAGTCGATTGCGCAATCAGTGCCTGTATAAAACGGCAAAGACCGGATGTACCGTCCCTTTGCTCCCTGCGCCTGACGCAGGATGGACGTTGGACCTCCTCTCTTTCCAAGCTGTTGTTTAGCCACTTATATATCGCCGGTCATGTTTTTACTCGTTATTGGTGTTAAAAACATCATAAGGTAGTTAATTTAAACCGTTTTATAGCAATTTATATCCGTTTAGTGCGATTTTGAGGCAGTTCTATGTGACGCCCATCCAAGAGCTGGGCACGTTTCGGGGTCCCGGTCGAACGTTAGTGGGCATTTCGACGGACAGAGGACATCTTTCGACCAAAAGAAGATTAGACCCAAGAAAGGATACATTGCCCAAGATTCTGATGGAAGATCACCTCATAGTAAGAAATATTTAAGATGATAAATCGTTGTTCTGTCGAAAAAATTTAAACGCATATTCCGCCATTTTGTTTGGTATAGCTTCGCTTGGCGAACCCTGTATTGCACAGTAAGGATAATTTTAGAAATGTAATTCAGCGATTGCATTAAGAACTAATTTGTCTTTCGATAGCTGTCCAACTTATATTTTTTTAGTCAAGTTTATGAATAGTTATCCATGAGACAAGATCACTGTGAAAGATGGCGTCCGACATTTTCAGGCTAGTTTTGCTAGTATTGTCATTGTATAACCACGGTTGTTTGTGGCTAAATATGCACATTTTCGAACAAACTCTATATGTATGTTGTAATATGATGTTACAGGAGTGTCATCGGAAGAATTCTGAGAAGGTTAGTGAAAAAATTAATATATTTTGGCGATGATAACGATATCGCTCTCTTTGGCTTGAATCAATGGTCGGGTAACGTTTGCATATGTGGTATGCTAATATAACGATTTATTGTGTTTTCGCTGTAAAACACTTAGAACATCTGAAATATTGTCTGAATTCACAAGATCTGTGTCTTTGCATTGCTGTGAGTTGTGTATTTTTAAGAAATGTTTTATGATTAGTAATTAGGTAATACACGTTGCTCTGTGTATTTATTCTAGTCGAGTTGTGATGGTGGGTGCAATTGTAAACTAGGATTTATACCTGAAATATGCACATTTTTCTAACAAAACCTATCCTATACAATAAATATGTTATCAGACTGTCATCTGATGAGGTTTTTTCTTGGTTAGTGGCTATCAATATCTTTATTTGGCCAAATTGGTGATAGCACCTGATGGAGTAAGAAACTGATGGAGTTAGGAAAGTGCTGTCTTTTGCTAACGTGGTTAGCTAATAGATTTACATATTTTGTCTTCCCTGTAAAACATTTTAAAAATCTGAAATGGTGGCTTTATTCACAAGATCTGTATCTTTCATTTGGTGTCTTGGACTTGTGATTTAATGATATTTAGATGCTACTATTTAATTGTGACGCTATGCTAGCGATGCTAATCAGTGTGGGGGGGGGGTGGGGGGTGGGGGGTGATCCCGGATCCGGGGTTGAGAGGCGGTAAAAGTTAACTATTTGCACATCATTACAACACTGTATATATACATATGACATTTCAAATGTCTTTATTCTTTTGGAACTTGTGTAATGTTTACTGTACATTTTTATTGTTTATTTCACTTTTGTTTATTATCTATTTCACTTGCTTTGGCAATGTAAACATATGTTCCCTGTGCCAATAAAGCCCCCTAAATGGAAATTGAATTAAGAGAGAGAAGAGAGAGAAGAGAGAGAAGAGAGAGAAGAGAGAGAAGAGAGAGAGAGAGAGAGAGAGAGAGAGAGAGAGAGAGAGAGAGAGAGAGAGAGAGAGACTAAAGTTCCTCTGTATCAGTGTCATTAAAACACCTAAACACTTCATGTGTTAAACTGTTGGTCATTTGCATAGTTCTAACAAATATTACTGGCTTGGTTTTATGTAACGCACTACAAGTGCATCGCATAGCCAAATACATACAAATAAGTTGAGACACACACACACTCTCCCTCCCTCTCACACACACTCACCAACACAAACACACACACACACTCTTGGAGAGCTTGGGGTAGTATGTAGCTGGTTTGGTCTTTCAGCGAGACAGAGGCAGGGCCTTCAAAGTGATGACTGAAGGGGGTAGAGATAGAGATGGAGTATGTCTGCCCTCTGTCCCCCTGCTAAAGTCTGCTCTGTGTGGGTGGGAACTGAGGGGAACTGCTCTGAAGTCTTTCTGCACACATTATCACAGCTGGATGTCTACCCATCAGAGACGGTTGTGCTGGCCATCAGAGTACAGCCCATGCATGCACACACACACCGACAAGTGAAATTGTGCGTGCACACACACATTCTGTACATATACACAGACGCACACACAAACACACATTCACACAGAAGCACGAGCGCACACACACACTCACTTAAACGTACCCACACAAACACACACAAAGACTAACAAACACAAGCAAGCACAGAGCTAAGCAGAAAATGCCAGCCTGTGCCTAAGCTAGAATAACAAAGAGAGAGGGAGAGAGGGAAAGAGAGGGAGAGAGTGTACATAATGTTTTTTTGTTTTGTTTAGGTTTCATGGTCGTGCGTCACATTCATTTTCTTTGGTAGAGCAGCTTTTTTCTTCTCTTCCCTCCTACACTCGGCACACGTGGCTCCTAGCATTGGGAAGGCAACAGAAACAACCGACACTCACACATACATCCACCCACCCACATCCACCCACCCACACACAGCCAGAGACATGCAGCCAAAGACACACAGCCATTTGTCTCTCTCTCTCTCTCTCCATGTCTGTCTCTCTCTCCATGTCTGTCTCTCTCTCCATGTCTGTCTCTCTCTCTATGTCTGTCTCTCTCTCTATGTCTGTCTCTCTCTCTATGTCTGTCCCTCTCTATGTCTGTCCCTCTCTATGTCTGTCCCTCTCTTTGTCTGTCCCTCTCTATGTCTGTCCCTCTCTTTGTCTGTCCCTCTCTATGTCTGTCCCTCTCTTTGTCTGTCCCTCTCTTTGTCTGTCCCTCTCTTTGTCTGTCCCTCTCTATGTCTGTCCCTCTCTCTCTGTCCCTCTCTCTGTCCCTCTCCCTCGCTATGTCTGTCCCTCTCCCTCTCTCTCTCTGTCCCTCTCTCTCTGTCCCCCCCTCTCTCTCTGTCCCTCTCTCTGTCCCTATCCCTCTCTCTCTGTCCCTCTCCCTCTCTCTATATCCCTCTCTCTGCCCCTGTCCCTCTCTCTCTCTCTGTCCCTCTCTCTCTCTATTTCTTTGTTTGTGTGTCTTTTCCTCTTTCTCCTCTCTGATCATCTCAATTAAAGACCTTGGAAACCATTGAGCAGCAGCGTACAGCTTGGTCTACCTGGTAAGGCAGTGTGGGACTCGAGGTGGTCAGTCAAGGTTGGTGCAGACAGCAGCCTCTTATCTTCAGAAGTACGGAACGGGACAGAGATGACCAAGGAAAGACGATACCACGGGACAACCTATTCACACCTGGAAAGGAGAAAGGGTGAATAAGTTTACTTAAGACTGGGACTAATATACTACGGTACACAGACACACACACTCAAGCACTGTATCGACAGTGAAGTGTGTACATTTACAAACAGAGAGAAAGAGAGGAGGAGAGAGGGGGAATGAAAGGGAAAGAGAGAGAGAAAAAAAGAGAGAGAAAGAGAACGAACAAGGTTCTAATCCAAAAGATTCCCCTTTATTGAGTGCAGTCCAGAAACCTTGTGTTCGTTTATTTCATATCTTGGCTAAATATTTATTTCCCTCCCAGAATTTAAAAAGAAACAAACAGTAGATTTGATCATGAATTACAGTGACTGTTTCTTCAGCCAGCCCAGTTGATCATGAGCATGAATTACTGTCACACCCTGATCTGTTTCACCTGTCTTTGTGCTTGTCTCCATCCCCCCTCCAGGTGTCGCCCATCTTCCCCATTATCCCATGTGTATTTATACCTGGGTTCTCTGTTTGTCTGTTGCCAGTTCGTTTTGTTCATAAAACCTACCAGCGTTTGTTCCCCTGCTCCTGTCTGTTTCTTGCTCCTGTTTTCTAGTCCTTCCCAGTTTAGACCGTTCTGCCTGCCCTGAGACTGCCTGCCGTTCTGGACCCTTTGCACCCTCTCTGGATTATTGACCCCTGCCTTTGACCTGTCGTTTGCCTGCCCCTGTTTTTGAAATCAACTTTCGTTTCTTAGACACTGACTGCATCTGGGTCATACCTAAAACGTGATAATTACAGTGACTGTTTCTTCAGCCACCCCAGTTCCCTGGTGGCATGTTGTGTTGTGTGGGTTGTCGTCTGGTACTGTCGTGTCTGTAGTGTCAAAACCAACCAGCTAATGCAGGGAGAGATAGACAGTATGTAACTGATGCGCGCACACACACACACACACTAGAGAGAACACAAGACAGCATGAAGAACTGGAGACCGTGCATGCAGCAACACAGTACCAGTAAAGGAAACAGACACCATGTACAGTACAATTGGTGAGTGTCTGAAGTTATATCATGGAAGGAAACTATAAAGAAATATGCTGTTTGTGCCTACATATACATACACCTGATATAGACTGAGACTGGATAGTGTGATCGTGTAAGTGTGATGCGTTGGCCGAGACCCGAACACTTACGTTATCTCCCTGAGTTAAAGGCATAAGCTCAGCGGGCTAACACAGTCTTGTGGCAGGCAGTAGTCGAACCTAGTTGGTAACACCCTGTTATGTGGTTACTCTGTTTCATAACAGTGCTTTGGTTTAAGGTCCATAGTTACCCTTCTTACCCAGAACCCTCTCTGTCTAGCACCATGCTCTAACTCACTGAGTTCATCAATACCAATCCCATCCCCTCTGAGAGACAGCCATCCTATCCTACGCCAGGATCCTAGACAGCACGGGAGACTGGCCCATCCTCAGTCCCATCCTCTCCCACTTCACATGGACACACACACACAAACAAGAGAGAGGATGGACCTGGGTCCGATCCCGTCACAAGGACCATCAAAATGGTTCTGGATGAGAGAGAGCCGAGCCATAAAGTCCCGGAGCTTACAGCAGGACAAAGTGGGAATAAAGTAAACACAGAACACCAGCAACGCTCATAAGCACTAAGTCATACAGTCATGAACAGACTCTCAGACAGACAATATGTTCACTGAGCAAACATACAGAATAAGTACACAGCTAAAAACAGTACATTACACAATAACCCAGTCCAGGCGCTGTGAGTTTTTGGTAATATAATAGACTCAACTCAGCCAGGTCCCTATTCCTGCTGTCTTGCCAACTCCTTTTGTCTGCTAAAGACCCCAGCAATAGCCTGCGCTCCCAGAGCTCTCTCTATTTCTCTCTCTCTCTCTCTGGTTCTGCCACGGCTCTGTTCAGGATGTCATTATGTGAGTTTCAGAGTGTGCAGCATCTAAATGAGCCTCTCTACTCTGACCACTCGGGGTGTGGCTCGGTTGTTTTGTGTGTGTTTTTGGTTTTACTATCCTTGTGGGGACCAGAAGTACTCACAAGGAGAGCCAAACAACTAAAATGTGGATAAGTGGGGACATTTCACCGGACCTCACAAGGGAAATTGCTATTTTAGGCGTATGGGTTAAGTTTAGAGATAGGGTTAGAAGTAGGGTTAAGTTTAGAGATAGGGTTAGAAGTAGGGTTAAGTTTAGAGATAGGGTTAGAAGTAGGGTTAAGTTTAGAGATAGGGTTAGAAGTAGAGATAGGGTTAGAATTAGGGTTAGAAGTAGGGTTAAGTTTAGAGATAGGGTTAGAATTAGGGTTAAATTTAGAGATAGGGTTGGGATTAGGGTTAAATTTAGAGATAGGGTTAGGATTAGGGTAAATTTAGAGATAGGGTTAGAATTAGGGTTAAATTTAGAGATAGGGTTGGGATTAGGGTTAAATTTAGAGATAGGGTTAGGATTAGGGTAAATTTAGAGATAGGGTTGGGATTAGGGTTAGGTTTAGAGATAGGGTTAGAAGTTAGGGTTAGAAGTAGGGTTAGGTTTGGGAAAATAGGATTTTGAATGGGAATGTATTGTTAGGAAAGTAAAACAAACGTGTGTGTGTGTTGACTCATCCCTTTAGCAGTGTATCTTCAGTAGGAATAAGGCAGATGGTTGTTAGCATACACCCAGCATCACCCTGTGAACTGCTGTCTCACCCTCCTCTCTACTGCAGTGATCTTACATACGCTACTCTGAGGGACACACTCACACTCTGTTTGCCAGGTCTTTACGTGCCAGGCGACATGTGTTTCCCTCACACACTCGTCCTCGCTTTCATCCTGAGAGATCATACACACGGCTTAAACCAGGGTTTCCCAATGTCAGTCCCCCCCCCCCCCCCCCCATTTTGGTTTTTGGGTTTTGCACTTTTTGGTTTTTCCCTAGCACTACACAGCAGATTCAAATAATCAAAGCTCGATGATGAGTTGGTTATTTGAATCAGCTGTGTAGTACTAGGGCAAAAAACTAAATGTACACCCAGGTGGGGCCCCAGGACCGAGTTTGGGAAACCCTGGTTTAAACGACATACGTTCCTATTTAAATGTAATGAAAATGTGTCACTCAGGCTTTCATGTGAACAGCTGCCAACACGTCCTACAGTATAGTAGGAGATGCTATAGTTAATACAATGGGGACAACTAGCGTAACATCTCATGCTTGGCTGTTTTTCTGTGATATAAAAGGTAACGGTAATGTAGGTACTGTTGTGTTAGTGCTCTACTGCAGTTTATGAATATAAACAAGGTTAAAAGATCATAAGGGAGTGCTTTTACAGGGCTTGCCCTTGTTGTACTGGCCACATCTCCACTGAGTCTTTTAACGTTAGCTACATGCTATTGCCAGTAGTGCCGCATCCCAGGGGGAGTAGTGTTGGTGGTGGTACTGGCCTCTCTCCCCCCTATCTGAGATCTCTACTGCAGCACTCATCCTCCACATACAAAACCCGTTCTGCCAGTCACATTCTGTTAAAGGTCCCTAAAGCACACACATCCCTGGGTCACTCGTCTTCTCAGTTCGCTGCAACTAGCTACTGGAACGAGCTGCAACAAACACTCAAACTGGACAGTTTTATCTCAGTCTCTTCATTCAAAGACTCAATCATGGACACTTACAGACAGTTGTGGCTGCTTTGCGTGATGTATTGTTGTCTCTACCTTATTGCCCTTTGTGCTGTTGTCTGTGCCTTATAATATTTGTACCATGTTTAGTGCTGTGTTTTTTTATCCCAGCCCCCGTCCCCGCAGGAGGCCTTTTGCCTTCTGGTAGGCTCATTGTAAATAATATTTTGTTCTTAATGGACTTGCCTAGTTAAATAAAGGTTAAATAGAAAATAAAAACATTTGAAATGGTGGTGATGGTGGTTTGTAGTGGAAGTAGTGCGGTTGCTACAGTTTCTGAGAAAAGGAGCAACTTTTGCTCACTATTACAGTTTCTAACCAGACTCCATGAGGTGGGGACAGTGGAAGTACACATCCTCCTCCTTCCCTAACTTGAAGTTTCTATCTACCGCTGCCTTAACCTCATCCATAATTCACATAATGAACACCCATACATCCACTAACAAAAATACACACACACTGCTTATCCCCCCAGGATCGCTTCTCCCAGCAGCCACCTGTCAGACCATGTAAAAAGAAGCCCACAGGGGGGCCGAGGTTAAAGTGAACTTGCATTATTATTTTTTTTCAGGAAATCTCAGGGCTCATGAATTTACAATGTGGCGGAGGAGGATAGGGATCTCTCTCTCTCTCTCTCTCTGAAGAAAAGACAAATTGATCTTTCTTTGCCTTTGAACTGCAGAAAGAAACTTATTTGCACTGTCAGACTCCTTAGGATGAATCTGAAGCACATTGCCTTAGATGACTCCAAAACCTGATTAAAAGTTTGGCTGGTGTTTTTTGTTTACATAAGATATTTCATTTTAAATGAGTAGGATATACTCTGTTTAGGTATTCCTATATGCTTAATTTAGAATTATTAATGTAACTTTAGTATTTCTACAAACATTGGGCTACATTAATAACACTAAATTAAGCATATAGGAATACCTATTTCTTAACTGCTCAACACAGAATAGCTGCATGTGCGCACTCCCTCAAATACTTGAGAAAATATGAGTTATATTTATTCAGCTTCGTTCAATTGTATTCTTTATTCTATACATAATTAAAATAATGCCACGGAATTCTAAGCAAATCTTGTTTGCTAAATGAACTAGTGTAGCCCACAGCCATATGGCATATCCAGATCAGGACAACTCAGAGTATGCTATTCTGTTCTTCTGAAATAGACTACATTTTCTTCAAATCATGCTTCTTTAGACCTAAAATAAATAACGAATTTATTGTGAAGGTGTATGGTATATTACATGGATTTATTAGACTTTTTAAAATGTAGATGTTCCAAAGGTCTGCATCAGAAGCTTGTAGGCTATGTGTGAAAGCCAGGAGATGTGTGGAAGACACATCGGGGATGCAACTGTGCGCAAAGACATTGGAAGAACTGTCCACATTTACTTTTCGTCAGCCAACAAGATGAGTAGGCCTAACGAACTGCAAAAGCACCAGCCTATACAAAAGTCGACCTATTCTATTTTGTGCGAGAAATAAATATTCCAAACATAGTCTGGAATAGTTGTGGGATGCGATAGATCGTAAATTAACACAACCTCTAGCATCAAAAAACATTTGTTACACAATGTGGCTGACGCAACAGATTAGTTACAAATTTTTATAAACTATTAGGCTATTTCTTCACATTATAAGCGCAGCAGTGGGCACACGGCAGTAGATTATAAGCGTGGACGTTCCATTAGCGGAAAACACCATTATCAAAATGTACCACAAATACAATTATGCATGTAAAGCTTTTATTATAAAGGTGCCTTTTTATAGTGAAAATGATCCTCCTCAAAGTTGAAACTCACGCGCTGCTTATGTATGCCAGTTAGGCTCTACACCTTCTGTAAAGCGGATTAATGTGCTTCATTTTAAGAAATTATTTGGCCACTTTAGTTGTGATACAAACCTTATCAAAACATATAGGCCTATGGGCTAGGCTACATGAGGTGTGCGACAATGACTAGAAAAAGTTGCTGGGCATCATTCACAAGTGATAATATATAATACACAAGTGATAGGCTAATATTGTCACCCATCAGACTATTCTTGATTTAATCTAAATAATATATATGTGGGAAATTTGTTTTGATTTAGAATGGACCATATTCATGCACCTGTATCGATACAGGGGCAGCAGGAAAAAATCTATGCACTTAAATAGCAAAAAGCGAATGCAGGACGCTTTTCCAGTGGTTCATTTTCATGCAATCCATGTAGGCTATGCTCCTGTTGTAAATATAAGCAATGTGCTTAATATTAGGAAAGTTGAGAAATAAATATAGCAGGCCTAGCCTATAGAAAGCTGATAGGTTCTCCTCTTTTTAATAGAGGCCATAACTCTGTTTTCTCACGCAATTGCATAGCCTATAGAAATGTTGCATAACATTAGCTCATGGACTCTCGTGAAGTGTTTGATGCGATTTTTGATTACATTTGCATTGATGTCAGAGTGATTAGAGGGACAATAGAGTGCTGAGTACCAGGCAGTTAGCAAGTTTGGTATGCTACTAATGACCATGAGCAGCATCAGAGCTTGGAGAAGCCTAATTACCATGGCTAAATGGTCAAGTGGAATCTTACTGCCTTTCAAGACTCGTGACCGCCGGTGTGGCGGCAATACGGTCACCGCAACAGCCCTAGTCACATGTGTCGAATACAACGGGTGTAGGCTTTACCATGGAATGCTTCCCAACGATGCAGAGTTTTAAAAAAGATATAGTAAAAAGAACAATAGTAACACAAGAGGAATAAAATACACAAGAATGGAGCTATGTACAGGGAGTACCAAATCAATGTGCAGGGGTATGACATAGGGTAAAGTGACTAGGCATCAGGATAGAGAATAATAAGAATAAAATAAAGAACAGAGTAGTAGCAGCATATGATGAGTGTAAAAGTGTGTGTGTATGTGTGTTAGTGTGGTGTTGGTATGCGTGTGTGTTGTGTGTGTACATGTGAACGTGTGTTGGTTTTGTGTGAGTGTCAGCGTACCGTGTGTGAGTTTGTATATAGTGTGTAAACAGTGCCTTTAGAAAGTATTCATACCCCTTGACTTATTCCACATTTTATTGTGTTACAACCTTAATTCAAAATTGATTAAATAGATTATCTTGTCATCCATCTACACAAAATACCCCATAATGACAAAGAAAAACATGTTTTTGGTTGTATTATAAATGTCATACAGAAAAATCTAATTTACATACGTTTTCACTTCCCTGAGTCAATATATGTTAGAATCACCTTTGGCACCGATTACAGCTGTAAGTCTTTCTGGGTAATTCTCTAAGAGCTTTGCACATCTGGATTGTTCAATATATTCCCATTTTTATTTTCAAAATTCATCAAGCTCTGTCAAATTGTTGGTTGATCATTGCTAGACAAAGATGTTCTTGTCTTGCCATAGATTTCCAATCATATTTAAGTCAAAACTGTAAATAGGCCACTCAGGAACATTCACTGTAGATTTGGCCTTATGTTTTAGGTTATTGTCCAGCTGAAAGGTTAATTCATCTCCCAGTGTCTGGTGGAAAACAAATTGAACCAGGTTTTCCTCTAGGATTTTGCCTGTGTAGCTCCATTCCATTTTTTTTTTTTTACTGAAAAACTCCCCAGTCCTTAACGATTACAAGCATACCCATAACATGATGCAACCACCACTATGCTTGAAAATATGGAGAGTTATACTCAGTAATGTGTTGTATTGGATTTGCCCCAAACATAACCCTTTTTTATTGAGGACAAAACGTTACCTGCTTTACCACATTTTTTGCAGCATTATTTTAGTGCCTTGTTGCAAACAGGATTCATGTTTTGGAATAGTGGTATTCTGTGCAGGCCTCCTTTTCACTCTGTCAATTAGATTAGTATTGTGGAGTAACTAGAATGTTGTTGATCCACAGCCATTAAACTCTGTAACTGTTTTAAAGTCATCATGGCCTCATGGTGAAATCCCTGAGCGGCTTCCTTCCTCTCCAGCAACTGAGTTAGGAAGGACACCTGTATTTTTGTAGTGACTGTGTGTACTGATACACCATCCAAAGTGTAATTAATAACTTCACCATGCTCAAAGGGATAGTCAATGTCTGCTTTTTGAATGTTTACCCATCTACCACACTCCAAAAAGCAAGTCCTGCAGGCTCTAGTTTTGTCTTATCTTGATTATTGTACAGTCGTGTGGTCGAGTGCAGCAAGTAAAGACCTAGTTAAGCTGCAGCTGGCCAAAAGCAGAGTGGCATGTCTTGCTCTTCATTGTAATCAGGGGGCTCATATAAACACTATGCATGCCAGTCTCTCTTGGTTAAGAGTTGAGGAGAGACTGACTGCATCACTTATTTTTATAAGAAACATTAATGTGTTGAAAATCCCAAATTGTTTGCATAGTCAACTTACACACAGCTCTGACACACACACTTACCTCACCAGACACCAGACATTTCACAGTCCCCAAATCCAGAACAAATTCAAGCCTGTAATCGAACCCACAAATACTGATGCTCCAGATACTCAACTAGTCTAAAGAAGGACAGTTTTATTGCTTCTTTAATCAGAACAATAGTTATCAGCTGTGCTAACATAATTGCAAAAGGGTTTTCTAATGATCAATTAGCCTTTTAAAATTATAAACTTGGATTAGCTAACACGTGCCATTGGAACACAGGAGTGATGGGTGCTGATAATGGTCCTCTGTACGCATATGAAGATATTCCATAAAAAACTCTGCCGTTTCCAGCTACAATAGTCATTTACAACATTAACAATGTCTACACTGTATTTCTGATCAATTTGATGTTATTTTAATGGACAAAAAAAATTGCTTTTCTTTCAAAATCAAGGACATTTCTAAGTGACCCCAAACTTTTGAACGGTAGTGTATATAAAATAAATATGTAGTTCGGTCCTTGAGTTGTTGTTTATTAAGGTTCTGTATTGTGTAATGTTTCATGTTTTGTGTTGACCCCAGGAAGAATAGCTGCTGCTCCTAATAAAATACAGAATACCAATAGGTGCCCTTAGCGAGGCATTGGAAAACCTACCTGGTCTTTGTGGTTGAATCTGCGTTAGAAATTCACTGCTCGACTGAGGGTCCATACAGATAATAGTGTGTGTGGGGTACAGAGGTAGTCATTCAAAAATCTAGTTAAACACTACTATTGCACACAAAGTGAGTTCATGGAACTTATTATGTGACTTTTTATTGTCCCCAGCACAAGGTGCACCTGTGTAATGATCATGCTGTTTAATCAGCTTCTTGATATGCCACACCTGTCAGGATTAACTTGGCAAAGGATAAATGCTCACTAACAGGGATGTAAACTAATTTGTGCACAGCATTTGAGATAAATAAGCTTTTTTGTGCACATGGAACATTTCTGGGGTCTTTTATTTCAGCTCATGAACCACTAAATGTTGCGTTTATATTTTTGTTCAGTGTAGCTCGTTTGGTAGTTCTGCATCACTAGGCATCTCACGGCTGGGTTTCCCTTTGTAATATGTTAACAACTCCAGATAAAGGCACAACCATTACAGTAGAATTACTATACATTTATATTTCTATGGGCACAAAACTTAAGTGCAGTGCAATTTACTACCAATTCAAATGTATTCGTTTTTTTTTTATGGAAGAAAAAAAACATGGCAGATCTATAATAGTTAAGCTAGGAGAATAAATTATTATGTTTGATTAGCTCAAATCATTAATCACCCTCAGCAGGCAGCCTCCCCTGGAGTAGCCTAGCTCTGTGGCTCACCCAGAGCCAGCATGAGATCATACACTAGGATCACGCTGTGGAACGATGTACTGTATTTGATGGCCCAGTGTGACTTCCTCTCCCTTTAGGAAGTCATCTTCACCACCAGAGGCTTGATATTATTATCAACCCACAAGGTCCATGGGATAATATCATTATCAACCCACAAGGCCCACGGGATAATATCATTATCAACCCACAAGGTCCATGGGATAATAGCATTATCAACCCACAAGGCCCTAAGGGTATAATATCATCATCAACCCACAAGGTCCATGGGATAATATCATTATCAACCCACAAGGCCATGGGATAATAGCATTATCAACCCACAAGGTCCATGGGATAATATCATTATCAACCCACAAGGTCCATGGGATAATATCATTATCAACCCACAAGGTCCATGGGATAATAGCATTATCAACCCACAAGGCCCGTGGGATAATATCATTATCAACCCACAAGGTCCATGGGATAATAGCATTATCAACCCACAAGGTCCATGGGATAATAGCATTATCAACCCACAAGGCCCGTGGGATAATATCATTATCAACCCACAAGGTCCATGGGATAATAGCATTATCAACCCACAAGGCCCATGGGATAATAGCATTATCAACCCACAAGGCCCGTGGGATAATATCATTATCAACCCACAAGGTCCATGGGATAATAGCATTATCAACCCACAAGGCCCATGGGATAATAGCATTATCAACCCACAAGGACCATGGGATAATAGCATTATCAACCCACAAGGACCATAGAATTATATCACCCCATCACAAGGCCTCCAGCAAAGACCACACAGGGTAGGCCTACAGACAGTGAGCAGGTGGAGAATGGGTTTAGATGTGCATTAGGCCTAGTACATCCTTCCCATGAAGTACCAGACTAGCTAGCTAGAAGCATAGAGCAGCAACCCATGTTCCTGCTTAACTGTGTATGGTGAGGGGGAGGGAGAGGGAGTGAGGCAGGAAGAGAGAAAATTAAAGAGGGGGAGGGAGAGAGAGTTAGAAAGGGAGAGAGATGGAGAGAGAGGGGGCGGGGAGATAAAGAAGGAGGGAAAAGGGGAGAGGGAGACTGAAAGAGAGAGGGAGAGAGGGAGAGAGGAGGAGAAAAAGGGGGACACCAAAAGGGGCCCATTCTAGGACATTACATCATTGCTCTCTCTGCTGCAATGGCAGACAATTAAAGAACAATCCCATCTCTCCGATTCTACACAGTAACCGGTTGGCTACCTCTGTTCGCGCGCACATACGCACGCACGCACACACACACACACACACACACACACACACACACACACACACACACACACACACACACACACACACACACACACACACACTCCTTGGGTTTGCCAGACAACCAGCAGGCAGCTTCAGAGGGTCTAATTGCTGTTGTGTCAATAAGGAGTGTATCTGGCATGAAGCATGCACAGACACACACATAGTCTCTCTCTCTCACACACACTCAACACAAATGCACCTAAGCATGCACACTGACATGCATGGATGCACACAGGCTGGCCCTCTCCTCTCGTCCTCTAATAAAATATTATGTTGTTCTGATCTGGGAAAATGGGCCACTCTCTCTCTGCTGTGATGGGTTCTCCAATAAGAACAACAAACAAGAAACATGGCTGTTGCAGCATCTGCCTGCCTCTACTCTATGCTGCTTCAGAGAGGGGCTGGGTGACTGAAAGGAGAGAGGCTAAACAAATAGGAAAAGGTCAATCAGAAATGTCACTGCTGATTTCATTCCTCAGAGAAAGAGGGAGGGAGGGAGGGAGGGAGGGAGGGAGGGAGGGAGGGAGGGAGGGAGATGTCTAATCCCAGTCAGCGCTCAGGCATTTAGTGTACGATGGGGATGAAGGACATAGCAGCTGAGTTGAAATGTACCTGAATGTCAACAGCCACCAAGAACAGTTCAACATGAAGGGACGAGTTGTTACAACATATCAGCAGCCCATCAGAAGACAAAGACACAATTCACCTGCTGTTTGATCTAAACCTTGAGGGAGTTGTGTGTGTTCGGTCGTCCTCCATACACCAATTAGACAAAGTCCTGGCTGCACTTGGGCTGTCAGTCCCCCTCACTGTCATTTTGGCACGCAGTGTCTGTCTCTCTCTAACACACACACGCACGCACGCACGCACGCACACGCACACGCACACGCACACACACACACACACACACACACACACACACACACACACACACACACACACACTTAAAAGGCCTTCTCTATGTCAAATTGTTCATCACCTAAAACACACAAACAGTACACTTCCATACTTTCTTTGGCCACAACTAAATGATCCTCAAAAATTACCCCAAACACAAACACTGAACAGCAGTAAAGGAGAGGGTGTGAGAAAGAAATTGAAGAGAGGGTGTGAGAAAGAACATGAGCAGATAGAGAGAGATGGAGGAGAAAGGAGAGCAGCAATATGCCAGTGCTCCCTGTAGCTGTGGCAGTCTAGCTGCTAGCTCATGTAGCTCCCCTACAGAGAGAGAGAGACTCTTCATATGCCTGACAAACAGTAACAGTGACGCAGCATTTTTGCAACCGCATACATAAAATATATACAGAGAAATTATACAGAGAGAAAGATAGAGAGCATGAGGGAGAGAAAGAGAGAGGGAGAGAGACATACCTGGTGAGAGAAGGCTGGGGAGAGGATAACAGTTTTCCTTTCAGCACGCGGAGGAGAAAAAAATACTTTTAGCGACGTTCAGAGACCTGAAGAGAGAGATATCAGAGAGAGAGAAAGATATCAGAGAAGGAGCGAGAGACGGAGAAATAGAGAAATAGAGAGAGCGACAGAAAGAGACAGAAAGAGATGCTCAACATGCTCTGCTCACACCTGCTGTGATGGTCCGGGCCTAAACCACACAAAAACAATACTAAACACTATGGAACACAAAGCTTTTACTATCCCTTCCTGGAATATACAAGGCCTGAGGTCATCTGCTGTTGGCCTAAAGAGCAAGAACCCAGACTTCATCAAATAAATTGGAAATACAGACATTGTCATCCTACAAGAAACATGGTATAAAGGAGACGGACCCAATGGTTGCCCTCTAGGTTACAGAGAGCTGGTAGTCCCATCCACCAAACTACCAGGTGTGAAACAGGGAAGAGACTCAGGGGCAGTGGTGACCCGTCATTCAACCTGTTTTGAGACCCAATTTTTTTGCCCCAAAAAATAAAATATATATATATTTGTAAAAAAAAATGGGGGGGCTTGCATGTTATTTTGGCATTAATACGTGTCACTTATCAGTTTGCAAACAATGTAAAATATATATATATAATTGAGTTAATAAAGCCGCATACAACCATGGTCTCTTTTCTGTTTTCTTGAGTAAAGCAGCTCCAAAATGTAGGTGTTTCAGCCTAGCTCAGTGCTTTCTGTGGTGGTGAGGCGAGCCAGCAGAAAATAACATAATTGCGCTGGGATTGGCTCAGTATTCTGTCACTCATGGGGACATTGCGCAATCGCCTAGCTTCAGTACTTTCGTAATGGTAGACATCCAAAATGTCGGCCCTTTGGGTCCTACCATAGAGTTATATTACAAGTGCCCTTCCAAGAAGGTTCAAGGTCACTGGCCACAGAAATGATGTAAAATCACGTTATATGTACAGTAGCTTTGATTGGACTGATCATGTCAACATCTTACTTTCACAATTTTAGCTAGCAGTCGTCATCGTGAATCAAGTCTACTGGCAAATCCTTTTTAATCCTTGTCATATGAAGAGAAATAATGAAGAGAAATTATAGATAAAACGTATCGGTGCGCATCGGCCATTGGACATAATAATTACACAACAAGTTGGAAATTGCAAATTTCAGTGGCTAACCGCCAGCATTGCAGTGGGAAGTCAGACTGGGAAAATAAGTTTTGAACGGTATTCCAACTCAGAATTGTCAATCGTTTCCTTTGATGACAAAATTTGCCAACAAAGGACCACCACGCACAACAAGGTGAGTCCAAAAATATCTTATATGCTGCTGCATAAATGATGTAATATGCCAGGGATATATGGTCAGCCATATCAGCTATGTTTTAAAAAGGCAGTAAATGAGGCTGAATGAATTGTTTCGTTGCCAGACAAGGCTCCGCTGATAGCCAGGTGTAGCGGTGGTAAGGATTCACTTTATGTAGGACAGCTTTATGTAGGCTCTAACAGTTTGTGGGCACCGCTTGTTGCTGTTATAGTGCAATTAATGTATTGTTTAGTGTTGTGTTGTGTAGTGGCTTTGCTGGCATGCATCTAAAAAAATAAGGGGGGGGAGTTGCCCCACCAAGATTTACATGCTAAAAACGACACTGTTCAGGGGGTATGCTAATTTGATATAGAGCAGACCAAACCCACTCTATTAAATTAGTTAAAACAGGAACATTTTACATCTGGCTAGAAATGAATAAGGAAATGGAGAAAAATGTCCTCATGTGTGCTACCTATACCCCCTCAGTAGAATCCCCATACTTTAATGATGACATCTTCTCCATCCTAGAGGGGGAGATCAACAATTTCCAGCCTCAGGGACATGTACTTGTCTGTGGTGACCTAAATGCCAGAACTAGACAAGAACCTGACACCCTCAGCACACAGGGGGACAAACACCTACCTGGAGGGGTCAGCATTCTCTCTCCATATGCCCCCCTAGACACAACTACGACAACATAACCAACAAAAACGGGTCACAACTCCTGCAGCTCTGTCGGATGCTGGGTATTACGTAGACAATGGTAGGCTTCGAGGGGACTCCTATGGTAGGTACACCGATAGCTCATATGTAGACTACTTTATCACTGACCTCAACCCAGAGTCTCTTAGAGCGTTCACAGTCAGTCCACTGACACCTCTATCAGATCACAGCAAAATCACACTCTACTTTAACATAGCTTTGCTCAATCATGAGTCATCAAAGCCAAAGGAACTGAATAATATTAAGAAATGCTATAGATGGAAGGAAAGTAGTGTGTACATCTACCAAAAAACTATTAGGCAACAACAAATTCAATCCCTTATAGAAATTTCCTGGACAAAATAGGTGTAACCTTGGCAGTAGAAAACCTAAACAGTATATTTGACCTCTCAGCTTCCCTATTAAATCAAAATATTTCAATCAGACAACCTAAGAAAATTAACAGCAACGACAAATGGTTTGATGAAGAATGCAAAAACCTAAGAAAGAAATTGAGAAACCTATCCAACCAAAAACATAGAGACCCAGAAAAAGAGACCCAGAGTGTACACCTTCACTATGGTGAATCACTAAAACAATACAGAAATAGGAACAGCACGTCAGAAATCAGCTCTATGTAATTGAAGAATCCAAAGAATCTAACCACTTCTGTGAAAATTGGAAAACTCTAAACAAACAACAATACGAAGAGTTATCTATCCAAAACAGAGATGTATGGATAAACCACTTCTCCAATCTTTTTGGCTCTATAACAAAGAACAAATAGCCAAAACATATACATGATCAAATACAAATCTTAGAATCAACTATTAAAGACTATCAGAACCCACTGGATTCTCCAATCACATTGAATGAACTACAGGACAAAATACAAACCATCCAACCCAAAAATGCCTGTGGGGTTGATGGTATCCTAAATGAAATTATAAAATATACAGACCACAAATTCCAATTGGCTATACTTAAACTCTTCTACATCATCCTCAGCTTTGGCATATTCCTCAATATTTGGAGCCAAGGACTGATCGCCCCAATCCACAAAAGTGAAGACAAACATGACCCCAATAACTACTGTGGGATATGAGTCAACAGCAACCTTGGGAAAATCCTCTGCATTATCATTAAAATTAGACTCATATATTTCCTCAGCAAAAACAATATACTGAGCAAATGTCAAATTGGCTTTTTATGAAATTACTGTTCGACAGACCACGTATTCACCCTAATTGACAAACTAATACGCCAAAACAATGGCAAAGTCTTCTCATTCTTTGTTGATTTCAAAATAGCTTGATTCAAATTGGCATGAGGGCCTGTTATACAAATTGATGGAAAGTGGTGTTGGGGGAATCCATGTACACAATAAATAAAATCCATGTACACAAACAACAACTGTTAAAATTGGCAAAGAACACACACATTTCTTTCCAGAGGGCCGGGGGGTGAGACAGGGATGCAGCTTAAGCCCCACTCTCTTCAACATACAGTTGAAATCGGAAGTTTACATACAGTTAGGTTGGAGTCATTAAAACTTGTTTTTCAACCATTCCACAAATTTCTTGTTAACAAACTATAGTTTTTGCAAGTCGGTTAGGACATCTACTTTGTGCTTTATACAAATAATTTTTCCAACAATTGTTTACAGACAGATTATTTCACTTATAATTCACTGTATCACAATTCCAGTGGGTCAGAAGTTTACGAACACTAAGTTGACAGTGCCTTTAAACAGATTGGAAAATTCCAGAAAATTATGTCATGGCTTTAGAAGCTTCTGATAGGCTAATTTACATAATTTAAGTCAATTGGAGGTGTACCTGTGGATGTATTTCAAGGCCTACCTTCAAACTCAGTGCCTCTTTGCTTGACATCATGAGAAAATCAAAAGAAATCAGCCAAGACCTCAGAAAAACAATTTTAGACCTCCACAAGTCTGGTTCATCCTTGGGAGCAATTTCCAAACACCTGAACATACCATGTTCATCTGTACAAACAATAGTACACAAGTATAAACACCATGGGACCACGCAGCCATCACATCACTCAGGAAGGAGACGCGTTCTGTCTCCTAGGTATATGAATGCACTTTGGTGCGAAAAGTGCAAATCAATCCCAGAACAACAGCAAAGGACCTTGTGAAGATGCTGGAGGAAACAGGTACAAAAGTATCTATATACAAGGTAAAACAAGTCCTATATCGACATAACCTGAAAGGCCGCTCAGCAAGGAAGAAGCCACTGCTCCAAAACCGCCATAAAAAAGCCAGACTACGGTTTGCAACTGCACATGGGGACAAAGATCGTACTTTTTGGAGAAATGTCCTCTGGTCTGATGAAACAAAAATAGAACTGTTTGGCCATAATGACCATCGTTATGTTTGAAGGAAAAAGGGGGAGGCTGCAAGCCGAAGATCACCATCCCAACCGGGAAGCACGGGGGTGGCAGCATCATGTTGTGGGGGTGCTTTGCTGCAGGAGGGACTGGTGCACTTCACAAAATAGATGGCATCATGAGGCAGGAAAATTATGTGGATATATTGAAGCAACATCAAGACATCAGTCAGGAAGTTAAAGCTTGGTCACAAATGGGTCTTCCAAATGGACAATGACCCCAAGCATACTTCCAAAGTTGTGGCAAAATGGCTTAAGGACAACATGGTCAATGTATTGGAGTGGCCATCACAAAGCCCTGACCTCAATCCTATAATTACACCAGGTCTGTCAGGAGGAATGGGCCAGAATTCACCCAACTTCTTGTGGGAAGCTTGTGGAAGGCTACCCGAAACGTTTGACCCAAATTAAACAATTTAAAGGCAATGCTACCAAATACTAATTGATTGTATGTAAACTTCTGACACACTGGGAATATGCTGAAAGAAACAAAAGCTAAAATAAATCATTCTCTCTACGATTATTCTTACATTTCACCTTTTAAAAAGGGAATTTTTACCATTATTAAATGTCAGGAATTGTGAAAAACTGGGTTTAAATGTATTTGGCTAAGGTGTATGTAAACTTCCGACTTCAACTGTATATATCAATGAATTGGCGAGGGCACTAGAACAGTCTGCAGCACCCGGCCTCACCCTACTAGAATCTGAAGTCAAATGTCTACTGTTTGCTGATGATCTGGTGCTTCTGTCCCCAACCAAGGAGGGCCTACAGCAGCACCTAGATCTTCTGCACAGTTGGTGTCAGACCTGGCCTCTGACAGTAAATCTCAGTAAAACAAAAATAATGGTGTTCCAAAAAAGGTCAAGTTTTCAGGACCACGAATACAAATTCCATCTAGACACCGTTGCCCTAGAGCACACAAAAAACTATACATACCTCGGCTTAAACATCCGCGCCACAGGTAACTTCCACAAAGCTGTGAACAATCTGAGAGACAAGGCAAGAAAGGCCTTCTATGCAATAAAGAGGAGCATAAAATTCAACATACCAATTACCAGCTAAAAATACTTGAATCAGTTATAGAACCCATTGCCCTTTATGGTTGTGAGGTCTGGGGTCCGCTCACCAAGCAAGAATTAAAAAAATGGGACAAACACCAAATTGAGACTCTGCATGCAGAATTCTGCAAAAACATCTGTGTGCAACGTAAAACACAAAATAATGTATGCAGAGCAGAATTAGGCCGATTCCCGTTAATTATCAAAATTGAGAAAAGAGCCGTTAAATTCTATAACCATCTAAAAGAAAGCGATTCCCAAACCTTCCATAACATAGGCACCTACAGAGAAATTAACCTGGAGAAGAGCCCCCTAAGCAAGCTGGTCCTGGGGCTCTGTTCACCTGTTGTATTCGGCGCATGTGACAAATACAATATGATTTGATTTAAATCATTAGGTATGGCTGACCACAGACACACAGACAAAGACCCGACTTCCTACTGGCTCCTGACACTTCCTGCTTTGCACTACAGGAGTCTGTCACCTAATCCCAGTAAGCAACCTCCCACTCTGGGAACAGCCATGGAGTCTGTCACCTAATTCCAGTCAGCAACCTCCCACTCTGGGAACAGCCATGGAGTCCGTCACCTAATTCCAGTCAGCAACCTTAGCCTCTTTAGATGGGTATGCTCCCTCTAAGCAGGGGATGCTCTGCTTCATGTGTGTCCATGTGAGGGTGCATTATGTGAACGAGAGGGGCTAATGGAGACTATAATCACGTAAAGGAAATCATATATTTTGTATGTTAAGTATACAGTGTAGAAGTTTCATACTGAGCTTCCCCTAGATGGCTCAAAGGGTCAAAAGGGCATCAAAGGACAAAGGATAACGGAGAGTATATGTAAGTAAATCAATGAGGTGCCCAGTCCATCTATCTGTCTCACTGTCCAACACTATTAGCAGATTAAGATCAGAGTTGTTCATGAAATCAGGGTGACCAGTAACTAATGACCAGTAAGCTGATTGGCTGTGACTCGGTACAGTCAGTCAGTCCAGACAGTCAAAGCCCCCCCACTACACTATGTAGGGAACAGGGTGCCATTTGGGACACAGCGTGTGTGTCTCTCCAGTCAAGGACACTCTTTATCTACACTGACTTTGAACTGGTGTGATGATATGTGATTGACTCAGCCTGAAGCCTCATTTGCAGCATAGAAAAGCCTTTTTGTTTGAGCAGGATGAGATGTGATGAGATTTGATCAGTCATCGAGTGGAGAGAATCCAGTGAGTCAGATCCCTTTGATGAAATGGGTTTAAACATTATGGAACTGCTGAGAGCAGATTGATTATACACCAGGACTCTGAGAGGGTGTCACGCCCTGACCTTAGAGATCATTTAAATTCTCTATTTGGATAGGTCAGGTCGTGACTAGGGTGGGCAATCTATGTTTTCTATTTCTTTTTTGGCCGGGTATGGTTCCCAATCAGAGGCAGCTGTCTATCATTGTCTCTGATTGGGGATCATACTTAGGCAGCTTTTTTCCACCTGTAGTTTGTGGGATCTTGTTTTGGTACTGTGCTGTTTAGCCCTACTAAACTTTACGTTTCGTTTGTATTATCATTTTTTTTCGGTGTTCATTTAATAAAGTGAGATGTACGCCTACCACGCTGCACCTCATTCCACCAACGAGCGTAACAGAGGGATTGTGCTAATGAAGGAACACAGACACACACACAGACAAAACACAGACTAAGACACAGACAGACACACACGCACAGAATGACTGGGCTAATGTCCTTGTCACGCTCGTCGTAACGTTGAAGAGAGGAGGACCAAGGCGCAGCGTGATAACAATACATCTTCTATTTATTGAAAACGAAAATGAAGAACACTTAAACAAACTACAAAACAACAAACGAACGTGAAGCTATAAATGACAAGTGCAGACACAGGCAACTAACATAGACATAGACAATAACCCACGAAATACCCAATGAATATGGCTGCCTAAATATGGTTCCCAATCAGAGACAACGATAGACAGCTGTCTCTAATTGAGAACCAATCTTGGCAACCATAGACATACATACACCTAGACTAGACACTGCCCCATAAACATACAAAACACATACATCCCACATGTCACACCCTGACCTAACAAAAATAATAAAGAAAACAAAGATAACTAAGGCCAGGGCGTGACAGTCCTGGAATTAGTGCTGAGCGATTAACCGAAATTGTGGTTATTTTTCGACATTGGTTAAATTATTTGAATTACATTTTCTTCGCTTTTTTTCTGTGAGCTGTAGAGATAAATTAGATCAAGCCTGAACTGTGAGATATAGTCGGGGTTTGTTGAAACTACAAAATAGACTAGAATCACACACCTTTTGATAATAACCGGAGCCACATCCTCTCTGTGGCAGGATGTGTGAGGTTTATAGTGTGTACACAGATACACACACCACTTCTCTCCTCCCAGATCACACATAGAGTTGCTGCCAAAAGCACAAGCAGACCAGACACACCTGAGACTGGGGAGGTTCACCTGACACACCACAAGCACCTGCTCATTATCAGCTGTGGCAGAATTCTCTCCTCCCCAGTAATACATAACAGTGGTAACATATTAGAAAACAAATGATCATTATCAATACAAAGCATCAACACCAGGGGGCAATTCATATGGGGATTATTCAGAGAGCATCATACAGTCATTAAAGTGGAACTGACAGCATTTTATTAACTACTTTGCAGATATGAAACAGACAAACAAAGGCATTGTTGGATGCAGTTCAATGCATGATTAATATAATTCACCAACACATTTTTAAGTAGTCCAAAAAATATTGCTATCAGGTTGTAAATCATAATTGGCCTGGTACATTGTTTGCTGCCTCCATTCGAGATGCAGTTTCCGTTTCAATGACTCAATATTTTGGACAAAAAAGGACGAATGTAACTAAGGCTGGGAATGTCAATACAATCAAACTAGCAAGGGCAATGATCACAAGTCAGTCATAAAGTGGCTAATAGCCTAGCACATCTATTTCTATAGCTAGCTAAAAACACAGAGCCTAACGTTAGCTAGCTAGCTTGCTAGCTGCTAGGAGGATGTCATGTCATTGGAGGAGTAGGTGAGTGACTGGCTTTTTCCCCTCATCTTGTTTTTTGGTGGCTATACACAGCTAGACATGCAGGAGTCATTTGGTTAGTTAGCAAGAACTTGAATGACTGTTATCCAGTTAGCATATCACTTGTGTTTGCAAATTCACTCTGGCTATCTACTCAGAGTGCAGAATAACAGATGAATTTACAAATGTGCAACACCTGCTGAATATGACCGGTGTCAGTAAACGTAGGCAAAAAAAGTTATAGTTAGTCACGAACGCTCTAGATAACATGTAAACAGCCTAGCTAACCAGCTCTGCTATGGTGAGTAAAATGGCCAGAGTGAGGTGTTCTCTCACTTGTGTCTAGAAGTAGCTAGCTAGCAAGCTAGCCAATTTTAGCCAGTTAGCTTGGGTGCTTGGTTGTAGGCAAGCTGCAGAAGGACGAGTGGGCTACAATTCCCCATTATTTATCAGTGCAAATTTGACGGTGAACTAGCTGAAAAAGTTTGAAGTTTTATCTAATGTTCCTTCGTCAGAATTGAGTTAATCTTGCACTGGCTAGCGTTTGTTGTTGATGATTGTTGTTGATGTGCATTACTGAGGGAGAGAGAGCCTACCTTTCCATGGTTGTTTGATCAATAGGACTGTAAAGTTCCCAAATGTAAGAGAACTCCCATAGTGTTGACATATCTGCAGAAATCCATTCAGGTGTATTTTGTGGCTTTTGGCGAATGCGTTCTAATGATCTAAAGTCGCTCTGTTGCAACTGCCTGTAAACACACAGTCCAGTTCAAAGTGAATGATGGCAGGCCTGTGTGGTAAATGGCTTGTTTGCATAAAGGCCTACTTGTAGCTCTGATTAGCTATGGTGCATCGGTCTGCTTAGACTCCGGCCCTGGACAAGACATGTTTTTATTAGGTTTTATTTACTGCAGTGTCTATTAATTGTCCAAACGCACAGCTGCTTTCCCACTCTATATTGCTATAGAATTTTCACAAATGCCTTATAATACGTAATTCCCAAATATTCTATGAATTTAAGAAAATGTGAAAATGACCATATCTAAATGCTTGCTTGTCAGAAAATGTTTTCATGTTGCTAAAATGCTGAAAGGCTCCACTTTAAACTACATACTTGTCCAGAAATAGAATCCATAGACTGTTAATTAAGCACATTGATATGCTGAAGTTCCTGAAGTTCCTGCTATACTTCTTGCTTTCCCTCCTACGGGTAGACCCATTACAGAACATGAATGGGAATGTTTGTCTCAAGTGACTCCCTATTCCCTATATAATCCACTACTTTTGACCAGAGCCATTACCCTTATTTTACCAGGTAAGTTGACTTAGAACACA
The DNA here is from genome assembly GCF_016432855.1 of Salvelinus namaycush. NCBI lineage: Eukaryota > Metazoa > Chordata > Actinopteri > Salmoniformes > Salmonidae > Salvelinus > Salvelinus namaycush. The sequence continues at coordinate 18,315,350 of NC_052325.1, read as the reverse complement.
TTCTCATTTACAGCAACGACATGGGGACTAGTTACAGGGGAGAGGAGAACGTCTATGAGTTAGTGGACTAACAGTCTGGTCCCTATTACATTCTCCTGTAGACAGCCACACACATCCAGTGTGGTTAGAGTGATCCCAGAATAAGCTATTCACTAAGGTTAGAGTGCCAAGCCTCTTATGGCACTGCACCATAAACCCAGGCTGGCAGGGAGAGGGAGAGTGAGAGTGAGAGGGAGAGTGAGAGTGAGAGGGAGAGGGAGAGGGAGAGGGAGAGGGAGAGAGAGAGAGAGTGAGAGAGAGGACGAGAGCGTAAGAGAAAGAAGTGAAAACAGGGTAGATGGGAGAAAGTAGTATGATCTATTGAGCTCCAGTAGTCTCATACCAACACTTTCTGGGGCATTACTTTTTGAAGAGGCCGATGGGGTTTAGGGTACCATTTGGAATGCAGACCGAGTGTGAATTCTCTCAGTTTGACTTCCTCTACGGGAGATAAACATCACTTTGACCAAATCACATTACAGTGTGATAGACCGCAGTGCCACCAGGGCTTACACACACACACACACACACACACACACACACACACACACACACACACACACACACACACACACACACACACACACACACACACACACACACAGTGTGATACAGAGTTTACAGAGTCAGGGACAGAGTTTACAGCGTCAGGGAAGAGGGTTAGACAGACTAGCAGAGAAAATACTACCTCTCTGTGTCTTTCTTCCCCAAGCCTTACTACCACAGTAGCTAGTAAACATAATGACTGGAATGTAACTATAATGGATAAGACAGGCTTACTTATGGTACCGATGTCATATACACACTCAAACATTTTGTAAACACACTCACACAGAGGATGATGCCTTTGGCTGGGGTGTCAAAAGAAGCCCCTGCCTCCTGCAATCTCATTTCCTCTCTCTTTCTTGTTCTCTCTCTTTCTCATTCTCTCTCTATACTGCTCTCTCTCTCTTTTCCTTCATCCCCATTTTCTAGAGGACAGGAAATGTCTTTTATGTCAAATATGTTTCCCAGGGGCTTATTTAGAACTGGGACCTAAATAAAGAGAGGAAGTGCAGAAAAGAAGAGCAGCACCCTTGAGAGGGAAGAAGAGGGAGGACGGGAAGAGGGAGGAGTGGGGCAGGGAGGATGAGAGAGGAAAGAGAGAGCGGTAGGAGAAGGGAAGGAGAGGGACAGGAGACAGAGAGGAGGAGTGAGGGAAAAAACAGACAAAAAGGAGGGGTGGAAGAGATGGAGAGAAGGAGAAAGTGGAAACAGAGCAATAAATATTTGTCTTGTTCTAGGTGAGAAACAGAGACAAGCACATGATTTGTATGTTCAGTTGTGGTCTTAGTCACAGAGATAGTGACCCCCAAATTGAAGGTCATGTCCTTGCCTCGTGGTTGCTACTCTAGCTCAATACATGTCTGAGATTACAGTAATGGAAAAAGTGAACCAGCACCACTACCACGCCTCTCTGTGGCTCCTCACTGCTTCACACAGCCCACATCATACACTCCTCCCCAGGGTGGGGTCTGACTGACTGACTGACTGACTGACTCTCTCACACACACACACACACACACACACACACACACACACACACACACACACACACACACACACACCACTGCAGAGGCTGCTGCCTGGGACCAGACTTCAAGAACATTTAGCTTTAATTAGCTAGTTTATTACAATCCCCATTAGCTGCTTACAGTGTGTTTTACAGTATCTCTGGTGGCTATGTGTGTGTGTGTTGACTGGAAACAGACAAAGCTGCACAGAAATAAAAAACTGATCATTTATTCTCCATGAAGTGTGGATGGCCAATCTCCTCAAAGCTCTTCCTGTGTGGTTTCACATCTAGCAACCCATCTGCCTTCCATCCCCCCTCATCCCCTCATCCCCCATCTGCCTTCCATCCCCTCATCCCAAACAAAGAAGGGTGAAAAGGGCTAGACAAATATAAGCACTGCTGTGTGTTAAGAAAACATGCATTCTATAATGATTTTAACAAGAATTAGATCAATAAAGTCTTTGTTTTTAATTGTGAGCTAGTCGCACCTATTCTTACAAAATGAAAACCAACCTGGAAACAGGAGAAGGAGAATAGTCACTGCTGCATCAAAGGTGACAGATTACACTACTGTTGCCTTCTCTTCAATTTGAAATGTGAGATTATTTTGGTCCCTGTGTGGAAGGAGTGCCTGTCTGAGAAGCAGCTACGGTTATGGAGGAGGAAGAGTAACCCAGACCTGCGTGGGTTTCTCTTCATCAGAGTGTGTGAGTGTGTGTGTGAGTGTGTGTGTATACAGTCCCAGTCAAAAGGTTGGACAATCCTACACATTCAAGGGTTTTTATTTATTTTGACTATTTTCTACATGGTAGAATAATACTGAAGACATCAAAACTATGAAATAACACACACGGAATCATGTAGCAACCAAAAAAAGTGTTAAACTGTCACGGATTCCCCCGGTACTGCTGCTCATTCCGTTCACCAGCTCCGGAGGTCTACGTCACCAGCCTTCTAGGTGTCACTGAACTGGATCATCACCACCAACCCCGGACTGTCTTGTCTCATTACGCACACCTGGTTCCCAATCCCCCGGTATGTGTACATACAATTGAAGTCGGAGGTTTACATACACCTTAGCCAAATACATTTAAACTCAGTTTTTCACAATTCCTGACATTTAATCCTAGTAAAAATTCCCTGTCTTAGGTCAGTTAGGATCACCACTTTTTTTTAAGAATGTGAAATGTCAGAATATTTCATCACATTCCCAGTGGGTCAGAAGTTTACATACACTCAAATAGTATTGAAGGCTTGCAAGTCTCTACCTTTTTCCTCCAAACTTAACGATGGTCATTATGGCCAAACAGTTCTATTTTTGTTTCATCAGACCAGAGGACATTTCTCCAAAAAGTACGATCTTTGTCCCCATGTGCAGTTGCAAACCGTAGTCTGGCTTTTTATGGCGGTTTTGGAGCAGTGGCTTCTTCCTTGCTGAGCGGCCTTTCAGGTTATGTCAATATACGACTCGTTTTACTGTGGATATAGATACTTTTGTACCTGTTTCCTCCAGCATCTTCACAAGTTCCTTTGCTGTTGTTCTTGGATTGATTTGCACTTTTCGCACCAAAGTACGTTCATCTCTAAGAGACAGAACGGGTCTCCTTCCTGAGCGTGGTCCCATGGTGTTTATACTTGCGTACTATTGTTTGTACAGATCAACGTTGTACCTTCAGGCATTTGGAAATTGCTCCCAAGGATGAACCAGACTTGTGGAGGTCTACAAATTTTTTTCTGAGATCTTGGCTGATTTCTTTTGATTTACCCATGATGTCAAGCACTGAGTTTGAAGGTAGGCCTTGAAATACATCCACAGGTACACCTCCAATTGACTCAAATTATGTCAATTAGCCTATCAGAAGCTTCTACGCCATGAAATCATTTTTCTGGAATTTTCCAAGCTGTTTAAAGGCACAGTCAACTTAGTGTATTTAAACTTTTGACCCACTGGAATTGTGATACAGTGAATTATAAATGAAATACTATGTCTGTAAACAGTTGTTGGAAAAATGACTTGTGTCATTCACAAAGTAGATGTCCTAACCAACTTGTCAAAACTATAGTTTGTTAACAAGAAATTTGTGGAGTGGTTGAAAATCGAGTTTTAATGACTCCAACCTAAGTGTATGTAAACTTCCGACTTAAACTGTATTTGCCTTCTGTTCCCGATTGTACTTGTCGATCATTGTCCTATGTCTGTTGGTCTTGTAAGTACCTGTGCCCTGTTTTATTCGGTTTTTGGTGCCACGTGTATTTTTGGGCACTTGTCATCATGGGTCTCGTCCCGTGAATTATATAAGTTAACACCTCGCTCTTTTGTTTTGGATCAAGAATTAAAAAAACGTATTACGTATTCCTGCGCCTGTCTCCCATCCTTATGAGATTCACCTTTTGCCTTGATGACAGCTTTGCACACTCTTGGCATTCTCTCAACCAGATTCATTAGGTAGTCACCTGGAAATCATTTCAGGGTTTTTTTAAAGTTAATTTTCTGGAATTTAATTCCTTCTTAATGCGTTTGAGCCAATCAGTTATCTTGTGACAAGGTAGAGGTGGTATTTCGCAAAAGACCAAGTCTATATTATGGCAAGAACAGCTCAAATAAGCAAAGAGAAACAACAGTCCATCATTACTTTTAGACATGAAGGTCAGTCAATACGGAAAATGTCAAGAACTTTGAAAGTTTCTTCAAGTCCAGTCGCAAAAACCATCAAGCGCTATGATTAAACTGTCTCTCATGAGGACCTCCACAGAAAAGGAAGACCCAGAGTTACCTCTGCTGCAGAGTACAAGTTCATTAGAGTTAACTGCACCTCAGATTGCAGCCCAAATAAATGCTTCACAGAGTTCAAGTAACAAACACACCTCAACATCAACTGCTCAGAGGAGACTGCATGAATCAGGCCTTCATGGTCGAATTGCTGCAAAGAAAGCACTACTAAAGGACACCAATAAGAAGAAGAGACTTGCTTGGGCCAAGAAACACGAGCAATGGACATTAGACCGGTGGAAATTCATCCCTTGGTCTGATGTGTACAAATTTTAGATTTGTGGTTCCAACCGCCATGTCTTTGTGAGATGTAGAGTAGGTGAACGGATGATCTCTGCATGTGTGGTTCCCACCGTGAAGCGTGGAGGAGGAGGTGTGATGGTGTGTGGGGGCTTTGCTGTTGACACTGTCAGTGATTTATTTAGAATTCAAGGCACACTTAACCAGCATGGTTACCACAGCATTCTGTAGCGATACACCATCCCATCTGGTTTGCGATTAGTGGGACTATCATTTGTTTTTCAACAGGACAATGACCCAACACACATCCAGGCTGTGTAAGGGCTATTTGACCAGGGAGAGTGATGGAGTGCTGCATCAGATGACCTGGCCTTCACAATCACCCGACCTCAACCCAATTGAGATGGTTTGGGATGAGTTGGACCGCAAAGTGAAAGAAAAGCAGCCAACAAGTGCTCAGCATATGTGGGAAATCCTTCCAGACTGTTCAAAAAGCATTCCTCATGAAGCTGTTTGAGAGAATGCTAAGAGTGTGTAAAGCTGTCATCAAGGCAAAGGGTGGCTACTTTGATTTTAAAATATAACTTATATTTTGATTTGTTTAACACTTTTTTGGTTACTAAATTTTTTTGGTTCCATATGTGTTATTTCATAGTTTTGATGTCTTCACTATTATTCTTCAATGTAGAAAACAGTACAAATAAAGAAAAACCCTTGAATGAGTAGGTGTGTCCAAACTTTTGACTGGTACTGTACGTTAGTGTATACAGTATTTCACATCTAGTCAGTAGCAGACTCAGAAGACAAGGGGTCTTTCAGAAGGAGGTTGTATTTTCCCCTCATAAACACAGCTTACAGCTTAAGAGGCTGCTTCCCCTACCACCATCAAACTTCTCTCTACTTCTCTCCCTCACTCCTTCCTTTCCCTCCCTCTCCTTCCCTCTCTCCTTCCTTCCCTCGCAATTCAATTCAATTCAATTCAGAGCTCTTTATTGGCATGGGAAACATATGTTTACATTACCAAAGTAAGTGAAATAGATAAACAAAAGTGAAATAATCAGTCATGAACAGTTAACATTACACTCACAAGTTTCAAAGGAATAGACACATTTCAAATGTCATATTATAGCTTTTTACAGTGTTATAATGATGTGCAAATAGTACAAAAGGGAAAATAAATAAACATGAATATGGATTGTATTTACAACGGTGTTTGTTCTTCACTGATTGCCCTTTTGTTGTGGCAACAGGTCACAAATCTTGCTGCTGTATTTGTATTTATTTGTATATATTACAGTGAAGAGGCGACTCCGGGGATGCTGGCCTTCTAGACAGTTACAAAGAAAAAGACAAATCTCAGACTGGCCAGTAAAAATAAAATATTATAATGGGCAAAAGAACACAGACACTGGACAGAGGAACTCTGCCTAGAAGGCCAGCATCCCGGAGTCGCCTCTTCACTGTTGACGTTGAGACTGGTGTTTTGCAGGTACCATTTAATGAAGCTGCGAGTTGAGGACTTGTGAGGCGTCTGTTTCTCAAACTAGACACTAATGTACTTGTCCTCTTGCTCAGTAGTGCACCGGGGCCTCCCACTCCTCTTTCTATTCCGGTTAGAGCCAGTTTACACTGTTCTGTGAAGGGAGTAGTACTCAGCGTTGTACGAGATCTTCAGTTTCTTGGAAATTTCTTGCATGGAATAGCCTTCATTTCTGAGACTAAGAATAACCTGACGAGTTTCAGAAAAAAATATTTGTTTCTGGCCATTTTGAGACCATAATCGAACCCACAAATGCTGATGCTCCAGATACTCAACTAGTCTAAAGAAGAGTTTTATTGCTTCTTTAATCAGAACAACAGTTTTCAGCTGTGCTAACATAATTGCAAAGTGTCTTCTAATGATCTATTAGCCTTTTAAAATTATAAACTTGGATTAGCAAACACAACGTGTCACTGGAACACAGGAGTGATGGTTGCTGATAATGGGCCTCTGTACGCATATGTAGATATTCCATAAAAAATCTGCCGTTTCCAGCTACAATAGTCATTTACAACATTAACAATGTCTACATTGTATTTCTGATCAATCTGATGTTATTTTAATGGACAAAAAATGCTTTTCTTTAAAAAACAAGGACATTTCTAAGTGACCCCAAACTTTTGAATGGTAGTGTATGTCCCCATTACCAGTAAAATATCATCAAAACCTATTTCTTTCACTTACTTGCTGTGCTGTTTTGTTGTTCATTTGTTCAGTCGTTTCATTCTCAAACCGGATTTCATCAGACATGTCAAGCAGGGAAGTTTCAGCTCTGTCTGTCCGTGGCCTCTCTTCCTCGGTGAGCACAGCGGTGTATGTAACATTTCACGTAACCCTGTTTCTTGTCTGCATCGAGCATGGTGGCAACACAGTAAAGAGGCTCAGAGAGAATGCTACCGAATCGCTTGTTCACAGCCTCAAGTACTTTTGTAAGTTTTAACCCCACGGTCTGTCGGCAGTTTTGTTGAGCAGGTGTTTCAGTGCCATGACAGAGGGTATTACGTCTGCTGCAGACGCAGTTGATTAGCTTATTTCTCAAGTCAGTTGTTCGAATGGCGCTAGGAGTGTGTTCATGTTTCCAAGTTTCAAACATGTTCTCAAATGCCACTGAAATGGCAGCAGCGGTATAAGAACCAGCACATTATTAAGCATGCAATACGGCTTTCCTCAGTATGAAATCCTCGTCGACCCACTGTGATGTCAGACTCAGCATGCTTATGGGGCTGACATCGCTGGTCCAAATTTCAGTCGTGAAGCTAATAGCAGTGATGCCCATAGCAAATAGCTCATGGATGTGTTTCAACAATACTGTGTAACTCCGGTAGGGCAACATCTGAAAAAATAGCGCCTACTTGATAGTGTGTACCGGTGCTCAACCAGTCGGCGAAAGCCAACATCATCCACGACAGAGAACGGTTGATTGTCAAGGGCAATGAATTCCATTATCTTGGCGTTAATGGATTTCGCCTTTGAGTTGTCTCGCTGAAATGTTCTTAATCTTTCAAATGACTGCTCGACTTGAACTTGTTTAGTTGTTGGAAGTGTGCACTTAGTATTTTTCTGCTTTTGTTCTGTGCAGTGCTGTATTTTTCGTGGCGTCATTACGTCATCTACCTACAATATATAGTTATGCACGTCAACTTTGACATCGGTTTTGTACATCGGCGTTAAACTAGACATCGGGCCGATGCGGATGTTGGCATTTTTAGCTAATATTGTCCGATTACAATATGCTCATATATCGTGCATCCCTAGTATTTGGTCAAACACCTTTTTTTCCTTAAGTTTACTAAGGGTTGGTAACAGGCTGATTAGTCGGCTATTTGAGACAGATCCTAATTGGGATGTCGGATTTTATGTTCCTTTTGATGGTATATAAGGCCTTTCTTGCCTTGTCTCTCAGAACGTTCACAGATTTGTGGAAGTAACCTGTAGTGCTGATGTTGATGCCGAAGTAGGTCTGTTTTTTTTCTGTGCTCCAGGGCAACGGTGTCTAGATGGAATTTGTATTTGTGGTCCTGGGAACTGGACCTTTTTTGGAACACCATTAGTTTTGTCTCACTGAGATTTCCTGTCAGGGCACAGGTCTGACAGAATCTGTGCAGAAGATCTAGGAGCTGCTGTAGGGCCTCCTTGGTTGGGGACAGAAGTGCTGCAGACTGTTCTAGTGCACTCGACAATTTGTTGATATACAGTGCATTCGAAAGGTATTCAGACCCCTTGACTTTTTCCACAGCCTTATTCTAAAATGTATAAAATGTTTGTTTTTCCCCTCATCAATCTACACACAATACCCCACAATGACAAAGCAAAAACAGGTTTTTAGAAATGTTTGCAAATTTATTAAAAGTAAAAAACTTAAATATCACATTTACATAAGTATTCAGACCCTTTACTCAGTACTTTGTTGAAGCACCTTTGGCAGCGATTACAGATTTAAGTCTTCTTGCGTATGACGCTACAAGCCTGGCACACCTGTATTTGGGGAGTTTCTCCCATTCTTGTCTGCAGATCCTCTCAAGCTCTGTCAGGTTGGATGGGGAGCGTCGCTGCACAGCTATTTTCAGGTTTCTCTAGAAATGTTCGATCAGGTTCAAGTCCGGGCTCTGGCTGGGCCACTCAAGGACATTCAGAGACATGTCCCGAAGCCACTCTTGCGTTGTCTTGGCTGTGTGCTTAGGATCATTGTCCTGTTGTCCTCCCCAGTCTGAGACCCTGAGCTTTCTGGAGCAGGTTTTCATCAAGGACCTCTCTGTACATTGCTCCGTTCATCTTTCCCTCAACCCTGACTAGTCTCCCAGTCCCTGCTGCATGAAAAACATCCCCACAGCATGTTGCTGCCACCACCATACTTCATCGTAGAGGTGGTGCCAGGTTTCCTCCAGACAAGACACTTGCCATTCAGGCCAAAGAGTTCAATCCTGGTTTCATCAGACCAGAGAATTATGTTTCTCATGAGTCTTTAGGTACCTTTTGGCAAACTCCAAGCGGGCTGTCATGTGCCATTTACTGAGGAGTGGCTTCCGTCTGGCCACTATACCACAATGGCCTGATTGGTGGAGTGCTGCAGAGGTGGGCTCCTTCTGGAAGGTTCTCGCATCTCTGGAGCTCTATCAGAGTGACCATGGGATTCTTGGTCACCTCCCTGACCAAGGCTCTTCTCCCCCGATTGCTTAGTTTGGCCGGGCAGCCAGCTCTAGGAAGAGTCTTGGTGTTTCCAAACGTTTTCCATTTAAGAATGATGGAGGCCACTGTGTTCTTGGGGATCTTCAATGCTGCATAAATGTTTTGGTACCCTTCCCCAGATCTATGTCTCGACACAATCCTGTCTCGGCGCTCTATGGACAATTCCTTCGACCTCACGGCTTGTTTTTTGCATTGACATGCACTGTCAACTGTGGGACCTTATATAGACAGGTCAGTGTCTTTCCAAATCAACAGAACAATTGAATTTACCACAGGTGGACTCCAATCAAGTTCTAGAAACATCTCAAGGATGATCAATGGAAACAGGATTCACCTGAGCTCAATTTCGAGGTGTTAATCTGCGTACCATGCCAGTCATGACGCATAATCCCACACCATGCCATCATTCTGACATCCCATATCATTGTACAGGGAAGACTGGAGCAGTCAAGTGGAAATGAGATTTCAGAAAAACAAGACTAAACACTCTGTTTTGTTGCTTCTCTGAATGACTGGGCTACTATACCCAGAGCCATACACATCTATCTGAATATGACATTTTGGCTCTGACTGAACCATGTGTAACTCTTCATCCCTACTGTACATGGGCATACAAGTGGACTGGTAAAACTATTTGAACTGTACATGACAACAAATGACATAATATTGTCATAAAAATGACATAACTTATAGATCTGCTCAGCTAAGATATATGGTTCTGTCATGATGTTGCCCTCTTTGGGTACAGCGAGCACTATCCCCCTCTCTCTGTCTCCTTCACTCAGGCTGCTGCGACCTCAAGTCGTAAATTCCTGGAGGAGATTATCTCCTCATGGCCACAGTATAGAGAGAGATTGAGTTTTCATAGAGAGAACAAAGGAATTTCTTCCACCTCACAGAACTTGAGATCCCAAACAACATTTATGTTCTGGAGAAGGTATAAAAGATCGGTGAAGAAGCCAGCTACGAACTGGTCCGTTTGGTACAATTTTGTGAAACTCATGAGAGACAATACGGCCACATTACCATAATGCTGTTTACATAATAGCCTCAGATATGAGGCTTACATCTAATTGTTGTATAAGATGAATGAGTGAGGATGATACTGTTTGTGAAATTGTGTAATGTGATTTTGGACTGTCTAATGAAGGAAACTCCAATTCCCTTTGGAGTTTAATTAAATCAAAGGACCGCCCCTGAGCACAGTTATGGTCTGGCGTCCTTGGACAGGCCCTTTTCTGCTCTTCCGAATATAACCCCCACCCGGGTTTTCTATCACCAGACCAGCTTACCTCGATAACGAGAGGGCCAAGGTTTGAGAGGAGACCATAAACCTGAGTATAAGCTAAGGTTTGAGTAGATGGCTGAATCTTTTAACCACACCACGTGGTTAAACTCTTAGACTATCGCTACCGACAGAATAAGAACAAGTCTTTGATATTAATTACTAGTCTGCAGCTAGGAATTCGGTATCATTGAACGCGAAGACCGACAACCTCCGAAACAACTATTCTATAACGACATGAATGAATGTCACTCTGAACTATCCATTCTAACCACGACAGAGACAGAGAGAGGGCGGACAAACTCTCCAACAGAAACAAACTTTTCAACAGAGATCCCGACGACACACTGAGCGTAAATATATATATATTGATTGCAATTACTCCCGAATGAGTGAGCGTTCATGTGCAAAGGATTAGCATTTCAATTGTTATAATTATCAACTTTGTAGTGTTTTATCTCAGTTGACCACCACTTCCCCTTTTGTCCACCAAGCCGCGATACCGGTTTATCCCACTAGGGAAACTCCGTTATCATTTCCTTGTAACTATCTACTGTTTGTTTATGCATTTCTGTGAATTACTTAGTTAGTAAATAAATATTTTAAGACAATTGATGTATGGATGACTCATAGTGAAGACTGGGTTCGTGCAGATAACCAACAATTTACGACGTTTGGAATGAGACTAACATGAGGTAAATAATTCATTAATTCGAAGACTAAGTGATCAGATATTCATATTCATTGCAGTGTGAAGGTAAGAAGCTCAACATCATATGAGTACTGTTGGCTGTATGGAGTGAGTCAGAACTTGAATAGGCTCCAGAGCTGGGCTGACTCTTCAATAGAGTTGTGTGGGTGTAGCTCGCTCTCTCTATTCTCTTCCTCTCACTCTCGGGTTCCATCTCTCTCACTCCCTCAGTTTCTTTCACTCTGTCTTCTCTTTCCATCTCCCACTCTCTCTCTTCCACTCCCTCTGTGAGTGTCTTTGCACATTCTCTATTCTCTCCCGCTCTTTTCTCTCACTCTACCTCTACCCATTCTCTCTCTCTCTCTCTCGCCCTCTCTCTCTCTCAATCCCTCACTCAAGAGCCGTCAGTCAGAAACAACACCACAAAAACAAAATAAGTGCTCAGTAACTTCACTTCGAGGCAGTAGCTCTTCTCACAACCCTCCTCTAGAGCTGAGGCTGCAGGCAGTTCACATCCGTAGTGACTGTCTCAAAAGACAATTGGGAAGCCATTCATCTCCCTCTCCACTCAGGATACGTTCACTCTCTCTCCCACTCGGTCTCCCAGTCATGATAATGACCGTCGCTTGGTTGCACAGCAGCTTATTGTGTGGCACTTTGCTTTAGTAGAAAATTTCTCTGAGGTTCTAGTACCAATGTATCCCCCTCCTCCTACCTAGCAAAAAACATCACAGCAGCTTGCTGTGGAGGATATCAAAGGGTCTCTAGCCACCGCCTGGCCTCCATCCCAAATGACAGCCTATTCTCTATATAGTGCACTGCTTTTGACCTCTGGGCCATGGTCAAAAGTATTCCACTAAATAGGGAATAAGGTGCCATTTGGGACAGTGAACTGTGGGCTTGGAGATGTCAAACATAGGGGTGTGTGCGGCTCTATACGGCAATGCAGGATATTTCATAGCTTTTTACAAGATTGTCTGTGTGGGAGTCAGGCGTAAACAACCAACGACAGCTCAATTACTACACCCTGTCGAGTTAATGACCTTACAACTCCCCCTTCACACACATGCAATCATGCGCACACACACACACACTCTTACACAGTGAATAGGCCGGACACATGGACACATGTTTAAGACCCGGCCGATTCACTGTCAATCAATCTCAGGCTATAGCAGTCCTGAGAGCAGAACCTCTCATTATTGAGGGCCATTGTAAATCCCACGTGGTGTGGGTAAATCAGTGTTCTCAAGGTAGGTAATTTTCACTAGATACAAAGAGTAAACTCACTATGGTATTGTACTGTGAGTGGGAATGTACTTGACCACAGCACAGTACAGAGGGTGGGAGGGTGGGTGGACAGCCTTCGGGGTGGTGTCAGTGTGTGTGTTTGTGTGGCACAGCTATCAGTATCACATATCCATATCCACATACCAAGGGAGCAGTAAAAACACAGAACGACAACCACTGCACAAAGCGATTTGCTCCTGATGAATTAATAAAGAGCTAGGTCTGTGGGGGAGATGAAGAAAATAACCTTGTATGGAATGTAAGACTAAAATGTCTTTCTGTGCCTCTCGGTCTGCATGCCTGCTGGCATATCGATCTGTCTGCTTGTCTATGAGTCCACTCCAGTGTAGGTTTAGACCATCTCTCTCTACAGTATGTGGTTCTGTCCGGGACCTTCACATGTTAAACTGCCTGCTGCTATTTGCCTGCCTCAGTAAAAAGCCTGGCTGCTATGGACGGTCGTGGGCGGCGAATAGAGAAGCCGCCCGCCACAGCTAAAAACTATATTTCCATGACAACACCAAGACTCAGTCAGTCTCCATGGCAACCAATAACAGCCAGCATTATAGCGGTTGAAGGGCTTTATACAGCAGATGGAAATATGCTGTAAAGAAATGGCTGATAGAAGAGCTGCTGTTGGTGTTGGTGCATGCAGAGCTATAATTCTCCTGGGTGACATCATCATATGGTTTACAGAGGAGAACATATATGGCTGAGGCCTAAACACCATTGCTGAGGTCTAAATTGCACCCTATAACCTACTGAAAAGCAATAAGAGGAAGAAGGAAAGAGGGGATGAGGCTACGACTTTAGGGATGAGAACAGAGAGCCTAGGGCAGCATCCCCAATGGCACCCTTTTGACCAGGGATGGGATGCATCCAAAGACTCTTACAGAGAGAAAGATAACGGGAGCGAGAAAGAGAGTGAAAGAAACTGCACTCCAAGGAATAAAAGCATCTCTGCAGCCATTTGGAGGCCAGAGTAGCACTCTCCTCTCTCACTCTGTGGGAGACTCATGTCAGTACCCTCAACCAGCGAGGTGAAATAACCACAGCTCAACACAGTAAAACACACACACGACAGCCAATCCATTAGAACAATACATAATGTCTTGACCACGACAGAACCAAAGGAGTCCATTTCGATCAGGAGTCCCCATGGGTAAAACGTGAATTGTTCTTCAAGGAAGAGGAAACGAGTACACACGGTCTCTGGGACAGGAAACCCCCTCTAAAGGGAGTCTCTTCTCACCAGGTCATCATGGTTCACATCCCAGCCCTCCAGATCGAAATAAGCTTTCCTCTGCTTTCTTCTCATCACCAGGGCATGGCTCTTATCCCATCCTGACGCTCCAGCACCAAGCTTAACTTTACACCTGCTTTGTCACAGCAGCTGTTTGAAAAAGCTCTGGTTGGAACACAAGAAGAGGTAGAGACAGGAAGGCCGGCTTCACACAATGTGTGGATGTCCAAAGTCTTACTAGTTCCTCTTAATGCCTTTGTTGGGAATCTGAATCAGAATTCTGTGACATTCTAGAAGGGAAGAAGCGTCCAATGGTAAACCATTGAGACACTACCACAGTTGTGATTGGTTTGGCTATAGAGCCCATAGAGACCGGGGAGGTGAGGGGGGGGGGTGATTAAAATGTAAGGGTGAATGGTACAGAGTCACGAAAGAAGGTTCTTGTGAGCCAGCAGAAAAACACGCACATGCACACACACACACACACACACACAGATCCCTCCCTCTGATCCAGTGCTTTGCAGCTTTGTGGTTGCGTTGCATTTCCAAGGCTATCCCCAGTATGCATTGTCAGCACTGCCATTGACTACATATAAGCGGCTAGCTGGCAGGATCTTTTCCTTCTTTCTCAAGGATTTTTCCTCCCTCCCTTTGGTACTCCTCTGTTCCTCAGCTGAAAACAAGAGAAAGGCACATAAACACATGTGCAGTATTCAGCCACCACAGAACACTGAGATCAACGGAACAGCCAGTGACTGCATTGACAGTCAAAGAATAGGCCTGTGTCCCCAATGGCACCCGATTCCCTATATTCAACCAGAGCCCTATGGGGTACAGGGTGCCATTTGGGACACAGACAGATAATAGATGTATGAGGATGACTTCAAGAAAGCTGTTGGCAGTTAGTGTTGCTCTGTGCTATATGGACACAATTATCAACACAATAGCCATACTGTATAGTTCCAAAGGGAGACCGATTGGTACAACACCACCTAGTACCCTTACCCAGTCCCTCTCAGGGGGGCTTACCCCTGTCTCTGCTTAAAGTAACACTGACCTCTTCCTCCATTCCTTCAGTTAATCCTGTCTTTTCCTCTTAAAAAGAGGGGGTTCCTGCTCACGTTTAATCACATCTAAACCAGTGTTTTAATCCAGATAATCTAATAACTACTGTATTGTGTTTTGGGTTGTGGTTCCGTACCATGGCCTCTCAGTGATGGTATGTCTGTATAGCAGAGCAGAGCTAGTCTGGTTAAACCAGACTGAATGCTGTGCTCAATGG
Source organism: Salvelinus namaycush (assembly GCF_016432855.1). NCBI lineage: Eukaryota > Metazoa > Chordata > Actinopteri > Salmoniformes > Salmonidae > Salvelinus > Salvelinus namaycush. Next base: position 18,300,229 of record NC_052325.1, on the reverse strand, counting down.
TCAGTTTACACACCTTTTTATTTTGTGAATTGGGTTAACACCCTTAAAAACGCTAGATAGGTCTAATGGTTTTTGGCATTAGAGTTTATCTACCTATTTACCCACAGGCCTCAGGGTTTACCCACTTACTTATGTACTCTGGTGCGGTGGGGTGGAGTGTGGTGGGGTGGAGTGTGGTGGAATAGAGTGGGGTGGAGAGTGGTGGAAAAGAGTGTGGTGGGATAGTGTGTGGTGGGGTGGAGTGGAGTGTGGTGGAGTCGGGTGGGGTGATGTAGTGTGGGTTGGGATAGGGTAGTGTGTGCTAGGGTGGTTTGGGGTGTGGTGGGGATAAGCGTGGTGCAGTGGAGTGGGTTGGTGTAGTGTGGGGTGGGGTCATCAGAGTGCCTGCAGACAGACAGACTAGACCTTGGTCCTACAATAACAGATGGTAATAGATTACTGTCTATACTGTATGAACACTAGTGCTACCAGACAAGATTACTCAGTACCCATCCCCCTAACCATTACACTACTAACCCACATATAGGGATGAGGATGGAGGGACACCAGTCTAAAATAAACACACAATGATGGGGCTGGGGTTATAATCCTGAATAAGTGGCCCTGGTCAAAAGTAGTGCACTATATAGGGAATAAGGTTCCATTTTGGACACACATTAAAGTGAAGAGGAGGATTTTCCCCTATACTGGACATTGGTCTTATATGGCAAATGTTTTGGGGTGCATGTACACTGAGTGTACAAAACATTAGGAACTTGACATAGACTGAGCAGGTAAATCCATGTGAAAACTATGATCCCTTATTGATGTAACCTGTTAAATCCACTCCAATCAGTGTAGATGAAGGGGAAGAGACTGGTTAAAGAAGGACTTTTAAGCCTTGTGACAATGTATGTTCATTTAATACATTTATGATGTACGCCTACCACGCTGCACCTTGGTCCGATCATTCCATCAACGAACGTGACAATTTCAAAAGTGTCAAAGGCTTTTATTGACAATTACATGAAGTTGATGCAAAGAGTCAATATTTGCAGTGTTGACCCTTCTTTTTCAAGACCTCTGCAATCCGCCCTGGCATGCTGTCAATTAAGTTCTGGGCCACATCCTGACTGATGGTAGCCCATTCTTGCATAATCAATGCTTGGAGTTTGTCAGAATTTGTGGGTTTTTGTTTGTCCACCCGCCTCTTGAGGATTGACCACAAGTTCTCAATGGGATTAAGGTCTGGGGAGTTTCCTGGCCATGGACCCAAAATATCAATGTTTTGTTCCCCGAGCCACTTAGTTATCACTTTTGCCTTATGGCAAGGTGCTTCATCATGCTGGAAAAGGCATTGTTCGTCACCAAACTGTTCCTGGATGGTTGGGAGAAGTTGCTCTCGGAGGATGTGTTGGTACCATTCTTTATTCATGGCTGTGTTCTTAGGCAAAATTGTGAGTGAGCCCACTCCCTTGGCTGAGAAGCAACCCCACACATGAATGGTCTCAGGAATCTTTACTGTTGGCATGACACAGGACTGATGGTAGCGCTCACCTTGTCTTCTCCGGACAAGCTTTTTTCCAGATGCCCCAAACAATCAGAAACCGTATTCATCAGAGAAAATGACTTTACCCCAGTCCTCAGCAGTCCAATCCCTGTACCTTTTGCAGAATATCAGTCTGTCCCTGATGTTTTTCGTGGAGAGAAGTGGCTTCTTTGCTGCCCTTCTTGACACCAGGCCATCCTCCAAAACTCTTCGCCTCACTGTGCATGCAGATGCACTCACACCTGCCTGCTGCCATTCCTGAGCAAGCTCTGTACTGGTGGTGCCCTGATCCCACGGCTGAATCAACTTTAGGAGACGGTCCTGGCGCTTGCTGGACTTTCTTGGGCACCCTGAAGCCTTCTTCACAACAATTGAACCGCTCTCCTTGAAGTTCTTGATGATCCGATAAAAGGTTAATTTAGGTGCAATCTTACTGGCAGCAATATCCTTGCCTTTGAAGCCCTTTTTGTGCAAAGCAATGATGACGGCACGTGTTTCTTTGCAGGTAACCATGGATGACAGAGGAAGAACAATGATTCCAAGCACCACCCTCCTTTTGAAGCTTCCAGTCTGTTTTTCGAACTCAATCAGCATGAAAGAGTGATCTCCAGCCTTGTCCTCATCAACACTCACACCTGCGTTAACGAGAGAATCACTGACATGATGTCAGCTGGTCCTTTTGTGGCAGGGCTGAAATGCAGTGGAAATGTTTTGGGGGGATTCAGTTCCTTTGCATGGCAAAGAGGGACTTTTCAATTAATTGCAATTCATCTGATCACTCTTCATAACATTCTGGAGTATATGCAAATTGCCATCATACAAACTGAGGCAGCAGACTTTGTGAAAATTAATATTTGTGTCATTCTCAAAACTTTTGGCCACGACTGTAGACATGGATTGTCTTGCCATTTGGCCTTTGAACGCGATATGGTAGTAGGTGCCAGGCCCACTGGTTTGAGTGTGTTAAGAACTGCAACGCTGCTGGGTTTTTCACTCTCAACTGTTTCCCGTGTATATAACGAATGGTTCACCACCCAAAGGACATCCAGCCAACTTGACACAACTGTGGAAAGCATTGGAGTCAACATGGGCCAGCATCCCTGTGGACGATTTCTACACCTTGTAGTCCATGCCCCGACTAATTGAGGCTGTTCTGAGGGCAAAGGGGAGTGCAACTCAATGTTAGGAATGTTCTCCTCATGTTTTGTACACTAGTGTGTATATGTAACATGTATATTTCACACTCACAACCCAAAATGAATGGAAAAGATAAGCACCATTTTAATTTCCAGATTTACAGTGCTTATCTTTACCAATAATTTTGGGTTGGTATAATTACTGCGACTGACTGAGTGATGTAGCCTACACACTCAAGTGGTTCTGGTCCATAAAGCAACATGAACTGATCCAAGCTTATAAACATCTGCTGTTTTTAAATACTAAGGCTAAAAAAGCATCCCAACATGCAGAATGACATGACATGGAGAATACAGTGTGCGTGTGCATGCCTGCGGAAAGCCTCGGAATCACACACCCCAGCTTACTGTAATGTGTTAGCCCAAAGCTTAGGTTTATTGTTTGTCAGTGAGGTTGTTTCATAACACAGTGCTCTCTTCACACCTACCTGCTGCCTGTGTAATAATGTGTTGTAGCCATTCCTTCTGTTGTAATGGTTCTGTAATGAGGTGACCAGTGAATAGCAGCACAGGAGAATAAAGACGTGCACACACCAACCCTGACCTCATCATTGTCACCTTATGTGACCGCCTCTCACACACACACTACAGCCACCGCACGCACACGCACACTCACACTTACACTCTCTCACACACACACACACACACACACACACAACCCCAGAAAAAGGAGGGAACCCCAAATATAAACACAATTATTTTCAAATGACAGCACTAGAGGAATTGCAATGACTTCATCCCAAATGGCACCCTATTCCCTTTTTAGTGCACTACTTTTGACCACGGGCCATAGGGCTTTGGTCAAAAGTAGTGGACTATGTAGGGAAGAGGGTGCCATTTGAGACGCCTATCAAACTCAAGTACATTTTGGGGTTTGGAAAGTCATGTGAAGTGAACAAAGCCAGGAATTGAAAACCACGCCATTTACTACCCATTATGCTACAGTCCATGTAATATACGTAACGTCAAATTAATTAGAAAATAAATAGACTTTTCAGACAAGAACCGTGGAGAATAAAGATATTTGAAGTTCGAAATAGGATATGGTATGTTACGTGAACAAAAAAGGTTAAATACTGTTAATCATTAATGATCTTATTTTATTTCAATTTCCCCCCTCTTTCTACAGTGTCTTCAGAAAGTATTCACACCCCTTGACTTTTTCCACACTTTGTTGTGTTAGAGCCTGAATTTAAAATGGATTCAATTTAGATTTTTTTGTCACTGGCCTACACACAATACCCCATAATTATAGTAGGCAGGCTATCAGCATGTCACCCACCACAATGTGAGCTGTATGCATTTTGAAAACATACTTAATTGTTTGAAACATGAATGCTTTACTTTATATTAAGAGGCATGCTTGAAAATCCAACCATAGAAATATGGAAGCAATTATTTTATAAAGACTTCATAGGCGGTGCAGTTTTAAGTTTGCGGAAGCATACAATTTATCCTACCATTTCTACCGATCTGCGTGCCAGTTATGATTTTCATATGCGCATTTTTTGTGGAACAGTTTAATTTCAATGATAGCATTTTTGTTTCTCAAAATCGTTGTCACATGGTTAATCATAAAAATCTTAATTAAAACAATAAAAATATGAAAGTTAGAATTCAACTAATGCGAGAGCGCCAGTCTCTGCCATATGGACACATTGATTCCAGATGCCAGTCAGCTCAGGACAGACAGCTGGTTTTGCACAAGGTAAAGGTATTTTATGACGTTTCCACTGGATATATGGGATCATCAAACTATGATATTTTGCTCTTTCACACTGAGGCCTGATTCTTTTACACCGAGGCCTGGTGATTATCAAGGGGGAGATTGTTGGAAAGATTTTTCAAATAGTCCTACTGTGAGGAACTATTAGGCTATAATTCGGAATGGATGTTAAAAAAACGGACTTCGTTGACTTACTGTGTGAGGAGAAGAAAAAATTACTAAGAAGCTCAGCTTATTAGTGGCATACTGGTAAGATAAGACAATCAGAAATCAACCATCCCCAAATGGGCACTTTCCTACATTGGCGCGCAGCAGGCCAGGTAGGGTACTTCTATGCCTGCTGAGGCGCGCGTGCACTCCCTCAACATTAATAACAAGAAGGAGAAACCAGACCCATGCTCATTGCTCACATGGAACACTCCAAAAAAGACTATGAAACTAAATCATAACTCATAAATGTTATGAAATAAACCAAAACTTGTTGCTCACAATGTTTCCACTCCAAGAATGAGAACGGTAAATGACTGTAAGGCTAATTAGTAATACAATGCAGTAACAGAAATTAATGTAACTAAATGACGGGGATTAACGGTACATTTACTACTGGTGATATGTAATGGGGAATTGATCAAAAATAAACAATGAGCAAACAATTCACACAATGAAACAATGAATGCGCAAGATTTGGCGGGAGCCAGCGGAGTTCATTCTGGAGAGAGATGTGCCCATAGGCAATCTTCGCAACACAACCCTTCCCTTCTTCTTGACAACATTTTTAATTATACTCAGGACACATTATCTCCAAGCGTATTTAGATGCTTTTCACTGACAGTCCAAACTCAATAACCAGCTAGGCTTGAACTCCCCTAGCTCCACAATGAGATAGGGTGCAGGCCAGGCGGCAGACTGTTAGCCAGCCTGCCAGCTTAGTGGAGTCTGCCACTAGCACAATCAGTGTAGTCAGCTCAGCTATCCCCATTGAGACCGTGTCTGTGCCTCGATCTAGGTTGGGCAAAACTAAACATGGCGGTGTTCGCCTTAGCAATCTCACTGGAATAAAGACCTCCTCCATTCCTGCCATTATTGAAAGAGATTGTGATACCTCACATCTCAAAATAGGGCTACTTAATGTTAGATCCCTCACTTCCAAGGCAGTTATAGTCAATTAACTAATCTGATCATAATCTTGAAGTGATTGGCCTGACTGAAACATGGCTTAAGCCTGATGAATTTACTGTGTTAAATGAGGCCTCACCTCCTGGTTACACTAGTGACCATATCCCCCGCGCATCCCGCAAAGGCGGAGGTGTTGCTAACATTTACGATAGCAAATTTTAATTTACAAAAAACAAAACGACGTTTTCGTCTTTTGAGCTTCTAGTTATGAAATCTATGCAGCCTACTCAATCACTTTTTTAGCTACTGTTTACAGGCCTCCTGGGCCGTATACAGCGTTCCTCACTGAGTACCCTGAATTCCTATCGGACCTTGTAGTCATGGCAGATAATATAAAAAAAATTGGAAAAGTCCACAGACCCACTCCAAAAGGCTTTCGGAGCTATCATCGACTCAGTGGGTTTTGTCCAACATGTCTCCGGACCTACTCACTGCTACAGTCATACTCTGGACCTAGTTGTGTCCTGTGGAATAAATGTTGTGGATCTTAATGTTTTTCCTCATAATCCTGGACTATCGGACCACCATTTTATTACGTTTGCAATCGCAACAAATAATCTGCTCAGACCCCAACCAAGGATCATCAAAAGTCGTGCTATAAATTCTTGGAAACCCCAAAGATTCCTAGATGCCCTTCCAGACTCCCCGTGCCTACCCAAGGACGTCAGAGTACAAACATTTGTAACCACCTAACTGAGGAACTTAATTTTACCTTGCGCAGTACCCTAGATGCAGTCGCACCCCTAAAAACAAAAAACATTTGTCATAAGAAACTAGCTCCCTGGTATACAGAAAATACCCAAGCTCTGGAGCAAGCTTCCAGAAAATTGGAACGGAAATGGCGCTACACCAAACTGGAAGTCTTCCGACTAGCTTGGAAAGACAGTAATGTGCAGTGTTACGTTCCCCAGTTTCTGTGTTGTAGTTTGAATTTGAGTGTGTGTGTTTCAGGAGATGGCTTCCTGAAATTCTCCCCAAGCAGCTGATTGGTCGGCCCCAATTGATGATTGGAGAGCTGACCCCGCCCCCTCGTCAGGACGCAGCTGTCTCCAATTACCAATGCCTTCTGAAGCTATAAAAGCCAGTGTTCTGTTGTTAAAAGAGAAGAGATTTTTGCTGAGAGGGAATGCAGAGATAGGGAATGCAGAGATAGGGAATGCAGAGATAATTTGATTGTGATATAGGGAATTAAATTGCCGAGAGCCGAGGGTTATATAGTGTTGGTTGTTTCTCAATAAGCGATTTGGCATGTACTGTGTTAGTTTGTTGCATTATCAGATAGAGCTTATTTGATGTTCTTAGTTTGTTTGAGTAATTGTTTGTTATTCTGTTTCATTTGTTCCCAGGGGGAAGGGGAAGGCACCTAGGGAGTGCTTAGGCAAGAGGCCCGCGGGCATACATATACCCGTAGTATATTCACTGTCTAGGCACACTAGGTAAGACCTGGGCGGACCACCCCCTGTATTTTGGTTAGTGCACCTCGTGGTGCTAAGTTAGGTAAGTAGTGGGTAGGCAGGTTAGATAGGAGGGGGGGGCTTTGACATTTACTTTCTTTGCTTTGGTTCCGTCCAGCCCCTTTTCCCCATATTACCGTGTAAAGGAATAAAATCCTAGGAAACGGTCAATTCTGCCTTTTGTCGTCCTTTCTCACAGCTACAGTCCCATACCTATTTCACTTCACGGGGAGTTGAGTTGCAGCAGGGTGTTGCGTTCCCTCTTCACAGAGGCGTGCGTAACATGCAGTATCGAAGAGCCCTCACTGCTGCTCGATCATCCTATTTTTCCAACTTAATTTAGTAAAATAAGAACAATCCCCCCCCAAAAAAATTATACTGTCGCAAAGCTAACTAAAAAGCAGCATTCCCCAAGAGAGGATGGCTTTCACTTCAGCAGTGATAAATTCATGAACTTCTTTGAGGAGAAGATCATGATCATTAGAAGGCAAATTACGGACTCGCTTTAAATCTGCGTATTCCTCCAAAGCTCAGTTGTCCTGAGTCTGCACAACTGTGCCAGGACCTAGGATCAAGGGAGACATTCAAGTGTTTTAGTACTAAATCTCTTGACACATTGATGAAAATAATCATGGCCTCTAAACCTTCAAGCTGCATACTGGACCCTATTCCAACTAAACTACTGAAAGAGCTGCTTCCGGTGCTTGGCCCTCCTATGTTGAACATAATAAACGTCTCTCTATCCACCTGATGTGTACCAAACTCACTAAAAGTGGCAGTAATAAAGCCTCTCTTGAAAAGGTCAAACCTTGACCCAGAAAATATAAAAAACTATCGGCCTATATCGAATCTTCCATTCCTCTCAAACATTTTTGAAAAAGCTGTTGCGCTGCAACTCACTGCCTTCTTGAAGACAAACAATGTATACGAAACGCTTCAGTCTGGTTTTAGACCCCATCATAGCACTGAGACTGCACTTGTGAAGGTGGTAAATGACCTTTTAATGGTGTCAGACCGAGGCTCTGCATCTGTCCTCGTGCTCCTAGACCTTAGTGCTGCTTTTGATACCATCGATCACCACATTCTTTTGGAGAGATTGGAAACCCAAATTGGTCTACACGGACAAGATCTGGCCTGGTTTTGATCTTATCTGTCGGAAAGATATCAGTTTGTCTCTGTGGATGGTTTGTCCTCTGACAAATCAACTGTACATTTCGGTGTTCCTCAAGGCTCCGTTTTAGGACCACTATTGTTTTCACTATATATTTTACCTCTTGGTGATGTCATTCGGAAACATAATGTTAACTTTCACTGCTATGCGGATGACACACAGCTGTACATTTCGTTGAAACATGGTGAAGCCCCAAAATTGCCCTCGCTGGAAGCCTGTGTTACCGACATAAGGAAGTGGATGGCTGAAAATGTTCTACTTTTAAACTCAGAGAAAACAGAGATGCTACTTCTAGGTCCCAAGAAACAAAGAGATCTTCTGTTGAATCTGACAATTAATCTTGATGGTTGTACAGTCATCTTAAATAAAATTGTGAAGGACCTCGGCGTTACTCTAGACCCTGATCTCTCTTTTGACGAACATATCAATACTGTTTCAAAGGACAGCTTTATTTCCATCTACGTAACTTTGCAAAAATATGAAACTTTCTGTCCAAAAATGATGCAGAATAATGTATCCATGCTTTTGTCACTTCTAGGTTGGACTACTGCAATGCTCTACTTTCCGGCTACCCAGATAAAGCACTAAATAAACTTCAGATAGTGCTAAACACGGCTGCTAGAATCTTGACTAGAACCAAAAAAAATATCATATTACTCCAGTGCTAGCCTCTCTAAACTAGCTTCCTGTTAAGGCAAGGGCTGATTTCAAGGTTTTACTGCTAACCTACAAAGCATTACATGGGCTTGCTCCTACCTATCTTTCAGATTTGGTCATGCCGTACATACCTACACGTACACTACGGTCACATGCGCAGGCCTCCTTATTGTCCCTAGAATTTCTAAGCAAACAGCTGGAGGCAGGGCTTTCTCCTATAGAGCTCCATTTTTATGGAATGGTCTGCCTATCCATGTGAGAGACACAGACTCGGTCTCAACCTTTAAGTCTTTATTGAAGACTCATCTCTTCAGTAGGTCCAATATTTGAGTGTAGTCTGGCCCAGGAGTGTGAAGGATGAACGGAAAGGCACTGGAGCAACGAACCACCCTTGCTATTTCTGCCTGGCCGGTTCCTCTCTCTCCACTGGGATTCTCTGCCTCTAACCCTATTACGGGGGATGAGTCACTGGCTTACTGGTGCTATTCCATGCCGTCCCTAGGAGGGGTGCGTCACTTGAGTGGGTTGAGCCACTGACGTGATCTTCCTGTCCGGGTCGGCGCCCCCCCTTGGGTTGTGACGTGGCAGAGATCTTTGTGGGCTATACTCGGCCTTGTCTCAGGATGGTAAGTTGGTGGTTGAAGATATCCCTCTAGTGGTGTGGGGGCTGTGCTTTGGCAAAGTGGGTGGGGTTATATCCTGCCTGTTTGGACCTGTCCGGGGGTATCGCCGGGCGGGGCCACAGTGTCTCCCGACCCCTCCTGTCTCAGCCTCCAGCATTTATGCTGCAGTAGTTTATGTCAGTGGGCTATGGTCAGTCTGTTATATCTGGAGTATTTCTCCTGTCTTATCCGATGTCCTGTGTGAATTTAAGTATGCATAGCATTCTCTCTATCTTTCTCTCTCTCTTGGAGGACCTGAGTCCTAGGACCATGCCTCAGGACTACCTGGCCTGATGACTCATTGCTGTCCCCAGTCCACCTGGGCGTGCTGCTGCTCCAGTTTCAACTGTTCTGCCTGCGGCTATGGAACCCTGACCTGTTCACCGGATGTGCTACCTGTCCCAGACATGCTGTTTTCAACTCTCTAGAGACAGCAGGAGCGATTGAGATACTCTGAATGATCGTCTATGAAAAGCCAACTGACATTTACTCCTGTTGCACCCTCAACAACCACTGTGTTTATTATCATTTATGAACATTTGAACATCTTGGCCATGTTCTGTTATAATCTCCACCCGGCACAGCCAGAAGTGGACTGGCCACCCCTCATAGCCTGGTTCCTCTCTAGGTTTCTTTCTAGGTTCTGGCCTTTCTAGGGAGTTTTTCCTAGCCACTGTGCTTCTACACCTGCATTGCTTGCTGTTTGGGGTTTTAGGCTAGGTTTCTGTACAGCACTTTGTGACATCAGTTGATGTAAGAAGGGCTTTATAAATACATTTGATTGATTGATTGATTGATTTTCATATTAGTCATATTAGCAACCCATCCTAGTTGTAACGTCTTTAGATTCAGCCTCTTTCTACGTTTTCTAACTGAGATTTTCATCTCTGTCGTATACTGCTCGCATCAGGTGCGCTGTTTAGAATGGTGTTTTGCAGCAAATTGCATTTTGGCAAATGTTTTATTGGCCGCTTCATTGCAGGAGTTAACCTTTTACTGCAGTGGGCTAAATCAGGGTCGCACAAAGTGTTTGTTAAACAAATCTACTTTGAAACAAAAGTATACACCTCACACATATGGTTATGGGTTTAGAAAAAAAAGACACCTGTTCCATGTCAGATATAGAGTTCAAATGTATTACATTTTGAGTTTGTATCCCAATATTACACTTTATATACATCACAGAAGACTGAAATATAACAAAACCGTTTGACAAAGAAACACCGGATTTTCGGCATTAGAAAACACAGTTCATTAATTATGGAATTATGAAAAATATGAATAACATTCCACCCATGAGGCCACTAGGTAATTTGACTGCAGGAAAAAGGCTACAATGAATTACCATAATCTAAATATGATTTCTGTCATCCTGAGCACCGTGGATGGATGCCCTAATAGGTATGGGTACGGTAAATTTTTCAAATGGCAGGTAAATCTGTGAAAACAGAAAGAACTGTGAAAACAGAAAGAACACTGGCAGTCTTAGTTTAGTATGACCAATTAAATACCAGAGGGCTTTAACTATTTTGAATTAAACTATATGTACTCTAGACATCTTCAACAAAAACACTTACATTTAAAGCGTTTCACAGAGAGATAGTCACAATATGTTTTGAGAAACCGCTGTTGATAATATACAGTATAAAACATGTCACTAGCTGATGCTTTTAACCAAAACAACTTTTAGTACAACATTGAGTGCATAATTAGTATTTATTAGGATCCGCATTTGCTGCTCAAAAGGCAGCAGCTAACTCTTTCTGGGGTCTGAACTGGAATAAAATAATACATCATAGTAAAGCTATAGCCTACATCATAAATAATACTGTACATGTAAATAGATTCTCAGGGACAAGTTAAGGGAGACGAGATCTGCTCCCTCCCTTCAAATCCCAAATGGCACCCTTTTCCCTTTATAGTGCACTACGTTTGACCAGAACCCTGTTGGTGCAGGTCAAAGTAGTGCACACTATAGTGAATAAGATGTATAGGGTATAAGGTGACTGATACCCATCATCACCATGGCATCTGTCCCATGTGTGTATCACCGTGGGTGGGTGAATGGGTGGGTGGGATCCATCCGTCCCTGTAGGAGAGTGAGGCACCATCTCAGGGGCCCTATGGCTCTGTAATGACACACTCTTAATGATACACACAGGCAGTCAGCGCCCACACACACAAGACTGTTGTGTCACCTCCAACCATCCCTTCATCACCCTATCCTCAGACAAGTCAAAGACACTGATGATCCCACTAAGGAGGAGGTGGAGAAGGGAGGCAAAACAGAGAGGTGTGTGTGTGTGTGTGTGTGTGTGTGTGTGTGTGTGTGTGTGTGTGTGTGTGTGTGTGTGTGTGTGTGTGTGTGTGTGTGTGTGTGTGTGTGTGTGTGTGTGTGTGTGTGTGTGTGTGTGTGTGTGTGTGTGTGTGTGTGTGTGTGTGAGAGAGAGAGATAAATAAATGTAACAACATGGGGATGCAAAATTTAAATGTGATACCATGACACTACACATGTGACAACATTTAAGCACATGTGAAAACGCACGTTTTATATGTAATTTACAATATTTTACCTTGAAAGGCATAATTGGCCTTAATTACATTTAAACAGTCATGGTCCCCTGCAGGTTGTCATGACGCTAGCCCTTTCAGTAAATTGGCTAGCAGAGATGTGAACAGGGAGGGTCTCCCTCTCTTGTCTCCCTGACCGTGCAGTATGGGAGAGAGGGTCACAGTAGAACAAATTAACTCTCCCGCCAAATTCTACTATATCCCAGAATTTGAGAATTTAACAATATTTCTATTTTGGAGAATGTGTAAACGGTCGGTGGAGAAGCCGGCTACGACCCGGTCCGTTTTGTTTAACCTGTTGAGGACAGAGGGCGCTGTTTTCACTTTGGGGGAAAATCGTGCCCAATTTAAACGGCCTCGTACTCAATTCTTGCTCGTACAATATGCATATTATTATTACCATTGGATAGAAAACACTCTCTAGTTTCTAAAACCGTTTGAATTATATCTGTGAGTAAAACAGAACTCCAGAATGTAAAAATCTGAAATCGATGCACTGTTCTAGGGCCTGCCTATTAATGTCCTTGATATTTATTAGAATACATGCACTTCATACGTCTTCCACTAGATGTCGACAAGCAGTGAGAGAAGAAATTGAGTGTGGAACTTGATCTGGGGTCGAATAATAGCTCTTGGCATGTCGTGTCACCAGTTTCCTGTTTTCTGGAGAGCGCGAGAAGGGACCTGGATTTGCCTTCTGATAAGCTGTCGTTATGGACGACTAATATCTCCGGCTTTGATTTTATTTGATACATGTGACAATATCATCGTAAAGTATGTTTTTTCAATATAGTTTTATTAGATTATTGAAATTTATTCGGGACGTTAGGCGTGTTGCGTTGTGTGCCTTTGTTCAGGAAGGAGAGCTTAGCGCCACTTTGCTAGCTTTCCGTGCTAATTGACTGGAGAAGAGGACATTCTAAATCCAAACAACGATTGTTCCCGACAAAGGACCCCTTGTACAACATTCTGATGAAAGATCATCAAAAGTAGGACCCATTTTATGATGCTATTTCATATATCTGTCGAACATGTGAAATAGTCGTTTGCGCCCAGAGTTTGGGCACTCTCTCGCTATACCTAAGCTGGATGTCGTAATGAAGTTATTTTTAGAATTCTAACACGGCGATTGCATTAACCTGTTTGGGGTGCAGCCCGACACCGGTACACTTATGACAACATCCAGCTCAAGTGCAGGGCGCGAAATTCAAAAGATATTTTTTTTAAATATTTAACTTTCACACATTAACAAGTCCAATACAGCATATGAAAGGTACACATCTTGTGAATCAAGCCAACATGTCCGATTTTTAAAATGTTTTACAGGGAAGACAAAATATGTAAATCTATTAGCTAACCACGTTAGCAAAAGACACCACTTTTCTTACTCCATCAGTTTTTTACTCCATCAGTAGCTATCACAAATTCGACCAAATAAAGATATAAATAGCCACTAACCAAGAAACAACTTCATCAGATGACAGTCTGATAACATATTTATTGTATAGCATATGTTTTGTTCGAAAAATTTGCATATTTCAGGTATAAATCATAGTTTACATTTCAGCTACAATCAGAAATTGCACCGAAAGCAGCCATAATATTTACAGACACCAACGTCAAATACCTAATTACTCATCATAAAACATTTCTGAAAAATACATAGTGTACAGCAATTGAAAGACAGGCATCTTGTGATTCCAGACAATATTTCCGATTTATTAAATGTTTTACAGCGAAAACAAAATGTAGCGTTATATTAGCATAGCCACAATAGCCAGAAACACTTGGGCGCCCACGACCAGTTCACATGCACGACAGATATTAGAAATAGCATCATAAAATGTTTCTTACTTTTGGTGATCTTCCGTCAGAATGTTGGACAAGGTGTCCTTTGTCCAGAACAGTCGTTGTTTGGATCTGGAACGGCAAATTTCCCTCTTCATTTAGCATGGGCACTTGCCAAGTGCTACGGATCTCTCCAACGTCAACAAAGTCAGAGAACGGAACACGGCAAAACTCCCGAAAAAATTTAAATAATCTGATTAAACTATATTGAAAAAACATACTTTACGATGATATGGTCACATGTATCAAATAAAATCTAAGACGGAGATGTTAGTCGTCCATAACGAGAGCAAAACAGAAGGCAAATCCATGTCCTCTTTCGCGCGCTCCAGAAACAGGAAGTGGACGGTCACGTCAAACAAAGAGCTTTAATTCAACCTCAGACCAAGATAAACACTAAATGTTTTCTCTCACCGCCTCTTGACAACCAGGGGAAGGTGTATGAAGTGTATGTAGACTCTTACGTATCATGCCCATGTATAGGCAGGAAGTTGAACAGAGCATCGATTTCTGACATTCCACTTCCTGGTCAGGAAGTGTGCTGCAGAATGACTTCTGTTTCACTCAGAGAAATAATTCAAACGGTTTTAGAAACTAGAGAGTGTTTTCTATCCAATAGTAATAATAATATGCATATTGTACGAGCAAGAATTGAGTACGAGGCCGTTTGAAATGGGCACGATTTAACTGGCTACTCAATACTGCCCCTTGCAGCCATAACAGGTTAAAGGCACAGTCAACTTAGTGTATGTAAAATTCTGACAGACTGGAATTGTGATACAGTGAATGATAAGTGAAATAATCTGTCTGTAAACAACTGTTGGGAAAATGACTTGTGTCATGCACAAAGTAGATGTCCTAACCGACTTTCCAAAACTATAGTTTGTTAACAAGAAATTTGTGGAGTGGTTGAAAAACAAGTTTCAATGACTCCAACCGAAGTGTATGTAAACTTCCGACTTCAACTGTACAATACATAATAACATTATACAGTAAATATCATCCTTAGTGGACTAAACAAAAACAGTTTGGTTATAACACGATAGATTCAGAGAGGTAAAGGGGGGGGTGGAGAAAGACAAAGGAACATGGGTCTCTATCGGACATGGGAAGCTATTCTCGCGTAAATATGAATACATATGCACTTTAACAATCGCTCGTTCGGATAAAGGAATGTAATCAGTATTTACGATTGAGCTGGTGATGTGAGGCTCTGGTTTGCCCAGTCGAGGTCGCCATTGTCCTTTGTAGATTATTCCGGGTCGTCGTGGATTGAAATGTGGTTTTCTGCGTCGGTCAATGTTCTTACTAGATTTGCGCATATGTTCAGCTGCAGTCTACAGCCTAGTTTGGTATGCACTTCTTTTTTAGGTGATCAATAGTTCAGAGTTCATACCATTTCACATGTGGAGCAAGCTCTCACGTTTCCTGGTCTATAGAGTTTAAAATAGCCCTTTTCAACGTGAAGGAAAAAGTTGACTTCTCGTCACGGAGGCTTTTATTCAAGAGTGGAAAAGGGGTTGGTTCATCATTTCTAACCAATGTCTATTCACTTGGGCGTGGCTACTGACTTAGTTCAACTTTACAATGAAGGCCAATTCTCTCATTTTGAAGGTTAACATCACATTATATCATTTTAAAAATAGTTTAATCTTTACTTATTCATTTTATACAATAATTAGATGCAAGCCTCATAACTGAGGAACATGTATAAACAGAGTTAGGGTAATGTGGCTGTATTGTCTTTAAGAACTAGTGTATCTATCATTTCCAATACAACATGTATTTTCTAGTAACGTTTATGAATAGTTATTTGGTCAGAATAGTTGGTGTCATAAAAATATCCGCACATTCTGGGAAAAATATGCTACGTTAGCACAATGTATAACCACTGATTTCAGCTCTAAATATGCACATTTTCGAACAAAACATAAGTGTATGTATAACCTGATGTTATAGGACTGTCATCTGATGAAGGTTTATGAAGGTTAGTGAAAATTAATATCTTTTGCTGGTTTATTCCCTATCGCTAACGTGCCTATTGCTATCGCTAATGTGCCTTGATGAATGAATGCGGTAGTGTGGTAGGCTATTGTAGTAAGCTAATATAATGCTATATTGTGTTTTCGCTGTAAAACACTTAAAAAATCTGAAATATTGGCTGGATTCACAAGATGTTTGTCTTTAATTTGCTGTACACCATCGATTTTTCAGAAATGTTTTATGATGAGTATTTAGGTATTTGACGTTGGTGTCTGTAATTACTCTGGCTGCTTCGGTTCTATTTCTGACGGTAGCTGTGATGGTAGCTGCAATGTAAAACTGATTTATACCTCAAATATGCACATTTTTCGAACAAAACATAGATTTATTGTATAACATGTTATAAGACTGTCATCTGATGAAGTTGTTTCTTGGTTAGTTTGGTTGGTTCTTGGTTAGTTAGGTTGGCTTTGTGCATGCTACCTGTGCTGTGAAAAATGTCTGTCCTTTTTTGTATTTGGTGGTGAGCTAACATAAATATATGTGGTGTTTTCGCTGTAAAACATTTTAAAAATCGGACATGTTGACTGGATTCACAAGATGTCTATCTTTCATTTGCTGTATTGGACTTGTTAATGTGTGAAAGTTAAATATTTCTAAAAAATATCTTTTGAATTTCGCGCTCTGCCTTTTCAGTGGAATGTGGGAGGAGTTCCGCTAGCGGAACGCCAGAGCCAGACAGGTTAACTTCTTTGGGGTAGTGGGCAGTATTTTCACGTCCGGATGAAAAGCGTGCCCAGAGTAAACTGCCTGCTACTCAGGCCCAGATGCTAGGATATGCATATTATTAGTAGATTTGGATAGAAAACACTCTGAGGTTTCTAAAACTGTTTGAATGATGTCTGTGAGTATAACAGAACTCATATGGCAGGCAAAAACCTGCGAAAGAATCCAACCAGGAAGTGGGAAATCTGAGGTTTTTAGTTTTTCAACTCTTTGCTTATCCAAGATACAGTGGAAATGGGGTCATGTTGCACTTCCTAAGGCTTTCACTAGATGTCAACAGTCTTTAGAACCTTGTTTGATGCTTCTACTGTGAATGAGAGGGGATTGAGTAAGGTCTGCCATGAGCTGAACATGCGCTGACCATGCGCGTTCACGTGAGAGCGAGCTCTGTTCCATCGCATTTCTGAAGACAAAGGAATTCTCCGGTTGGAACATTATTGAAGATCTATGTTAAAAACATCCTAAAGATTGATTCTATACTTAGTTTGACATGTTTCTACGGACTGTAATACGACTTTGTCTGAACTTTTGCCTGGACCTGCCCACGCGTCGTGAGTTTAGATTGTGTACTGAACGCGCGAACAACATGAAGGAATTTGGACATAAATGATGGACATTATCGAACAAAACAAACATTTATTGTGGAACTGGGATTCCTGGGAGTGCATTCTGATGATGATCATCAAAGGTAAGTGAATATTTATAATGCTATTTCTGACTTCTGTTGACTCCAACATGGCGGATATGTCTTGGGGTTGATTTGTCGTCTGAGCGCCGTACTCAGATTAATGCATGGTTTGCTTTTTCCGTAAAGTTTTTTTGAAATCTGACACAGCGGTTGCATTAACCTGTTTGGCGTGCAAGCCCGACGTCGGTACACTTATGACAACAGCCACTTCAAGTGCAGGGCGCGAAATTCAAAAGATATTTTTTTTAAATATTTAACTTTCACACATTAACAAGTCCAATACAGCATATGAAAGGTACACATCTAGTGAATCCAGCCAACATGTCCGATTTTTAAAATGTTTTACAGGGAAGACAAAATATGTAAATCTATTAGCTAACCACGTTAGCAAAAGACTCCACTTTTATTACTCCATCAGTTTTTGACTCCATCAGTAGCTATCACAAATTCGGCCAAATAAAGATATAAATAGCCACTAACCAAGAAACAACCTCATCAGATGACAGTCTGATAACATATTTATTGTATAGCATATGTTTTTTTCGAAAAATGTGCATATTTCAGGTATAAATCATAGTTTACATTGCAGCTACATTCAGAAATTGCACCGAAAGCAGCCATAATATTTACAGACACCAACGTCAAATACCTAATTACTCATCATAAAACATTTCTGAAAAATACATAGTGTACAGCAAATGAAAGACAGGCATCTTGTGATGCCAGACAATATTTCCGATTTATCAAGTGTTTTACAGCGAAAACAAAATGTTGCGTTATATTAGCTTAGCACAATAGCCAGAAACACTTGGGCGCCGGCGACTACGACAGATATATGAAATAACATCATAAATTGGGTCTTACTTTTGCTGATCTTTCATCAGAATGTTGAACAAGGTGTCCTTTGTCCAGATGAGTCGTTGTTTGGATTCAGAATGGCAACTTTCTCTCTCCATTTAGCAAGCGCGCTAGCCGGGTTGCACGGATCTCTCCATGTAAACAAACGGAAGAGAACGGAACACGGCAAAACTCCCGAAAAAATTTCAATAATCTGATGAAACTATATTGAAAAAACATACTTTACGATGATATGGTGACATGTATCAAATAAAATCAAAAGCCGGAAATAATAGTCGCCTATAACGTCAGCAAAACAAAAGGCAACCCCACTGTCCAAATCGCGTTCTTCAGAGTACCGGAACTGGGGTACACGTCATTCCAAGAGGATTTATTCCATCCCAGATCGAGATAATCACCTCATTTCTTCTCTCACAGCCTTCTTGACACCCAGAGGAAGGTGTATGACGTGCATGTATACTAATAGGTCTTGTGCCCATGTATAGGCATGAAGAAGAACAGAGCATCGATTTCAGACGTTCCACTTCCTGGTCAGGAAAAGTGCTGCAGAATGAGTTCTGTTTCACTCAGAGAAATAATTCAAACGGTTTTAGAAACTAGAGAGTGTTTTCTATCCAATAGTAATAATAATATGCATATTGTACGAGCAAGAAGTGAGTACGAGGCCGTTTGAAATGGACACATTTTATCAGGCTACTCAATACTGCCCCTTGCAGCCATAAGAAGTTAAGGAGAAGTGGATCTAAAATTCCATGTATAACACTTGTATTTTCATCAACATTTATGATGACTATTTCTGTAAATTGATGGGGCTCTCTGCAAAATCACCGGATGTTTTGGAACTACTGAACATACTGCGCCAATGTAAACTCAGATTTTTGGATATAAATATGAACTTTTCCGAACAAAACCTATATGTATTGTGTAACATGAAGTCCTATGAGTGTCATCTGATGAAGATCATCAAAGGTTAGTGATTCATTTTATCTATATTTCTGCTTTTTGTGACTCCTCTCTTTGGCTGGAAAAATGGCTGTGTTTTTCTGTGACTTGGCTCTGACCTAACATAATCGTTTGGTTTGCTTTCGTCGTAAAGCCTTTTTGAAATCGGACACTGTGGCTGGATTTACAACAAGTCTATCTTTAAAACGGTGTAAAATACATGTATGTTTGAGGAATTTTAATTATGGGATTTCTGTTGTTTTGAATTTGGCGCCCTGCAGTTTCACTGGCTGTTGAAGAGGTGAGACGCTACCGTCCCACATACCCTAGAGAGGTTAAGCAGCTTGGAAAATTCCAGAAAATGATGTCATGGCTTTAGAAGCTTCTGATAGGCTAATTGACGTCATTTGAGTCAATTGGAGGTGCGCCTGTGGATGTATTTCAAGGCCTACCTTCAAACTCAGTGACTCTTTGCTTGACATCATGGGGAAATCAAAAGAAATCAGCCAAGACCTCAGAAAAAAATAGTAGATCTCCACAAGTCTGGTTCATCCTTGCTAGAGATGAACGTACTTTGGTGCGAAAAGTGCAAATCCATCCCAGAACAACAGCAAAGGACGTCGTGAAGATGCTGGAGGAAACAGGCACAAAAGTATCTATATCCACAGTAAAACGAGTCCTATATCGACATAACCTGAAAGGCTGCTCAGCAAGGAAGAAGCCACTGCTCCAAAACCGCCATAAAAAAGTCAGACTACGGTTTGCAACTGCACATGGGGACAAAGATTGTACTTCTTGGAGAAATGTCCTCTGGTCTGATGAAACAAAAATAGAACTGTTAGGCCATAATGACCATCATTATGTTTGGAGGAAAAAGGGTGATGCTTGCAAGCCAAAGAACACCATCCCAACTGTGAAGCACGGGGTGGCAGTATCATGTTGTGGGGGTGCTTTGCTGCAGGAGGGAGTGGTGCACTTCACAAAATAGATGGCATCATGAGGGAGGAAAATTATGTGGATATATTGAAGCGACATCTCAAGACATCAGTCAGGAAGTTAAAGCTTGGTCGCAAATGGGTCTTCCAAATGGACAATGACCCCAAGCATACTTCCAAAGTTGAGGCAAAATGGCTTAAGGACAACAACGTCAAGGTATTGAAGTGGTCATCACATATCCCTGACCTCAATCCTATAGACAATTTGTGGGCAGAACTGAAAAAGTGTGTGCGAGCAAGGAGGCCTACAAACCTGACTCAGTTACACCAGCTCCGTCAGGAGGAATGGGCCAAAATTCACCCAACTTATTGTGGGAAGCTCATGGAAGGCTACCCGAAACGTTTGACCCAAGTTAAACATTTTAAAGGCAATGCTACCAAATACTAATTGAGTGTATGTAAACTTCTGACCCACTGGGAATGCGATAAAATAAATAAAAGCTGAAATAAATCATTCTCTCTACTATTATTCTGACATTTCACATTCTTAAAATAAAGTGGTGACCCTAACTGACCTAAGATTAAATGTCAGGAATTGTGAAAAACTGAGTTTAAATGTATATGGCTAAGGTATTTGTAAACTTCCGACTTCAACTGTATATTCTGTAATTGTTTAATTAGTTCGTAAATAAATAATTGAGCCAATTGGTGTATAGATGATTCATAGTTGAGGCTGGGTTCGTAAAGATAATCAAGAATTTTATGACGTTCATATGAGACTGACGGAAGGTAATAATAATAATAATTAATTAATAGAAGACTAATTGATCAGATATTTAAAAATGATGACTCTGTAAACCAACATTTTCCGTGGTGCCCTGACTTCCGAGTTAATTACATTTACATGATTAGTTTAACTTCTTATGGCTGCAAGCCCGAAGCCGGGCACAATATGACAACAGCCACTTCAAGTGCAGGGCGCGAAATTCAAAATATATTTTTTAGAAATATTTAACTTTCACACATTAACAAGTCCAATATAGCATTTGAAAGATAAACATCTTGTGAATCCAGCCAACATGTCCGATTTTTTAAATGTTTTACAGCGAAAACACCACGTATATTTATGTTAGCTCACCACCAAATACAAATAAGGACAGACATTTTTCACAGCACAGGTAGCATGCACAAAGCCAACCTAACTAACCAAGAACCAACCAAACTAACCAGAACCAGAAACAACTTCATCAGATGACAGTCTTATAACATGTTATTCAATAAATCTATGTTTTGTTCGAAAAATTTGCATATTTGAGCTATAAATCAGTTTTACATTGCAGCTACCATCACAGCTACCGTCAGAAATGGCACCGAAGCAGCCAGAGTAATTACAGACACCAACGTCAAATACCTAAATACTCATCATAAAACATTTCTGAAAAATACATGGTGTACAGCAAATGAAAGACAGGCATCTTGTGATTCCAGCCAATATTTCCGATTTCTTAAGTGTTTTACAGCGAAAACACAATATAGCAAAAGTTAGCGATCGTAACAAACCAGCAAAAGATATATAATTTTTGACTAACCTTGATAGGCTTCATCAGATGACAGTCCTATAACATCAGGTTATACATACACTTATGTTTTGTTCGAAAATGTGCATATTTAGAGCTGAAATCAGTGGTTATACATTGTGCTAACGTAGCATCTTTTTCCCACAACGTCCGGATATTTTTCTGGCACTCACATATTCTGACCAAATAACTATTCATAAACATAACTAAAAAATACATGTTGTATAGGAAATGATAGATACACTAGTTCTTAATGCAATCGCCGTGTTAGAATTCTAAAAATAACTTCATTACGATATGCAGTTTACGTTATGGCGAGAGCGTGCCCAAAACCTGCCCGCAACCTACTAGTACAACATGTTCGACAGATATATGAAATAACATCATAAAATGGGTCCTACTTTTGATGATCTTTCATCAGAATGTTGTACAAGGACATCGATGTTTCTGTAGTGCCACCAGGCTGATACTTATTCACACTATATTCTCAGAAAATAAGGGTATGGTTAGGGTACAGGGTTTTTACCTGGGGTACAAAAAGGTTAAAGGTACACATATGAACTCACATGGTCTAGTTTGGTACCTTGTAGGTATAATGGGACATTTTTCTATGCAAAGTTTTGAATAAAAGGTACGATGATCACTGCGCTTTGATAGGTGGGGGCAATGTACTTGTGGGGAGCATTAGCATATTTGGGGGCGTGGTCAACTATTATTATTTGTGCCAACCGTCAGTGGAAGTGTTGTAGCATTTTAAGTGTTTGATGGTTATGCCAATGCAAGAGCTGGCTCCTGGACAAAGGACCACCCTCGCAATGCAAGTGCGGGGAGCTGGCACAGGACGCACTGGGCTGTGAAGGTGCACTGGAGACACAGTGCGTATGGCCGGCGCAGGATATACTGGGCCGTGGAGGCGCACTGGAGGTCTGGAGCGTAGAGGTGGCACAACACGTCCTGGACAAAGGACCACCTTCGTGCGGGGAGCTGGCACAGGATGCACTGGGCTGTGAAGGCGCACTGGAGATAGTGTGTAGAGCCGGCGCAGGATATCCTGGACCGAGGAGGGGCACTGGAGACCAGGCGCGCTGAGCCGGCACCAACCATCCTGTACAGATGCCCACTTTCGCGCGGTGAGCTGGCACAGCACGCACCGGGCTGTGGATGCGCACTGGAGACACAGTGCGTATCACCGCAAACATGGTGCCTGCCCGGTCACACGCTCCCCACGGTGAGAACGGGGAGTTGGCTCTAGTTTAAACCCTGGCTCCGCCAACCACCTGTGCCCCCCCAAAAAACATTTTTGGGGCTCCCTCTCGGGCTTCCGTCGTGGTCGCAAACCCCCGTGTCGTCGTTGTTCCTCCCTCGCTGCCTCCGTCTGCTCCCATGGAAGGCGATCCTTTCCCGGCCTGGATCTCCTCCTACGTCCAGGATCCCTTACCGTCCAAGATATCCTCCCATGTCCAGGATGTCTGCTCCTCCTGGCCACGCTGCTTGGTCCGTTTGTGGTGGGATCTTCTGTTACGATCGTCAATGGAAGGATCGGACCAAGGTGCAGCGTGGAAAGCGTACATTTTAAATTATTAAATGAACACCGAAAAAACAACAAAACGAAACGTAACGTCTAGTAGGGCTAAACAGCACAGTACCAAAAACAAGATCCCACAAACTACAGGTGGAAAAAAGGCTGCCTAAGTATGATCCCCAATTAGAGTCAGGGCGTGACAGTAGGACAAGGTTTGTCCTGATTTTCAAGAATGCGTGAATTGCTTAGCCTTGCTGTTCTGGTTGGCTGGCAAGTTTCAACATCCAATTATTTCAGATTTACATGAGTGCAAGTTTCACCATGGCACGGACCGTGGCGCATGAGAATTATTAGAATATGTAAAATATTAGTACATTTTTGCATTCTATAAATGCTCGCTTTTGCGGGCTACCTGAGACATGAAACAGATAGCTGTGAGGGCATACAGGTTGTCACCAATTTATTAATACACGATTTGCCAAAAAGGATAATGGAAACACTTCAACCACTACATTTTTATTTGACACTGTAGGTTTTTGAGGAAAAAAATGAAAATGTAGGTGTGATGTCATTACGCCCAGCTGTTTTTATCGACACATGATAGTTAAATGGAAACGCACCCTAGCAGGCAATTATTGCATCTATTTTCTATGCAAAAATGTCTAAATGTCAGCAAAAAAAATAACTGGACAAGTTAATGGAAACAGTTATTTTTTATTTGTATTTATTTATTGATTTCAAATCATCAAATCAAATGTATTTATATAGCCCTTCTTACATCAGCTGATATCTCAAAGTGCTGTACAGAAACCCAGCCTGAAACCCCAAACAGCAAGCAATGCAGGTGTAGAAGCACGGTGGCTAGGAAAAACTCCCTAGAAAGGCCAAAACCTAGGAAGAAACCTAGAGAGGAACCAGGCTATGAGGGGTGGCCAGTCCTCTTCTGGCTGTGCCGGGTGGAGATTATAACAGAACATGGCCAAGATGTTCAAATGTTCATAAATGACCAGCATGGTCAAATAATAATAATCACAGTAGTTGTCGAGGGTGCAGCAAGTCAGCACCTCAGGAGTAAATGTCAGTTGGCTTTTCATAGCCGATTTAACCTTTCTTTAACCAGGTAGGCCAGTTGAGAACAAGTTCTCATTTACAACTGCGACCTTGCCAAGATAAAGCAAAGCAGTGTGACAAAAAACAACACCGAGTTACACATAAGATAAACAAAAGTACAGTCAATAACACAATAGAAAAATCTACATACAGTGTGTGCAAATGGAGTAAGGAGGTAAGGCAATAAATAGGCCATAGTAGCGAAGTAATTACAATTTTGCAAATTAACACTGAAGTGATAGATGTGCAGATGAAGATGTGCAAGTAGAAATACTGATGTGCAAAGGAGAAAAAAGTAAATGTAAACAATATGGGGATGAGGTAGGTAGTTGGGTGGGCTATTTACAGATGGGCTGTGTACAGCTGCAGCGATCAGTAAGCTGCTCAGATAGCTAATGCTTAAAGTTAGTGAGGGAGATATAAGTCTTCAACATCAGCGATTTTTGCAATTCGTTCCAGTCATTGGCAGCAGAGAACTGGAAGGAAAGGCGGCCAAAGTGGGTGTTGGGTTTGGGGATGACCAGTGAGATATACAGTTGAAGTCGGAAGTTTCCATACACCTTAGCCAAATACATTTAAACTCAGTTTTTCACAATTCCTGACATTTAATCCTAGTAAAGATTCCCTGTCTTAGGTCAGTTAGGATCACCACTTTATTTAAAAAATGTGAAATGTCAGAATAATAGTAGAGAGAATGATTTATTTCAGCTTTATTTCTTTCATCACATTCCCAGTGGGTTAGAAGTTTACATACACTCAATTCGTTTTTGATAGCATTGCCTTTAAATTGTTGAACTTGGATCAAATGTTTCGGGTAGCCTTCCACAATAAGTTGGGTGAATTTTGGCCCATTCCTCCTGACAGAGCTGGTGTAACTGAGTCAGGTTTGTAGGCCTCCTTGCTCGCACACACTTTTTCAGTTCTGCCCACAAATTTTCTATGGGATTGAGGTCAGGGATATGTGATGGCCACTCCAATACCTTGACTTTGTTGTCCTTAAGCCATTTTGCCTCAACTTTGGAAGTATGCTTGGGGTCATTGTCCATTTGGAAGACCCATTTGCAACCAAGCTTTAACTTCCTGACTAATGTCTTGAGATGTCGCTTCAATATATCCACATAATTTTCCTCCCTCATGATGCCATCTATTTTGTGAAGTGCACCAGTCCCTCCTGCAGCAAAGCACCCCCACAACATGATACTGCCACCCCCGTGCTTCACGGTTGGGATGGTGTTCTTCGGCTTGCAAGCCTCCCCCTTTTCCTCCAAACATAACGATGGTCATTATGGCCTAACAGTTCTATTTTTGTTTCATCAGACCAGAGAACATTTCTCCAAGAAGTACAATCTTTGTCCCCATGTGCAGTTGCAAACCGTAGTCTGACTTTTTTATGGCGGTTTTGGAGCAGTGGCTTCTTCCTTGCTGAGCAGCCTTTCAGGTTATGTCGATATAGGACTCGTTTTACTGTGGATATAGATACTTTTGTACCTGTTTCCTCCAGCATCTTCACAAGGTCTTTTGCTGTGGTTCTGGGATGGATTTGCACTTTTCGCACCAAAGTACGTTCATCTCTAGAAGACAGCACGCGTCTCCTTCCTGAGCAGTATGACGGCTGTGTGGTGCCATGGTGTTTATACTTGCGTACTATTGTTTGTACAGATGAACGTGGTACCTTCAGGTGTTTGGAAATTGCTCCCAAGGATGAACCAGACTTGTGAAGGTCTACATTTTATTCTGAGATCTTGGCTGATTTCTTGTGATTTTCTCATGATGTCAATCAAAGAGGCACTGAGTTTGAAGGTAGGCCTTATAATACATCCACATGTACACTTCCAATAGGCTAATTGACATAATTTGAGTCTATCAGAAGCTTGTAAAGCCATGACATAATTTTCTGGAATTTTCCAAGCTGTTTAAAGGCACAGTCAACTTAGTGTATGTAAACTTCTGACCCACTGGAATTGTGATACAGTGAATTATAAGTGAAATAATTTTTCTTTAAACAATTGTTTGGAAAAATGACTTGTGTCATTGTCACGCCCTGACCTTAGAGAGCTTTTTATGTCTCTATTTTGGTTTGGTCAGGGTGTGATTTGGGTGGGCATTCTATGTTCATTTTTCTATGTGTTGTATTTCTTTGTTTTGGCCGGGTATGGTTCTCAATCAGGGACAGCTGTCTATCGTTGTCTCTGATTGGGAACCATACTTAGGTAGCATTTTCCCACCTGTGTTTTGTGGGTAGTTATTTTCTGTTTAGTGTTTTCTGCACCTGACAGGACTGTTTCGGTTTCGTTTATTCACTTTGTTATTTTGTTCTAGTGTTCAGTTTAATAAAAATCATGAACACTTACCACACTGCGCTTTGGTCTGATCCTTCTTCATGCAACGGTGACCGTTACAGTCATGCACAAAGTATATGTCCTAACCGACTTGCCAAAACTACAGTTTGTTAACAAGACATTTGTGGAGTGGTTGAAAAACGAGTTTTAATGACTCCAACCTAAGTGTATGTAAACTTCCGACTTCTGCTGGAGCGCGTGCTACGGGTGGGCGTTGTTATGGTGACCAGTGAGCTGAGATAAGGCGGAGCTTTAGCTAACAAAGACTTGTAGATGACTTGGAGCCAGTGGGTCTGGCGACAAGTATGTAGCGAGGGCCAGCCGATGAGAGCATACAGGTCGCAGTGGTGGGTGGTATATGGGCCTTTGGTGACAAAACGGATGGCACTGTGATAGACTGCATCCAGTTTGCTGAGTAGAGTGTTGGAGGCTATTTTGTAAGTGACATCGCCGAAGTCGAGGATCGGTAGGATAGTCAGTTTTACAAGGTTATGTTTGGCAGCGTGAGTGAAGGAGGCTTTGTTGCAAAATAGGAAGCCGATTCTAGATTTAATTTTGGATTGGAGATGCTTAATATGAGTCTGGAAGGAGAGTTTACAGTCTAGCCAGACACCTTTGCTATTGCTATTTGTTCTGCCAACTTTGCAAGAGAATGTGTCAGTAATGAGCTACACTGTGAAGAGGTTATTGTTGCCAGAAGTTGCTGTGAATTTGTCATTTCTTGTAAAAGTCACAGTAACTATCTGGCAAAATGTTGCCAGTAACCTACAGAACACTTGCTGCCACTAGCAATCTTGCCAGTAACCTACTGTGCCTTCACTGACTCTTCTGTTGACAACATACAATTCACTTGCTGATTGGCAGCATACTGTAACAGCAGCAGCCTATCAGAAAATTGCAGGCGTGGCTTATTTGAGGCGTGGCTTTCAGCTAGCTCTTTTTGACCTCCCATAAGAGGGAAAGTCATTCCAGTTAATCTAGTCTGTTCATAAACATTAGGCTAGTACACTGCCAGTTATGCAGCCTTGTTAACCCTGTCAGTTCTGAGACCCTAGTTGAAATTGGCTTTTTGTTTATCTGACCACTTATCTACATGTTCAGCCCTTATATTTAGCCTCACAATGAAGTATTTTGCCATTTCCTTTTAATGGCAACCAGGGCTACAAGTGGAACATAAACAATTTGACATAAATTGTTGCATTAAAGACTTTAATTTACAAATGTCTTGTAAAAAACTAAGATCTGCCAAAATAAAAACCCAATAAAAAAAATATTTATATGAATGCTGTAAGTACAGAAATAGTTTCTTCGCTGGGACATGAATATCCAACTAGTCAGTGACAACTGTGTGGAGTCTGGAGTTTGTGACAGCAAATATGTGAGCTTATTACACTATAATAGACACAATGTCCTGGGATTTTCTATGATCTTCTATGTAGAGAACCCCTTTCCTTCTAATGACTCCTGTGTAGCTTGTGAGCTTTGTTACATGTTTGTGAGAGTTTGTAGCTCAAACCATTCGCACTCTACAGACCCTTTTGGGATCCGCCCTTGTCTCACAAAAACTGTTCAAGCTCAGCCCCCGTTAATCACACAGACTAATGGTTGTTATCTCCGGATACAGAATAAATAGACAAATCCAATGGTACAACCAAGAAGTCTGTAGCACACAATGTTTAAAAGGGGTTAAAGTCCAAAACGCGCCGGCGTTACGGTGGGGCTAATTGGGTTAAAGGCTGACATAAGTGCATGTGATACCAAAGAACCATAAGATATTTAATTTGTGGCTAGTCACCATGTCAAATCAAATCAAATTGTATTTGTCACATACACATGGTTAGCAGATGTTAATGCGAGTGTAGCGAAATGCTTGTGCTTCTAGTTCCGACAATGCAGTAATAACCAACGAGTAATCTAACCTAACAATTCCACAACTACTACCTTATACACACAAGTGTAAAGGGATAAAGAATATGTACATAAAGATATATGAATGAGTGATGGTACAGAACGGCCTAGGCAAGATGCAGTAGATGGTATCGAGTACAGTATATACATATGAGATGAGTAAAGTAGGGTATGTAAACATAAAAGTGGC
Organism: Salvelinus namaycush; assembly: GCF_016432855.1. NCBI lineage: Eukaryota > Metazoa > Chordata > Actinopteri > Salmoniformes > Salmonidae > Salvelinus > Salvelinus namaycush. The sequence goes on along the minus strand of NC_052325.1, from coordinate 18,271,402 downwards.
ATAGTTTAAAGTGGCTAGTGATACATGTAAGATGGCAAGATGCAGTAGATGATATAGAGTACAGTATATAATATACATTATATATTAAGTGGCATTGTTTAAAGTGGCTAGTGATACATTTTTTATCAATTTCCATCAATTTCCATTATTAAAGTGAGCTGGAGTTGAGTCAGTATGTTGGCAGCAGCCACTCAATGTTAGTGGTGGCTGTTTAACAGTCTGATGGCCTTGAGATAGAAGCTGTTTTTCAGTCTCTTGGTCCCTGCTTTGATGCACCTGTACTGACCTCGCCTTCTGGATGATAGCGGGGTGAACAGGCAGTGGCTCGGGTGGTTGTTGTCCTTGATGATCTTTATGGCCTTCCTGTGACATCGGGTGGTGTAGGTGTCCTGGAGGGCAGGTAGTTTGCCCCCAGTGATGCGTTGTGCAGACCTCACTACCCTCTGGAGAGCCTTACGGTTGTGGGTGGAGCAGTTGCAGTTGTAATTGTAATACTCACTTTCCTACCTGACCATAAGGTCAGTGAGTGTAATGGATTAGCTTCTATAAGTTACTGTGAATTTCACAATAACCCACTTGCTACTAGTTGACAGTAAGTTAATGAAAATTAAACATGAACTTCCTGTGAAACAACTGCAATTAAGCTACTGGAAAATGCACAGTAACTTAACAGTGCAGCTCTTGATCGTCACACATTCTTACACAGATTGCAGCACTGACCATTTTAGACATGCTCAACTTCCATCTACCTAATGATGAAACCAGTTAAACTGGTATAACACTTCCACTAACAGTTGGCACAAATACATCATATTTTAGACCATGACCCAAATATGCTAATATGCCCCGCAAGCAAATTTGCCCCACCTACATTTCAAAGTGCAGTAATGATTGTAACTAATGCTGTGCTCGTAACCAAGTGGGAAATGGAAATTTACCACATACGACTGCAAAAATCCACTTGAACAGACCTCCAACTGGTAGTTAGTTGTTTTAAATTAGTGAGTGTAATTACTAGTGGTTAACAACTAGTGGGAAACGCCTCCATCATTCCTGAGCTCCGACTTCTCCCACATGCTGACCTATAAAGTCACCTACAAAGGACATGACCTCGATAACAGCATTTTAACCATTTAAATGTAACAAAACATTATTTATTAAAAGTATTCTATTAATATGGTTTTTGAACTCTATAATTTGTTTACAAGCATGATAGCTGTACTTTTAGTTTATGGTTAACGCAGCTTGTTGGCCATTAGCCAATTGGCATTTCCCAATGATATCAAAGAAAGTGAATGCATCCAACTGGTATTTACGACTTTACAACTGGTTAATTCAAACCTCCCACATGGTTATGAATATATTGGATATATGTGTTGTACACCAAGGAACAACACTGTACCATAATCGTACTCTTATTTTTGATAGAATGTGGATACACCACAACGTTCATAAAAATGGATCGCTCCTACAGACAATGAGTCACGTGGCTGTGGCTTGTTATATAAAGCAGGCATCGAGGCATTCAGTTACTGTTCGCTTGAAGATTAGAATGGTCAAAACGAGTGACCTAAGCGACTTTGAGCATGGTATGATCGTCGGTGCCAGGCGCTCCAGATCCAGTATTTCAGAAACGGCCGCACTCCTGGGCTTTTCACGCACGTGTCTAGAGAGCTATCTTCCTGTAGGTTTTCGTTCCAACCCTAATCTAGCGCACCTGATTCTAATAATTAGCTGGTTAATCAGCTGAATCAGGAGTGTAGCTCTCCAGGAACAGTGTTGGAGAGCCCAAGACTCTAGGGTTTACTGAGAATGGTGTGACAAACAAACATCCAGTCAGCTCGTTGATGGGGGAGAGAGAGAGAGAGAGAGGTGTACTGTAAAGAGAAGTACAATTATGAGTATAGGGTCCAAACTAAGAGGCCAATGATGTAGATGCCAGGGAGGTCTGCTGGTAGCTGGTTCCGCTGTAAAGCTCTATGTTCTGTATGGTGGTGCTACTAGTCTAGTGATGTAGTTCCTCTCCTCCCTGCAGTAGAGCCTCTTAGTCCACTCTATTCTGGATCTTTAAGACTCGGCTTCCCGAAATAAGACCTGGAACACGCATGGGCCTTCTCACACACACAGGGCATTACGTCAGGCTTTGGCCATAGTGAGTGGGGAGTACTAGCCTGTGGTAGGTGCTCTGTGAGAGGATGCTGATGGGATTCACACACACACACACACACACACACACACACACACACACACACACACACACACACACACACACACACACACACACACAGGGAGAGAGAGAGTCAGGGTGCAGATTATGGCTGGCTGCAGCAGCACTGTTACAGGCAGACAGGCAGGTTATGTAAAACTGCTGCTGCACCACTATCTATCTGACATAACCTGCAGCCTGGCATTACCTCATTTCACAACAGCATCTCAAATTGTATCCTATTCCCTATGAAGTGCTCTACTTCGGAGCAGGGCCTATAGGGCTTTGATGTAGTGCACTATATAGGAAATAGGGTGCCATTTTGGACACATCACTGGTCAAAAGTAGTGCACGACATAGGGAATGGGGTGCCATTTGGAAACAGTCAAAATCTTGTGTGCGCTAGTTAGCTAGCATGTATGCTAGTGACCTCTCTCTGTCACTAGAGATTAGGCATTACCTAACCTGACACCAGCCCAGCTTCACACTAGACAATGTCTATATAAACATGGACTACACAGAACTTTTCATTCATAAAAACAACTCTCTCCTTCAGGCAAATCAGTAGCAAAGTGGTACAGATTCAACATATTATCTCAGGAATACAAATCAAATCAAATTGTATTTGTCACATGCGCCGAATACAACAGACCTTAAAGTTAAATGCTTACTTACAAGCCCTTAACCAACAATGCAATTTTAAGAAAATAAAAATAAATAAAAAATAAAATTAGCAAATAATTAAAGAGCAGCAGTAAAATAACAATAACAAACCTATATACAGGGGGTACCGGTACAGAGTCAATGTGAGGGGGCACCGGTTAGTCGAGGTAATTGAGGTAATATGTACATGTAGGTAGAGTTATTAAAGTGACTATGCATAGATAATAACAGAGAGTAGCAGCAGCGTAAAAGAGGGGGGGGGCAATGCAAATAGTCTGGGTAGCCATTTGATTTGATGTTCAGGAGTTTTATGGCTTGGGGTTAGAAGCTGTTTAGAAGCTTCTTGGACCTAGACTTGGCGCTCCGGTACTGCTTGCCGTGCGGTAGCATAGAAAACAGTCTATAACTTGGGTGACTGGAGTCTCTGACAATTTTATGGGCTTTCCTCTGACTCCGCCTATTATATAGGTCCTGGATGGCAGGAAGCTTGGCCCCAGTGATGTACTGGGCCATTTGCACTACCCTCTGTATCGCCTTATGGTCAGATGCCGAGCAGTTGCCATACCAGGCGGTGATGCAACCGGTCAGGATGCTCTCGATGGTGCAGCTGTAGAACCTTTTGAAGATCTAGGGACACATGCCAAATCTTTTCAGTCTCCTGGGGGGGAAAAGGTTTTGTCGTGCTCTCTTCACGACTGTCTTAGTATGTTTGGACCATGATAGTTTGTTGGTGATGTGGACGCCAAGGAACTTGAAGCTCTCAACATGCTCCACTACAACCCTGTCGATGAGAATGGGGGCGTGCTCGGTCCTCCTTTTCCTGTAGTCCACAATCATCTCCTTTGTCTTGATCACGTTGAGGGAGAGGTTGTTGTCCTTGCACCACACTGTCAGGTCTCTGACCTCCTCCATATAGGCTGTCTTGTCGTTGATCAGGCCTACCAACATTGTGTCACTTGCAAACTTAATGATGGTGTTGGAGTCGTGCCTGGCCGTGCAGTCATGAATGAACAGGGAGTACAGGACTGAGCACGCACCCCTGAGGGGCCCCCGTGTTGAGGATCAGCGTGGCGGATGTGTTGTTACCTACCCTTACCACCTGGGGGCGGCCCGTCAGGAAATCAAGGATCCAGTTGCAGAGTGAGGTGTTTAGCCACAGGGTCCTTAGCTTAGTGATGAGTTTTGAGGGCACTATGGTTTTGAACGCTGAGCTGTAGTCAATGAATAGCATTCTCACATAGGTGTTCCTTTTGTCTAGGTGTGAAAGGGCAGTGTGGAGTGCAATAGAGATTGCATCATCTGTGGATCTGTTGGAGCGGTATGCAAATTGGAGTGGGTCTAGGGTTTCTGGGATAATGGTATTGATGTGAGCCATGACCTACCTTTCAAAGCACTTCTTGGCTACAGACGTGACTGCTATGGGTCGGTAGTCATTTAGGCAGGTTACCTTAGTGTTCTTGGGCACACGGACTATGGTGGTCTGCTTGAAACAGACTCAGACATGGAGAGGTTGAAAATGTCAGTGAAGACACTTGCCAGTTGGTCAGCACATGCTCGGAGTACACGTCCTGGTAATCCGTCTGGCCCTGCGGCCTTGTGAATTTTGACCTGTTTAAAGGTCTTACTTACATCGGCTACAGAGAGCGTGATCACACAGCTGGTGCTCTCATGCATGTTTCAGTGTTACTTTCCTCAAAGTGAGCAAAGAAGTGATTTAGCTCGTCTGGTAGGCTCGTGTCACTGGGCAGCTCTCGGCTGTGCTTCCCTTTGTAGTCTGTAATAGTTTGCAAGCCCTGCCACATCTGACGAGCGTCGGAGCCGGTGTAGTACGATTCGATCTTAGTTGCTGTATTGACACTTTGCCTGTTTGATGGTTCGTCGGAGGGCATAGCGGGATTTCTTATAAGCTTCCGGGTTGGAGTCATGCTCCTTGACAGTGGCAGCTCTACCCTTTAGCTCAGTGCGAATGTTACCTGTAATCCATGGCTTCTGGTAGGGGTATGTACGTACAGTCACTGTGAGGACGACGTCATTGATGCACTTATTGATGAAGCCAGTGACGGATGTGGTGTATTCCTCAATGTCATTGGAAGAATCCCGGAACATATTCCAGTCTGTGATAGCAAAACAGTCCTGTAGTTTAGCATTTGCTTCATCTGACCACTTTTTTTATTGACCGAATCACTGGTGCTTCCTGCTTTAATTTGAGTTTGTAAGCAGGAATCAGGAGGATAGAATTATGGTTCGATTTGCCAAATGGAGGGCGAGGGAGAGCTTTGCACACGTCTCTGTGTGTGGAGTAAAGGTGGTCGAGAGTTTTTTTTCCCGTCTGGTTGCACATTTAACAAGCTGGTAGAAATTAGGTAAAACAGATTTAAGTTTCCCTGTATTAAATTTCTCGGCTACTAGGAGCGCCGCCTCTGGATGAGTGTTTTCCTGTTTGCTTATGGCCATATACAGCTCATTGAGTGCGGTCTTAGTGCCAGCATCGGTTTGTGGTGGTATATAGACAGCTACGAAGAATATAGATAAACTCTTTAGGTAGATAGTGTGGTTTACAGCTTATCATGAGATACTCTACCTCAGGCAAGCAAAACCGCAAGACTTCCTTAGATATCGTGCACCAGCTGTTTACAAATATACATAGACCGCCACCCCTTGTCTTACCAGAGGCTGCTGTTCTATCCTGCTGATACAGTGTATAACCCGCCAGCTGTTGTTATTCATGTCGTCGTCCAGTCACGACTCGGTGAAACATAAGATATTACCGTTTTTAATGTCCCACTGGTAGGATATACGTGCTTTTAGTTCATCCACTTTATTATCCAGTGATTGTGTGTTGGACAAATGTACCGATGGCAAAGGCAGATTAACCACTCATCGCCGGATCCTCACAAGGCACCCCGATCTCCGTGTCTGGAGTAAATCCCTCTCGTCCTACTCATTAACTTCTTGCGACTACAGGGGGTGCTGTTCCGAATTAGCATTTTGTCGTCTCCAAATTAAACTGCCTAGTACTCAATTCTTGCTCGTACAATATGCATATTATTAATTCTATTGGATAGAAAACACTTTCTAGTTTCATACAAAGTTGGAATGATGTCTGTGGGTGACCCAGAACTCTTTCTACAGCGAAATCCATGACAGACAGTGAAAGGTCTGAGAGCGAAGCTCTGGTTTCAGATCAGTTTTTAAGGTCTCTGTCTATCCTATGGAATGACACGAACTGCACCCGCCTTCCCCTGGATGTCAGTAACCAATGAGAAGTGGAATGGGCCTTCTCCGTAGCTCTCAGAGGTTATAAAAGACCAAGGAGTGAGAGTAGCCCCCCTTTCGACGCTCGCCCTTACGCAGGAAGGGACCTCCGGATGCCATTTTCACAGGCTCGGTTATCAACTTGAAATGTATCCGTCTGTAATTTAATTCGATATAGGACTTAGAAACATCATAAGGTAGTTAATTTAAACCGTTTTATAGCAATTTATATCCGTTTAGTGCGATTTTGATGCATTTCTATGTGAAGCACCGGGCACATTTCGGGGTCCCGGTCGAACGTTAGCGGGCATTTAGACGGACAAAGGACATCTTTCGACCAAAAGAAGATTAAACCCAAGAAAGAATACATTGCCCAAGAATCTGATGGAAGAACAGCTCAAAGTAAGCAATATTTAATATGATAAATCGTTGTTCTGTCGAAATATTTTAAACGCATATTTCGCCATTTTGTTTGGTATAGCTTCACTTGGCGAACCCTGTATTGAAAAGTAAGGATAATTTTAAAAATGTAAGTCAGCGGTTGCATTAAGAACTAATTTGTCTTTCGATTCCTGTCAACTCTGTATTTTTTAGTCAAGTATATGATTAGCTTTGGATTAAACTAGATCACTCTGAAAGCTGACGTCCCTCATTTTGATGCTTGAGTTGTGACTATTTCCATTGTATAACCACGGTTTTGTATGGCTAAATATGCACCTTTTCGAACAAACTGTATATGTATGTTGTAAAATGATGTTACAGGAGTGTCATCGGAAGAATTCTGAGAAGGTTAGTGAAAAAATTCATATATTTTGGCGATGATAACGTTATAGCTCCCTTTGCCTTGAATTCATGCTCTACTAACGTTTGTACATGTGGTATGCTAACTTATCGATTTATTGTGTTTTCGCTGAAAAACGCTTAGAAAATCTGAAATATGGTCTGAAATCACAAGAACTGTGTCTTTCCATTGCTATGCTTTGTCTATTTTTATGAAATGTTTTATGATGAGTAAATTGGTCATACACGTTGCTCTATCTAGTAATTCTAGTCGATTTGTGATGGTCGGTGCAATTGTAAACTGTGATTTCTACCTGAAATATGCACTTTTTTCTAACAACACCTATCCTATACCATAAATATGTTATCAGACTGTCATCTGATGAGTTTTTTTCTTGGTTTGTTGCTATCAATATCTTAGTTTAGCCGAATTGGTGATAGCTAGTGGTGGAGAGAGAAAATGGTGGACAAAGAAAGATGGTGTATTTTGCTAACGTGGTTAGCTAATAGATTTACATATTGTGTCTTCCCTGTAAAACATTTTAAAAAACAGAAATGATGGGTTTATTCACAAGATCTGTATCTTTCATCTGGTGTCTTGGACTTGTGATTTAATGATATTTAGATGCTACTATTTACTTGTGAAGCTATGCTAGCGATGCTAATCAGTGTGGGGGGGGTGGGGGGTGATCCCGGATACGGGGTTGATACTCGTGAAAGGTTAAAGAAAAATTATTTGTCCAATTCAAGGTGAGTAATCACTGTTCTGATGTCCAGAAGCTCTTTTTGGTCATAAGAGACAGTAGCAGCAACATTATGTACAAAGTAAGCTACAAGCAATGCGAAAAAACTAACAAAATAGCACGGTTGGTTAAGAGCCCATAAAACGGCAGCCATCCCCTCTGGCACCATTATCAATCACAGTAGGCAAAAGAGTGATCAAGACCTTTTCACTTTTAATGAAACAGAAGTCTATCTGTGTTCCGTTGGAACTCTCTCAGGGGCCTACTTTGTGTGTGTGTTTGTTTGTTTTTGTTTGTTTGTTTTTTCTTTCCTTATGAGGACCAGAAGTCTTTAAAAGCTGGGCAGTATTTTTGCATTTCATTTACTTCTGAGTATTTTGTAATGTGTAATACACTGAGCTGAACTACACTAAAATGTATTTTGAAACAAGATACTTTCGAGAGCTGTATTTTGTATTTTCTAAATACTTTCTATACAATTTTTTATAGCGGTTCCCCATTTTGTGGCCCTCTTTCCCCTTGCATTGGTATCAGAAGTCTAATAACACTATTGTGTGATAAGAGCGTCTGCTAAAGGAACTAAATATAAATGTCAAAATAGACAATTGCAAAGCATGCAGAGCATTATTCTAACAACCTCCGCCCCGAAACAAGGTTTTGTCTAGAAAGGATACAGCCTTTGTCAAAATTGATTTTTTTTGTGTAGGACGTTTAGGAGAATTTAAGCAGCAGGTTAGGAGAATTAGGTTAAGCTATATCCCAACTAGACATGACCCTGAAACAAGGCCAATAATAATACCCAGTGTGCTTTGCAGTTCATTTTGGCATGTTTATTTTCACCTATACGGTACATTGGTCATTTAGCAGACACTCTTATACAGATTGATTTACAGTTAGTGCTACAACTAAGGTAGTTAAACAACAACATATCAGAGTCATAGCAAGTAAAACGTTTCTGTAAACATTCCTGAGAATGTTATTTCGCTACCCACTTGGAAATGTATTTCTGTATTTAAAAATTGTATTACATACACATTTCAAATTATTTTGTAGTTTATAAGTATTTTGAAGTTTATTTTGCTACACTGATCTTTGTAAATGTATTTGGTAATTTTTGCCAATCCCTGCTCACAATGATAGGAAAACAAGGAACAAGTGGGGACATTTCACCCATCCCCACAAGGAAAAAGCTATTTTAGGATTAGGGGTTATGTTTAGGGTTACAATTATGGTTAGGGGTTAGGTTTAGGGGTTTGGGGTTAAGGTTAGGGAAAATAGGATTTTGAATGTTAATCAATTGTTTGGTCCCCACAAGGATAGTAAACTAAATACACAGTTGAAGTCGGAAGTTTACATACACCTTAGCCAAATACATTTAAACTCAGTTTTTCACAATTCCTGACATTTAATCCTAGTACAAATTCCCTGTCTTAGGTCAGTTAGGGTCACCACTTTATTTTAAGGAAGTGAAATGTCAGAATAATAGTAGAGAGAATGATTTATTTCAGATTTTATTTCATCACATTCCCAGTGGGTCAGAAGTTTACATACACTCAATTACTATTTGGTAGCATTGCCTTTAAATTGTTGAACTTGGGTCAAACGTTTTGGGTAGCCTTCCACGAGCTTCCCATAATAAGTTGGGTGAATTTTGGCCCATTCCTCCTGACAGAGCTGGTGTAACTGAGTCAGGTTTGTAGGCCTCCTTGCTCGCACACACTGTAAAAGATCTGCCAACAAATGTTCTATAGGATTGAGGTCAGGGCTTTGTGATGTCCACTCCAATACCTTGACTTTGTTCTCCTTAAGCCATTTTGCCACAACTTTGGAAGTATGCTTGGGGTCATTATCCATTTGGAAGACCCATTTGCCACCAAGCTTTAACTTCCTGACTGATGTCTTGAGATGTTGCTTTAATATATCCGCATATTTTTCCTCCCTCATGATGCCATCTATTTAATGAAGTGCCCCTGTCCCTCCTGCAGCAAAGCACGCCCACAACATGATACTGCCACCCCCGTGCTTCACGGTTGGGATGGTGTTCTTCGGCTTGCAAGCCTCCCCCTTTTCCTCCAAACATAACGATGGTCATTATGGCCAAACAGTTCTATTTTTGTTTCATCAGACCAGAGGACATTTCTCCAAGAAGTACAATCTTTGTCCCCATGTCTGGCTTTTTTATGGTGGTTTTGGAGCAGGAGCTTCTTCTTTGCTGAGCAGCCTTTCAGGTTATGTTGATATAGGACTCGTTTTACTGTGGCTATAGATACTTTGTACCGGTTTCCTCCAGCATCTTCACAAGGGCCTTTGCTGTTGTTCTGAGATGGATTTTCACTTTTCGCACCAAAGTACGTTCATCTCTAGGAGACAGAACGTGTCTCCTTCCTAAGCGGTATGACGGCTGTGTGGTCCCATGGTGTTTATACTTGCATACTATTGTTTGTACAGATGAACATGGTACCTTCAGGCATTTGGAAATTGCTCTCAAGGATGAACCAGACTTGTGGAGGTCTACAATTTATTTTCTGAGGTCTTGGCTGATTTCTTTTGATTTCCCCATGATGTCAAGCAAAGAGGCACTGAGTTTGAAGGTAGGCATTGAAATACATCCACAGGTACACCTCCAATTGACTCAAATGATGTCAATTAGCCTTTCAGAAGCTTCTAAAGCCATGACATAATTTTCTGGAATTTTCCAAGCTGTTTAAAGGCACAGTCAACTTAGTGTATGTAAACTTCTGACCCACTAGAATTGTGATACAGTGAATTATAAGTGAAATAATCTTTCTTTAAACAATTGTTGGAAAAATTATGTGTGTCATGCACAAAGTAGATGTCCTAACCGACTTGCCAAAACTATAGTTTGTTAACAACAAATGTGTGGAGTGGTTGAAAAACGAGTTTAAATGACTCCAACTTAAGTGTATGTAAACTTCCGACTTCAACTGTATGTGTATGTGTGTGTGTGACTGTTTGTTAATGCCCTGCCCCTCTATATTGATTACTTACACAATGACTGATTCATTGACTCTCAGGTATAGATGCACCAAACACAATGCACAGTTACTTTTTTTTATATATACATCAAGGTGTCTTGATCAAACAGCTAAAAGATCCTAGGTATGACTTTCCTAAAACAATTCCATATAGCTTAGTAGAACCCCCTCCCTGGCTTAGACTGTAGAGGTCACTGGCCTACACATAATACCCCATAATGTCAAAGTGGAATTGTGTTTTTATAACATTTTACAAATGTCTTCAAAATGAAAATCTGAAATGTCTTAAGCCACTAAGTATTCAACCAATTTGTTAGGGGCAAGCTTAAATAAGTTCAGTAGTAAAAACTTGCTTAACTTCTTTCAGCTAGGGGGCAGAATTTTTATGTTTGGAAAAATAACGTTCCCAAGGTAAACGGACTATTTCTCAGGTCCAGATGCTAGAATATGCATATAATTGACATATTAGGATAGAAAACACTCTAAAGTTTCCAAAACTGTCAAAATATTGTCTGTGAGTATAACAGAACTGATTTTGCAGGTAAAAACCTGAGGAAATCCAACCCGGATTCCTCTGCCTTTTATTTGGAAAAATCCCTGTTCCGTTGCCTGCCCCTCCTCCATTTAAAGGGTTATCAACCAGATTCCTTCTTGTACTTCCGGCGCCGACCGAGATGGCCGCCTCACTTCGCGTTCCTTGGAAAATATGCAGTATTTTGTTTTTTTATGTGTTATTCCTTACATTGGTACCCCAGGTAATCTTAGGTTTCATTACATACAGTCGGGAGGAACTACTGAATATAAGAGCAACGTCAACTCACCACCGTTACAACCAGGAATATGACTTTCCCGAAACGGATCCAGTGTTTTGCCTTCCACCCAATACAATGGATCTGATCCCAGCCGGCGACCCTATGCGACGCCGTAAAAGGGGCAAACGTAGCGGTCTCCTGGTCAGGCTTCGGAGACGGGCACATCGCGCTCCACTCCCTAGCATACTACTCGCCAATGTCCAGTCTCTTGACAATAAGGTTGATGAAATCCGAGCACGGGTAACATTCCAGAGAGACATCAGAGATTGTAACGTTCTCTGCTTCACGGAAACATGGCTAACTCAAGAGACGCTAACGGAGTCGGTGCAGCCAGCTGGTTTCTTCACGCATCGCGCCGACAGAAACATACATCTTTCTGGTAAGAAGAGGGGCGGGGATGTATGCCTTATGATTAACGAGACGTGGTGTGATCATAACAACACACAGGAACTCAAGTCATTCTGTTCACCTGATCTAGAATTCCTCACAATCAAATGTCGACCGCATTATCTACCAAGGGAATTCTCTTCGATTATAATCACAGCCGTATATATTCCCCCCCAAGCAGACACATCGACGGCCCTGAACGAACTTTATCTGACTCTTTGTAAACTGGAAACCACACACCCTGAGGCTGCATTCATCGTAGCTGGGGATTTTAACAAGGCTAATCTGAAAACAAAACTCCCTAAATTCTATCAGCATATCGATTGTGCTACCAGGGCTGGTAAAACCTTGGATCATTGTTATACTAACTTCCGCGACGCATATAAGGCCCTCCCCCGCCCTCCTTTCGGAAAAGCTGACCACAACTCCATTTTGTTGCTTCCAGCCTACAAACAGAAACTAAAACAACAAGCTCCCTCGCTCAGGTCTGTTCAACGCTGGTCCGACCAATCTGATTCCACGCTTCAAGACTGCTTCGATCACGCGGATTGGAATATGTTCCGCATTGCGTCCAACAACAATATTGACGAATAAGCTGATTCGGTGAGCGAGTTCATTAGAAAGTGCATTGACGATGTCGTACCCACAGCAACGATTAAAACATTCCCAAACCAGAAACCGTGGATTGACGGCAGCATTCGCGTGAAACTGAAAGCGCGAACCACTGCTTTTAACCAGGGCAAGGTGACCGGAAACATGACCGAATACAAACAGTGTAGCTATTCTCTCCGCAAGGCAATCAAACAAGCTAAGTCCCAGTATAGAGACAAAATAGAGTCGCAATTCAACAGCTCAGACACAAGAGGTATGTGGCAGGGTCTACAGTCAATCACGGATTACAAAAAGAAAACCAGCCCCGTCGCGGACCAGGATGTCTTGCTCCCAGACAGGCTAAATAACTTTTTTGCTCGCTTTGAGGACAATACAGTGCCACTGACACGGCCCGCTACCAAAACCTGCGGGCTCTCCTTCACTGCAGCCGAGGTGAGTAAAACATTTAAACGTGTTAACCCTCGCAAGGCTGCAGGCCCAGATGGCATTCCCAGCCGCGTCCTCAGAGCATGCGCAGACCAGCTGGCTGGTGTGTTTACGGACATATTCAATCAATCCTTATCCCAGTCTGCTGTTCCCACATGCTTCAAGAGGGCCACCATTGTTCCTGTTCCCAAGAAAGCTAAGGTAACTGAGCTAAACGACTACCGCCCCGTAGCACTCACTTCCATCATCATGAAGTGCTTTGAGAGACTAGTCAAGGACCATATCACCTCCACCCTACCTGACACCCTAGACCCACTCCAATTTGCTTACCGACCCAATAGGTCCACAGACGACGCAATCGCAACCACACTGCACACTGCCCTAACCCATCTGGACAAGAGGAATACCTATGTGAGAATGCTGTTCATCGACTACAGCTCAGCATTTAACACCATAGTACCCTCCAAACTCGTCATCAAGCTCGAGACCCTGGGTCTCGACCCCGCCCTGTGCAACTGGGTCCTGGACTTCCTGACGGGCCGCCCCCAGGTGGTGAGGGTAGGTAACAACATCTCCACCCCGCTGATCCTCAACACTGGGGCCCCACAAGGGTGCGTTCTGAGCCCTCTCCTGTACTCCCTGTTCACCCACGACTGCGTGGCCATGCACGCCTCCAACTCAATCATCAAGTTTGCGGATGACACTACAGTGGTAGGCTTGATTACCAACAACGACGAGACGGCCTACAGGGAGGAGGTGAGGGCCCTCGGAGTGTGGTGTCAGGAAAATAACCTCACACTCAACGTCAACAAAACAAAGGAGATGATTGTGGACTTCAGGAAACAGCAGAGGGAGCACCCCCCTATCCACATCGACGGGACAGTAGTGGAGAAGGTGGAAAGTTTTAAGTTCCTCGGTGTACACATCACGGACAAACTGAATTGGTCCACCAACACAGACAGCGTTGTGAAGAAGGCGCAGCAGCGCCTCTTCAACCTCAGGAGGCTGAAGAAATTCGGCTTGTCACCAAAAGCACTCACAAACTTCTACAGATGCACAATCGAGAGCATCCTGTCGGGCTGTATCACCGCCTGGTACGGCAACTGCTCCGCCCACAACCGTAAGGCTCTCCAGAGGGTAGTGAGGTCTGCACAACGCATCACCGGGGGCAAACTACCTGCCCTCCAGGACACCTACACCACCCGATGTCACAGGAAGGCCATAAAGATCATCAAGGACAACAACCACCCGAGCCACTGCCTGTTCACCCCGCTATCATCCAGAAGGCGAGGTCAGTACAGGTGCATCAAAGCAGGGACCGAGAGACTGAAAAACAGCTTCTATCTCAAGGCCATCAGACTGTTAAACAGCCACCACTAACATTTAGCGGCCGCTGCCAACATACTGACTCAACTCCAGCCACTTTAATAATGGGAATTGATGGAAATTATGTAAAAATGTACCACTAGCCACTTTAAACAATGCCACATAATATAATGTTTACATACCCTACATTACTCATCTCATATGTATATACTGTACTCTATATCATCTACTGCATCTTGCCATCTTTATGTAATACATGTACCACTAGCCACTTTAAACAATGACACATAATATAATGTTTACATACCCTACATTACTCATCTCATATGTATATACTGTACTCTATACCATCTACTGCATCTTGCCTATGCCGTTCTGTACCATCACTCATTCATATATCTTTATGTACATATTCTTTATCCCTTTACACTTGTGTGTATAAGGTAGTAGTTGTGGAATTGTTAGGTTAGATTACTTGTTGGTTATTACTGCATTGTCGGAACTAGAAGCACAAGCATTTCGCTACACTCGCATTAACATCTGCTAACCATGTGTATGTGACAAATAAAATTTGATTTGATTTGATTTTGATTTTCCAATGGCTTCCTCAGGCTGTGACCAGGCTTTAGACATAGTTTCAAGCTTTTATTTTGAAAAATGAGCGAGATTTTTCAAAACGCGTCAGGTGTCCTTTGATTAGTTCCTGCGCGCGAGAGATGTAGCTCGACATTTTCTTTCTCTGTAGTATTGAATAGGTTACCGTCCGGTTGAAATATTATCGATTATGTATGTTAAAAACAACCTGAGGATTAATTATAAAAAACGTTTGACATGTTTCTACGAACATTACGGATACTTTTTGGAATTTTCGTCTACCTTTCAGGACCGGAACGAGCCTGTGGTTTTCTGAACATAACGCACAAACCAAATGGCGGTTTTTGGTTATAAAACGAATCTTTATCGAACAAAAAGAACATTTATTGTGTAACTGGGAGTCTCGTGAGTGCAAACATCCAAAGATTATCAAAGGTAAGGGATTCATTTTATTGCTTTTCTGACTTTCGTGACCAAGCTAATTTGAGGCTAGCTGTTCTTACTGTTTTGTCTAGTGATTGATAAACTCACAAACGCTTGGATTGTTTTCGCTGTAAAGCATATTTTCAAAATCTGACACGATAGGTGGATTAACAACAAGCTAAACTGTGTTTTGGTATATTTCACTTGTGATTTCATGATTATAAATATTTTTAGTATTTCTTTTTTAATTTGGCGCTCTGCAATTCAGCGGTTGTTTACGAAAATGATCCCGCTAAAGGGATCCGTGCGGCAAGAAGTTAACCCTTTGAGCATGGTGAAGTTATTAATTAGATTTTGGATGGTGTATCAATACACCCAGTCACTACAAAGATAAAGACATCCTTCCTAATTCAGTTTCCTCAGAGGAAGGAAACAGCTCTGGGATTTCACCATGGCCAATGGTGAGTTTAAAACATTTACAGAGTTTATTGGCTGTGATAGGAGAAAACTGACGATGCATCAATAACATTGTAATTACTCCACAATACTAACCTAAATAACAGAGTGAAAAGAAGGAAGTCTGTAGAGAATAAAAAATATTCCAAAACCTAAATTCTGTTTGCAATAAGGGACTAAAGTAAAATATACCAAAAAATTGCAAAGAAATTAACTTCATGCCCAGAATACAAAGCGTTATGTTTGGGGCAAATCCAACACAACGCATCACTGACTATCACTCTTCATACCACAAGAATGGAGGTGGCAGCATCATGTTATGGGTATGCTTGTCATCAGCAAGGACTAGGGAGTTTTTTGTGGGGGATAAAAATAAATGGAATAGAGCTAAGCACAGGCAAAATAGAGGACAATCTTGTTCAGTCTGCTTTCCAGCAGAGACTATGAGGCAAATTCACCTTTCAGCAGGACAATAACCTGAAACACAAGGCCAAATATACTCTGGAGTGGCTTACCAAGACAACATTGAAGGTTCCTGAGTGGCCTAGTTACAGTTTTCACTTAAATCGGCTTGAAAACCTATGGCTGTCTAGCAATACTCAACAACCAACTTGACAGAGCTTGAAGAATTTTTTTGTTCAATCCAGGTGTGCAAAGCCCTTAGAGACTTACCCAGTAAGACTCACAGCTGCAAACACTGCCAAAGGTGATTCTAACATGTATTGACTCGGGGTTGAATACTTATATAATCAATGTGTTTTATTTTTCATACATTTTTTACAAAATGTTTGAATTCTTTGACCAACAAATTACAATTAAATCCATTTGAATTACCCTTTGTAACACAACAAAATGTGGAATAAGCCAAGGGGTGTGAATACTTTCTGAAGTTACTTTATGTATTACAATGAACTATCACTGTCAACAGTCATACAAATTATGAGAGCATTTCTATGCAAGTTATTCTCCAATAAAAACAGTTCTGCTGTTACGCAAGCTCTAAAAATGCTATCATTGAAAGCATGAACATTTACCATGGTAAATGCATATATTGACGACAAACAAACATAGTAGGGTAGTAGTCTGCATAAATCAATCTACTGAAAATATTAAAGTAGATCGATCAAGAGAGATAAATGAAGAGTGAAAAGCGGTCTTTAAATTAAGCACATTTTTACTCCTGAACTTATTTAGACTTGCCATAACAAACGGGTTGAAAACTTATTGACTCAAGACATTCCAGCTTTTCATTATGTATTAATTTGTAAAAATGTCTAAACACAATTCCACTTTGACATTATGGGGTATTGTGTGAAGGCCAGTGACACAAAACCTCAATTTAATCCATTTTAAATTCAGGCTGGAACACAACAACATGTGGAAAAAGTCAGGGGGTGTGAATACTTTCTGACGGCACTGTATATATCTCTATGTATAAACAACTTTTTAGTGCATCAGGCTTTGGGTCAATTCCACAAATTCAATTATACTTAAATTCTCTCTCCCTGTAAATTACATTTAATTCAATTAAATTCCCCTGAATTCTAATGATAGGCACATTCTAATAATTAAATTCCCAATTTAATATTATCCCCAACAATTCACCAATTTCCAATTCCAATTCAATTTCCTTAGGCTGATCATGTCACAGTTCAGACAGCCTAGCCCTAGCTATACTGGAAATATAGAAATACAGGTTGAAATGATTCAAAACAAATCCTACAGTCATTTTTGTATACTATGTGCATTCATCCCATTAACTGGGAAATGTAAAAATATTCAATTGCAATTCAATTCCAAAGAAGAAATGTTTTTACAATTCCAATTCAAAAAGTATAATTCCAATTCAATGAAAATGTAATTATAATTGACCCCAACACTGCAGTGCACTACTTTAGACCAGCGCCCAAAGGGAACCTTCAGTTTGTCCTCCTCCTGAACAAAGTGCAAACACACACACACTGGGCCAGAAGTGACCTGCGTTTAACAGACAGCCAGAACAGAGAACAGTGAGCAGTGAGCAGAAAGGGGCTAGCTCCTCCGCAGCACTTGCTAGAGCTGGAATTCACCCGTGGGTTTTTCATCCTTTGCATATTTGACTATGTAAACCATATAACACACATTACTGTGATACCTCTATTAGTTTAGTCATTTAGCAGACTCTCTTATCCAGAGCGACTTACTGTAGTGAGTGCATACATTTTCATACTGGACCTACGTGGGAATTGAACCCACAACCCTGGTGTTGCAAGCGCCATGCTCTACCAACTGAGCCACACGGGACCCTACAAAGCAGATACCATTAACCCTAGTGACCTGGTTCACTAAGTACACAGTCCTTGTGGGCAGAAAGCATAAGACACACACACACACGCAATGATTTACACAAGCATGCACATCAAACTAGGTCTATGCAGCTATATATAATCCACAAGTGTGCAACGGGATGCTTCACTTCAGTCCCATTTCTCCTCATGTACCAAAGGGAGAATAAATACTTTCATGTCTTGCCATGGCTGGCCAGTAACAGAGAGATGTTCACACAGACCAAAGGCAGACAGGCTCAGATCCCAGATAACAGATGTCTATCAGTCAGTAGAGAGCTCAAGCAGAGGAAACCAGCAGGAAGACTATAACATCTAGAGTCTTCAAGAGGTCTCATGACAGAGACAGGACCTGACAATAACAAAGTCTGACTGACCACCAACCACCACTCCCCAGAGACGAGAGACAGAGAGATACAGAGAGAGAGAGACCCGGAGAGACTCCATTCTAATCCTGAAAGTATCAGGCCATTAGTACCTGGACATACAGACAAGACCATAACCACCATGGAGGAAATAAATCAATATAGCTTTAATATCATGTCAATCTGATTAAACTGGAGAGTATCTACATTCCAATCAATACCTTTTAGTATTTAAATAAAGTCTCAAGGGTTTACCTTCAGCCTGATATCTTGTTGTCACATACAGTACACACACAGTACAGGCCTCTAAAATGGACGATGGCCGTTTCAGCATCTAAAGAGCCCCACAGTATTAGTCAGCAGTGCTCTAATTCTCTCTCAATAAAAGCTTTCGAGATGAACGCAAAGGACACTCCACTCCCAGTACTGTAGCTGTGTTGCAGGGGCAGTGGAAGCACACTCATAGCTAGCCTGGATGCCAGTCTGTTTCTGCTCTCTTGCCAACTCCTTGTCTCTCATTGCCACTGTCATACCTTATTTCCATGAGGAGTTGGCAAGAAAGCAGAAACAGACTGGCATGCAGGCTAACTCATAAGAGCTCTCCTCTGTTCAAGCTACTGTATTGTAAAGGCTGTATGACAAGGTAAGAAATAGAATACATCATATGTCACAATATTCATCCTCTGTTGTCAAGGGGGATTCATTTGAACAATGTTTTCTACAAGAGATTGTACACATTAAATGATCCAGTGTTAAATCAACACAAAGTGTTAAATTGAACACTTACAGAGTTAATGTAACACCTGAATCAACACTAGTAATGTTACTAGGTAACATTGGCCAATTTGCTCTATATGTAATCCCACTGTAACATAATGATAATAACATGCATGAATTATTATTTGACTGATCCATAGTAAAGACCTCCATGGAGGAAAACAATAAAGCTCCTACATATGCAGTAAGGTAGGATATTGAAGAATTACCATGATAATGAACCAATAAAATCTTGTGACTCAGCATCGTGTGTGTGTGTGTGAGAGAGAGAGGGGGGAGTGAGAGAGAGAAACAGGCAGACGGACAAGACGACAGAAATATAGACAGACAAAGAGGGGGGGGAAAATACCAATCTCGCCTAGCCTCAAGCACCTTCTATTGCTTCCACCGTCACGAATCATAGATCAGCTATAGCCTACCTGCTAAGCTCAACTATAGCTCTCCTAGTCTAAAACGATCCAAAATCTGTAGCCTATCCATAGATAATGAAGATGATATCTGTCTAAATCAAACAAGAGGCCCCTTTGTCTTAACAATAGAAACACGTAACAGTTAGGCTAAACCAATTCAAAACATCTCCTGTAGGCTTTTTGAACGAAACTGGGGAGAAGGATTTGATAGCTTACAGAATCGGTCATGAGTTAACCGGGACTGCCGATGTTTCAGCACCTTACGTGCTGGACCTAATAGAAGCAGCGCGTCAAAATCACCGGCGTTCTGCAGACCGGCTGGTTGTGACATCGACCGACCGTTCTCCCTGCAGCGCCGACTATGCGTTCACCGCAGATCAGCAATTCACATAAATAGGCTATAACGGCATACAAATTCTATCAATAATATTTTATTTCGTGTAGCCTACCAAGATAAGATGATTGATTGGTTGGTTCAATATGCTACAGCCGCCAACAAACTACCAATAAAACGTTCTAAGTGATCCATTATGGGCAAGATTTGCGAGTCCCCATCTTCAAGTGTGACCTTTTAAATGAAACAAAATGCTAACATGTAGGTGGCGTTGGAAGTGACCACAAAATATGTCTAGCTGCCCGGCACTATTTAGCAGTTCCAACAGTGGAAATGAACAATGAATCCTTTCTCTTGATCGATTCATTGGGGTAGCTCACATTATTTCTGCTCATGCACCGATGCACACAATTAGAAAACTTCATAAAACCAACACGGTGATGTGAATTAATAAAATACTAGAAGATACAGGCAAAAACACCCGACCATTTTCACTTAGTCTACATTTGGTTTTCAATCAATATAAATACATATGTCATCTTTACCTGTTCGGTGCAGTGGCTGGCTTGGCAGTAGAACTCGCTCTTGCCGGAGCGCAGTGACTGGCAAAGGAATCCTGGGCCCACTTAGCCCCTCCCGCTACTCCCTGACTACCGTAAGTATTTCAACAGGGGCGCTACAGAATTCACACAATGATAACAAGTCCATTAATATTTCATAAACCATTCTAACCCTCATTAATTGACTTGAAAAAGCAAATGATTATAAAAAGCTAATTAATCACAATGGCAGTTGGTTAGGCGATTATTTAGTTATTATTAAGGTGCTAGACAGGTGCTAGACATTCAAATAGGTGCAAGACATTCAAAATAACACTCAACACTAGAAAATAATATGAGGCCAGAGTGGAGCATCAGTGGTGGCATGGGTTTTATCCCAAATGGCATCTTATTCCCTTTACAGTGCACTACTTTTGACCAGGGCCCAAATAAATAAAACAAACTAATTGGGCCATATAGGGAACAGGGTGCCCTTTGGAATGCAACTATGATGTTCGTTATGACTCACTGAAATACAGTACATTGGAGCTGACAGCTTTTCACATCATGACAGATCAATACCCCAACCCTGTTTCAGGTCAACCCTCAAACAGCAACACAGCCACACAGTGAAAGGAGAGTCAGGGTCACCTACTACTACGTACAATAGTTAGTAACCTGGGTTTTGTCCCAAATGGCACCCTTTTTCCTATATAGTGCACTACATTTGACAAAACTCCAGTGTGCAATAGTTAAAAATTGTGCAAAAAAGTGAATAGGGTGCCACTTGGGCCGCAACCCTAGTCCACCAGGCTGGTTAGGTCATACTTAGTAGGCCTATTGTTGCAACACTTTAAACCATTCTACTGTACATATAATAAACTGCAAAACAGATGCTACTTCACAGTGACCCTTTCACACACCTTTCCTTGGCCTTGCCTCTTTCTGTTTTGTGATGTCTGCTCATTGAAGGTTTAAATACACTTCAAGGGAAGTACAAGGGGAATGGCTCCTAGAGTCTAGCCTATAGGCCTGGGTTAATGACAGGGGGGAGTCCCTTCCAAATGGCACCCTATTCCCTATAGTGGACTACTTTTGACCAGCGCACTATATAGGGAATAGGGTGCCATTTGGGATGGAAACCCTGATGATGCAACTGAAGGATAAAATGGGCCTGTATCTTTGAGTCTGTGCTGCTGATGGACAGAGCAGCTCAACACTGAGGAGAAGATCAAAGTTGAACAGTTAAAGAACTGACTGGACCAGTGGGTTTAGGAAACAAAGCTCTGAGTGTGAAAGATAAGTTTGACAATGACAGCAAGAAAAATTGTAATTACATGTAGAGTGGAATAATCACCCTATCAACAGAGGCTAGGCCTATTTAAGAAGCATAACTAAATGCTTAGGCCTCTCTCAGGCCTTGGCATGCATTCATACCACATTTTTAGGGCCTCTTACCTAACAAGTATGTGTCACTAAATTCTTATTTGCTAATAAAAGACAACAGCGCCACACTGTGTTGAGCGTGGGTCATTCAGTCTGGCCAGGTAATGGGTGTTATAGCAGTGATTACAAAGTAACTGGTTTGACCACTCAATACTACAAGAAGAGAAGAAGACACATGAACGACGGTCGTGTGCAACAGATCCCCTGCTGGGTGTCGACGAACGGTAGAGATTCAACATGTGGAATCATTGGGCCGATGTTATGTGGTCAAAGGCAATAGAACGACCATCCCGTTACCTTTAACCATTCGTCGGCACGGTCTGGTTTGTCCTTAATAATGTGACAGTCAGACAGTGGCCTGAATGATTTTAATGACTTGTGTTCAACAGAGATTACACTGTCAGATGAGAAGTACACCAACTAAAAAAAAACAATGAAAATACTTCACCTGTTTTTTTGTCTGTATAAAAATGATCACTTACGGAAAAATACAATCTGTTAACCAAGAGTAAAACTGGTGAAAATCTAAAAATACCTACATACACACATATAGACTTTGCATTTTCAGACACGTCTTGAAACATAAATAAATATCAAACAACAACTATGTACATACAGTGGTTACGGTCAGTTGTGCACTAGTACACAGATCTTCAATAAGAATGCAGGTCAGGGTTACTTTAAAAAAGTACACGTTTAAAATGTTGAATATCCAACACAGTCCACACCAATATCTTACAATACAGGGGAGAAATTTAAGTAAATATAAACACTCCCCTAATTTAAAAAAAAACAAATTAAAACATCACTGTGTTCAGGAAATGTAGCAGACATTAGGTGTGACGTCTCCTCCAGGTAGTTCAGGCCTCTTGTATCTCTGTCCCTCAGGTCTCCTAATCTTCAGTGGAGACCTGTTGAAGACAGAAAACAGGCACTTAAAGGCGTGTGGAACACTTTCCATTTAACCATAAATAAACCATTAAGCAGTGGATCAGTGAAAGGTCGTTAGGCGTGGCTGTGCTCTCCGCCGTAACACTACTGCTTTATGACATACCCAGCCCACATCAATAGACTGGTTGATACATGCATTCAACAACACTAAATACACACTTCTATAAGTAACTGTACATGCTACCTGTGCTGTGCAGTGGTAAAACCAAGCCATCTCAGGTGACTCTGCTGTCTGCTGTAAGACTGTTGTTCCCGTCATCTACAGCAGGTGGTGGTGTTGTACTAGACAGGGCTGAGAATGGGTGTGACTGAACAGATACACTGTTCTCGTCTGTGCTGCTGGTGGGCTCTGCCTTCGCTCTCTCCTCCCAGCAAGGCTCCTCCTGCTCCTCTTCATCACACCTCAGAGCCGCATCCTCATCCTCACACAGCGGGAACACACGACTCTCCCACGGGAAACAGTGCTGCAGACAGAGGGGAGGAGCGAATAATGAGGGATACATACGAGTACATTACATTTATCACTTTCATATGTGGGTAACACAGCATGGGCAACTGAATGTCAAAAATTAGATTGAGCTAGTATAAACACTCACCGTACATCATTATTCTCCCGTGATAAAGGGTTAGATTTAAAACCAAAATTCATGCAAAAACCATGTTTGGTCCCTGTGACCTTCACACCCACATCCTGCGCATCAGGGAGCCTGCAGCCTTCGCTCTGAATGTGTGACAGAGTGGGCACTCTCCCTACCTCCTGACAGACACCGCCACTACTCCATCATTACTAGCAGGGTCGGGGAGTAACGGATAACATGTCATGGATTTTTTTTAAACTGTAACTACTAATCCATTACCAGCAAAAATTGTGTAATCGGATTACAGGTATTGAAAAACTAGATGATTACTTCTAAGATAACTTTTAAATTCAATAAAAAATATGACACCTTTGTTTGTCTCAATGACATTCAAATCAGCATTGAAAAAAGGTGCAAGTTTAAGTTTGTTCCACCTGAGCGAGTCTGACCACAAGTCAGAGACCACTATGATGACACACCAAATGTGTTTGATGGATCACAGGAAAAGAGCAGGAATAGGCTTTTAGCTATGTCTTTCAATGGTGCGACTGCTGTCGGCATTCAAAGATTATCCAACTTAAATAAACAATTGGAGGTAAGGATGACAGCAGTGGTGTAGTTCACAGGCTATACAGATAACACCTATTATTGATATCTACACAGCGCAATGATGTGAATCACACTGTTGCTCTCTCATTTAGCTATTTGCACCTTACGGATTGTGGTTGTGGTTTAACCTTAATGGTTGAATTGAAGAAGTTTAAACTGCCTATCAATCATTGATTTTGCAACCAGTGGAGAGCCAGTGAAAAATGCGATCTTGGAACAGCTGCATAGTGCAGATCCCAATCTATGGAATAAAAGTTTGAGGCCATTCCTCCCTTCTAAACTCCTCCATGGTATTGTGCTCCATACTGTCAAAAACAAGTTAAAATTAGGAAGACCACGAGTGGGGCTTTAATTGCTCAATCTAATTCATGCTGCTAAAAAAAAAAAAAAAAAATCCGGCCTAACGGTCACATGATTTTGATAGACTTAAACAGCTGCAAATTATCAAGATAAAGTGTCTACAATAAAAACATACAGAGCATTCAGAAAGTATTCAGACCCCTTTCCTTTTTCCACATTTTGTTACGTCACAGCATTATTCTATAATGGATTTTAAAAAGTATTATCTACACACAATAACACATAACAAAGCAAAAACTGTTTAGACATTTTTGCAAATGTATAAAAACAAAGAAAACAAATATCACATTTACATAAGTATTCAGACCCTTTAATCAGTACTTTGTTGAAGCACATTTGGCAGCGATTACAGCCTCGAGTCTTCTTGGATATGACACTACAAGCTTGACACACCTGTATTTGGGGAGTTTCTCCCATTCTTCTCTGCAGATCCTCTCAAGCTCAGTCAGGTTGGATCGGGAGCGTCACAACTATTTTCATGTCTATCCAGAGATGTTAGATCGGGTTCAAGTCTGGGCTCTGGCTGGGCCACTCAAGGACATTCAGAGACTTATCCAGAAGCCATTCCTGCGTTGTCTTGGCTGTGTGCTTAGGGTTGTTGTCCTGTTGGATGGTGAACCTTCGACCCAGTCCGAAGGCCTGAGCGCTCTGGTGCAGGTTTTCGTCAAGGATATCTCTGTACTTTGCTCCATTCATCTTTCCCTCTATCCTGACTAGTCTCCCAGTGCCTGCCGCTGAAAACATCCCCACAGCATGATGTTGCCACCACCATGCTTCACCGTAGGGATGGTGCCAGGTTTCTTCCAGACGTGACTATTGGTATTCAGGCCAAAGAGTTCAATCTTGGTTTCATCTGACCAGAGAATCTTGTTTCAGTAGGCAGCTCTCTCATCCATTTATATGGAGATGATACAGTCTCATACTCAAATGGCACCTCCCCAGATTTTGTGTTAAATGCTCTACAACAAAGTTCTTAGTGTTCAACAAGCTTTCTCTGCCCTTAACCTTGTTCTAAACACCTCCAAAACAAATGTCATGTGGTTTCGTAAGAAGAATACCCCTCCAGGTGTGATTATTACCTCTGAGGGTTTAGAGCTTGAGGTAGTCACCTCATACAAGTACTTGGGAGTATGGCTAGACGGTGCACTGTCCTTCTGTCAGCACATATCAAAGCTGCAGGCTAAAGTTAAATCTAGACTTGGTTTCCTCTATCGTAATTGCTCCTCTTTCACCCCAGCTGCCAAACTAACCCTGATTCAGATTACCATCCTACCCATGCTAGATTACGGAGACATAATTTATAGATCGGCAGGTAAGGGTGCTCTCAGCGGCTAGATGTTCTTACCATTCGGCCATCAGATTTGCCACCAATGCTCCTTATAGGACACATCACTGCACTCTATACTCCTCTGTAAACTGGTCATCTCTGTATACCTGTCGCAAGACCCACTGGCTGTTGCTTATTTATACTACCTCATCCCCATATTATTACTTACCCTCTTGCTCTTTTGCACCCCAGTATCTCTACTTGCACATCATCATCTGCACATCTATCACTCCAGTATTAATGCTAAGTTGTAATTATTTTCACCTCTATGGCCTATTTATTGCCCACCTCCCTACTCTTCTACATTTTCACACACTGTACATAGATCTTTCTATTTTTCTTTTGTGTTATTGACTGTACGTTTATGTGTAACTCTGTGTTGTTGTTTTTGTCGCATGCTTTGCTTTATCTTGGCCAGGTCGCAGTTGTAAATGAGAACTTGTTCTCAACTGGCCTACCTAGTTAAATAAAGGTTTAATAAAAATATACAAAATAAAAATGGTCTGAGAGTCCTTTAGGTGCCTTTTGGCAAACTCCAAGCAGGCTGTCATGTGCCTTTTACTGAGGAGTCGCTTCAGTCTGGCCACTCTACCATAAAGGCCTGATTGGTGGAATGCTGCGGAGATGTTTGTCCTTCTGGAAGTTTCTCCCATCTCCACAGAGGAACTCTGGAGCACTGTCAGAGTGACCATCAGCTTCTTGGTCACCTCCCTGACTAAAGCCCTTCTACCCCGAATGCTCAGTTTGGCCGGGCGGCCAGCTCTAGGAAGAGTCTTGGTGGCTCCCAACTTCTTCCATTTAAGAATGATGGAGGCCACTGTGGTCTTGGGGACCTTCAATGCTGCAGAAATGTTTTGGTACCCTTCCCCAGATCTGTGCCTCGACACAATCCTGTCTCGGAGCTCTACGGACAATTCCTTCAACCTCATGGCTTGGTTTTTGCTCTGACATGCACTGTCAACTGTGGGACCTTATCTCGACAGGTGTGTACCTTTCCAAATCATGTCCAATCAATTGAGTTTACCACAGGTTGACTCCAATCAAGTTGTAGAAACATCTCACGGATGATCAATGGAAACAGGATGCATCAGAGCTCAATTTCCAGTGTCATAGCACAGGGTCTGAAAAACTAAATACCTTATTTACATAGGTCATTTGTTATTAGAAAAAATGTCTAAAAACCTGTTTTCGCTTTGTCATTATGGGGTATTGTGTGTAGATGAGGATTTTTTATTTACTTAATCAATTTTAGAATAAGGCTGTAACGTAAACAAAATGTGGAAAAAGGGAAAGGGGTCTGAATACTTTCCGAACGCACTGCAAACAATAGGCCTATAGCAAATGCAGCATATGGCATACATTTTTCACATGCAAATAGCCTTTTTCAGTCGTGCTCAAAGCATGCTATTCCATGAGAGCAGCATTTATTTTTCAACTCGAAGCAATGACCCAATCAGTCCTCCATGACAACAAAAATCATAAACAACAGAAGGCTAAATATGTCCTTACATCTTGGGTTATGCTCAGGTAAAAGAATTAGGCTAATCTACTGTATATTTCGAAGTCCTAGTCTTGAAGATCAAGGGGTATTAAATTAAATGGAATGACTGGAAATCTGTCACACTGATTTTGTATGTAAATTAATAGCTTAAAATCTGATTATTAACTGTGGTAGAAACCAATGGGTTAGAAGAAGCCTACATAACAAACCTATAAAAGTAAAATGCAACATCCATTTATGGCAAGCTATGTAAAAGCTAACATTGATTTATCCTACAATCTCTGACATAAAATGCCCAATATCCATATCTCACCCAAGTTAGAGTGTTTTCTCTGCTACCGCACAGCAAGCGGTACCGGAGCGCCAAGTCTAAGACCAAAAGGCTCCTCAACAGCTTCTACCCCCAAGCCATTAGACTGCTGAACAATTTATTAAAATCACCACCAGACAGTTTACATTGACTGACACCCCCCTCCCCTCTTGCACACTGCTGCTACTCGCTGTTTGTTTGTTACCTATGCATAGTCACTTCGCCCCCACCTACATGTACAGATTACCTCAACTAGCCTGTACCCCCGGATACTGACTCAGTACCGGTGCACCCTGTATATAGCCTCGTTATTCTTATTGTGTTACTTTTTATTTTAACCTACTTGGGCTTGTAAGTAAGCATTTCACAGCAAAGTCTACACCTGTTGTATTCGGCGCAAGTGGCAAATAAAGTTTGATTTGATCAGGAACTGTTTTCAGTCTCAGCGAGTCATATTTTAAAGTAAAACCTCTAATTCAGCTTGATCATTAGAAGACTTGTGTATAACAAACTAGCATTGTTTCTGCTAGCAACTCCTCTGCATTATACTTAATAGCTTATTGATTAGAATGTTCCTCAGTTAGCAGCAGGGTTAATAGATGGTAGTACCAAGACTTCATACTCAGAATGTAACAAAGAGCTGAACCGGGATCCAGACTTTAGGTTGGTAGAGACTAGACAGTGAATGTCCTTTCTTACCACCCACTCCTCTAAGGCTCCGTCCCTGTCCAGATGGCTCCAGTCCACGTGAGTGCTCACGTCACCTCTGGTCTCACCCCTGACAGCACAGTCCCATACAGAAACACCTGCTCCATCGTTCCTACTGCCAGACCTACAGAGAGAGGCGATAAAAATTATAATATATATATATATATTTTTTTTTAAATACTGCAACAGAGCAAGAGAATGCCGGACTTCATTCTCAAAGGAAAAAAACAGACACTGTGAATTGAATTGAGATCCAGTGAGGTAAGAATATTTACTGCAGGATCAATCAGCAACAGCAAGGTGATGTGTGGTGTGCCCAGTCCCCACCTGGTGGTGCGTCTATAGTGTCTGGTCTTGTCCCAGGAGGTCCAGCGGAGTTTCTCTCTCTGCTCACACTCCAGGTGCCTCTGGGAAAATGTCTTGTCACACAGCAGCTCCTCTTCCTCCTCCTCCCTCTCCTCCAGGGGTGGGTTATCAACCACTCTCCAGCTACAGCGAAGGAGGGAGGAGCAGAGCAATGTGTAAGGTGACGGAATACACTACATGGCCAAATGTATGTGGACACCTGCTCGTCTGACTTCTCATTACAAAATCATGGGCATGAATATGGAGTTGGTCCCCCCTTTGCCGCCATAACAACCTCCACTCTCCTGGGAAGGCTTTCCTCCAGATGTATGAACATTGCTGCAGGGACTAACTTCCATTCAGCCACAAGAACATTAGTGAGGTCGGGCACTGATGTTGGACGATTAGGTCTGGCTCGCATTCGGCGTTCCAATTCATCCCAAAGGTGTTCGATGGGCAGTGGTGTAAAGTACTTAAGTAAAAATACTTTAAAGTACTACTTAAGTAGTATCTGTACTTTACTATTTATATTTTTGACAACTTTTACTTTACTACATTCCTCAAGAAAATAATGTACCTTTTACTCCATACATTTTCCCTGACACCCAAAAGTATTCGTTACATTTTGAATGCTTAGCAGGACAGGAACATGGTCCAACTCACACACTTATCAAGAGAACATCCCTGGTCATCCCTACTGCCTCTGATCTGGTGGACTCACTAAACACAAATGCTTTGTTTGTAAATTATGTCTGCATGTTGTACTGTGCCCCTGGCCATCGCTAAATAAAAATAAATAAATAAATGTATGTGATCTGGTTTGCTTAATATTAGCCATTTGAAATGATTTATACTTTTACTTTTGATAATTAAGTATAATTAAAACGAAATACTTTTAGACTTTTACTCAAGTAGTATTTTACTGGGTGACTTTGACTTTATTTTTTTTCTATTCATGTATCTTTACTTTTACTCAAGTCAAGCAATTGGGTACTTTTTCCACCATTGTCGATGGAGTTGAGGTCAGGGCTCTGTGCAGGCCAGTCAAATTCTTCCACACCGATCTCGACAAACCATTTCTGTATGGACCTGAAACAGGAAAGGGCCTTCCCCAAACTTGCCACAAAGTTGAAAGCACAGAATCATCTAGAATATAATTGTATGCTGTAGCGTTAAGATTTCCCTTCACTAGAACTAAGGTGCATAGCCAGAACCATGAAAAACAGCCACAGACAATTATTCCTCCGACACCAAACGTTACAGTTTGCACTATGCATTCGGGCAGGTAGCGTTCTCCTGGCATCTGCAAAACCCAGATTTGTCCGTCAGATGGTGAAGCGTGATACATCACTCTGGAGCGTTTCCACTGCTCCAGAGTCCAATGGCGGCGAGCCTTACACCACTCCAGCCGACGCTTGGCATTGCTCATGGTTATCTTAGACTTGTGTGCGGCTGCTCGGTCATGGAAACCCATTTTATGAAGCTCCCGTCGAACATTTATTTTGCTGATGTTGCTTCCAGAGGCAGTTTGGAACTCGGTAGTGAGTGTTGCAACCGAGTACAGACTAGTTTTACACACTACGCGCTTCAGCACTCAGTGATCTCGTTCTGTGTGCCTGTGTGGCCTACCACTTCGCGGCTGAGCTGCTGTTGCTCCTAGACATTTCCATTTCATAATAACAGAACTTAACAGTTGACCGGGGCAGCTCTAGCAAGGCAGAAATTTGACCGACTTGGTGGAAAGGTGGCATCCTATGACGGTGCCACGTTGAAAGTCACTGAACTCTTCAGTACTGGCCATTCTACTGCCAATGTTTGTCTATAGAGATTGCATGGCTGTGTGCTCAATTGTATACATCTGTCAGCAACAGGTGTGGCTGAAATAGTTGAATCCACTAATTTGATGGGGTGTCCTCAGATCATAGGACATCAAAGAACAGACTCATTTCTTGGGAGGTTTGATCAAACTCAAAATACAGTTAAGCAAAAACTGGTGGCTTTAGCTTTTGTTGAGAAGTAACTCAAGCCAAAGAACAAGCACCAGAAGCCATACCTGGGCGTTATAATGTCTCTGTACTGAAGTCTCTCCACCTTGGTAGTGGCAGCCATGGACATAGGGATGATGATGTTGTCAATGTTGTAAACACTCTCTCCCTGACGTCTGCAGATTGGGCCCTGAGAACAGAACAGCATTAAAAAAATACTGTAGCATAGCTCACTAATCAACAAGCGGGCTATATGCCGATAATGCACACCGTTTGTTCTAAACCTCTCCACTAGATGTCAGTATTCATTACAAGACAATTCTCAAGATATTAGTTGGTTTATCTATCCTTCTATTTCCAATATCCCCATGAGGACAAAGACTATTTTAAATTGAAGGATTAGGTTTAGGGTGAAAACTATGGATAGAATTAGGGTAAGGTTGAGGAGTTATGGTTACGGGTTAAAGTTATGGTAAGGGTTATAGGGAAAATAAGATTCTGAATGGAAATACATTTTAGGTCCCCGCGAGGATAAAAGATCAGAACGTGTGTGTGGTACCCGTTTGCGTGTGTGTGGGGTCTGGGGTGTAACGGCATCCTCCAGGCTATCCTCTGGACTGTCCTCAGGGTCTGACAGCTGAGACAGGAAGTCCTCCTCATCTAGAGACCAACAACATCTAACTGTTAACGCCATGGGTCGTTCTGTAACAAGCTACATAGCATACATGTAATGACCACACTCGCAGGCTACATGTATGTAATAACTAGTTGGATATGTGTAGGACAACATAGGAAATCAGGATTTGGCTAGAGGTTAGGTTTATTTCTAATTGAAATTAATGTTGGATAGATCTCAAAAAAGCAGGAATTCCTGATTACTGAGTAAAAATCCCATCCCAGGGATCATGCATACCTTTCATGGTCCTGTGGGTATGTCTCCTCTTCCTCCCCCCGCGATAGGCTCTCCTGTGTGGGGTCTGAGCAGAGCCCGCCCACCTGATAGTTGACACGCCCCTGGCCCCTCCCCACAGGTGCCTCCCATGCTGCTTGTGGCGGCAACCTGGAAGCACACAGCACCCATGTTAAAGTGGAACTGACAGCTTTTTAGCAACATGAAATCTCATTAAAAATCTGTTCAAATACACCCGAAGGAAGAATTACACAATTATTTTTTTTTTTACATTTTCTGACAAGCGAGCAGCTATGGTCATTTTCACATTTTCATAAATTCATAGTATACGTAATTCCCAAACATTCTAAGGCATTTGTGAAAATTCTATAGCAATATAGAGTGGGAGAGCAGGTGTGCGTTTGGACAATTAACAGACACTGCAGCAAATAAAACCTAAAAAACATCTGTCTCATCCAAAGACAAGAGTCTACACAGACAAAATCAATTTCTCTCTCAAACCAAGCACCCAAGCTAACTGGCTAAAGTTGGCTAGCTACTTCCAGACACAAATGAGAGAACACCTCACTGTGACCATTTTATTAGCAGAGCTGGTTAGCTAGGCTGTTTACATGATATCTAGAGCGTTCGTGACTAACTATAACTTTTTTTGCCGACGTTTACTGACACCAGTCATATCTAGCGGGTGTTGTGCGTTCATAAATTCATCAGTTATTCTGCGCTCTGGCACACTCAGACGAGAGTGCTCTAAAATCGGAGTAGATAGCATATCTCTTCGTTTGCAAATTCACTCTGACTAACTGGATAACAGTTATTCACATACTTGCTAGCTAACCAAATTATACCAGTTATCTGGAGCTGTGTATAGCCACTGGAAAACGAGGGGAAAAAGTCAGTCCCTCACTCCTCCAATGACATGACATCCTCCTAGCAGCTAGCGATTTAGCTAACGTTAGGATCCGTGTTTTTAGCTTGCTACATAAACACACACCGTCGCCCCCTCTCTCTCACACACACACACACCGTCGCCCCCTCTCTCACACACACACACACACAGTCGCCCCCTCTCTCACACACACACACAGTCGCCCCCTCTCTCACACACACACACACACACACACACACAGTCGCCCCCTCTCTCACACACACCGTCGCCCCCTCTCTCTCACACACAGTCGCCCCCTCTCTCTCTCTCTCACACACAGTCGCCCCCTCTCTCACACACACACACACAGTCGCCCCCTCTCTCTCTCACACACACACACCGTTACCCCCTCTCACACATACATACCGTCGCCCCCTCTCACACACACACACACAGTCGCCTCCTCTCTCACACACACACCCACCGTCGCCCCCTCTCTCTCACACACACACACAGTCGCCCAATCTCTCACACACCCACCGGCGCCCCCTCTCACAAGCACCCATCCACCGTCGCCCCCTCTCTCACACACGTACCCACCCACCGTCGTACCCACCCACCGTCGCCCCCTCTCACACACACGCACCCACCCACCGTCGCCCCCTCTCACACACACACACACACACACCGTCGCCCCCTCTCTCACACACACACAGTCGCCCCCTCTCTCACACACACCCTCGCCCCCTCTCTCACACACACCGTCGCCCCCTCTCTCACACACACCGTCGCCCCCTCTCTCACACACACACAGTCGCCCCCTCTCTCACACACACACAGTCGCCCCCTCTCTCACACACACACAGTCGCCCCCTCTCTCACACACACACACACACACACACACACACACACACACACAGTCGCCCCCTCTCTCTCTCATACACACAGTCGCCCCCTCTCTCTCTCACACACACACACCGTTACCCCCTCTCACACCGTCGCCCCCTCTCACACATACATACCGTCGCCCCCTCTCACACACACACCCACCGTCGCCCCCTCTCTCACACACACACACACAGTCGCCCAATCTCTCACACACCCACCGTCGCCCCCTCTCACAAGCACCCATCCACCGTCGCCCCCTCTCTCACACACGTACCCACCCACCGTCGCCCCCTCTCACACACACACGCACCCACCCACCGTCGCCCCCTCTCACACACACGCACCCACCCACCCACCGTTGCCCCCTCTCTCACACACCCACACACCGTCGCCCCCTCTCTCACACACCCACCCACCGTCGCCCCCTCTCACACACACACACCCACCCACCGTCGCCCCCTCTCACACACACACACCCACCCACCGTCGCCCCCTCTCACACACACCCACCCACCGTCGCCCCCTCTCACACACACACCCACCCACCGTCGCCCCCTCTCACACACACACCCACCGTCGCCCCCTCTCACACACACACCCACCCACCGTCGCCCCCTCTCACACACACACCCACCCACCGTCGCCCCCTCTCACACACACCCACCCACCGTCGCCCCCTCACCACATCGCCCCCACACACACACACCACAACACACCGCCCCCACACCCACCACATCGCCCCCACACACACCCCCACACACACACACCCACCCACCACACCACCCCTCACACACACACACCCACCCACCGTCGCCCCCTCTCACACACACACCCACCGTCGCCCCCTCTCACACACACACCCACCCACCGTCGCCCCCTCTCACACACACACCCACCCACCGTCGCCCCCTCTCACACACACACCCACCCACCGTCGCCCCCTCTCACACACACACCCACCCACCGTCGCTCCCTCTCACACACACCCACCCACCGTCGCCCCCTCACCACATCGCCCCCACACACACACACCACAACACACCGCCCCCACACCCACCACATCGCCCCCACACACACCCCCACACACACACACACCACACCACCCCCACACACACCCATCCACCACACCACCCCCACACACACCCATCCACCACACCACCCCCACACATCGCTGTGGCTGTCTTTGTTAGGAAGAAATAGTCTTCACACAGTTCGCAACGAGCCAGGCGGCCCAAACTGCTGCATATACCCTGACTCTGTTGCAAGAGAAGTGACAAAGAAATTCATGTTAGCAGGCAATAATAACTAAATATGCAGGTTTAAAAATATATACTTGTGTTTTGATTTTAAGAAAGGCATTGATGTTTATGGTTAGGTACCTTTTTCGCGAATGCGCACCGCATCGATTATATGCAACGCAGGACACGCTAGATAAACTAGTAATATCAACCATGTGTAGTTAACTAGTGATTATGATTGATTGATTGATTGTTTTTTATAAGATAAGTTTAATGCTAGCTAGCAACTCACCTTGGCTTCTTACTGCATTCGTGTAACAGGCAGGCTCCTCGTGGAGTGCAATGAGAGGCAGGTGGTTAGAGCGTTGGACTAGTTAACTGTAAGGTTGCAAGATTGAATCCCCGAGCTGACAAGGTAAAAATCTGTCGTTCTGCTCCTGAACAGGGCAGTTAACCCACCGTTCCTAGGCCGTCATTGAAAATAAAAATAAAGCTTACAATGGAAGTGGATGGAAAGGTGGAAAGTATCATGAAGGTCTTCCATCGTTTGTTTTTAGCTCAATCCATCGTTTGTTTTTAGCTCAATCAATGTCCGTGGGGTGATATTCAGGTTGACAGGAAATCGACTGGAGCTGTGTGAGTTACGTCTCTAAGACTGACCCAGTGCTCTCCTCATCAGTCACAGCCCAGTGCCCACAGCCCCTCAGCCCCTCTAGCCAGCCCATCACTCCTGCCACGGCCCACTGCCTCAGAACCCCTCCCTTCTGCCCAGCGAGGATCATTGGGATTGTTTAGGATCATTAACCTCCCTACAGGGAATGGCCAACAGAGCAAGCAGCGAGGAGCAACAGTAGATTAATGATTAGACTGGCTGACTCAGAGCATGCTGCTGTGCAAGTCCCCCAGTAAAATGCCAAAGAGAATTACTGTTAAATCATTTCTCAGAATACACTGTTCTGTATTCTATTTTCACAACTATCTTGGTCAGTGTAAATGAACAATAGAGTAAAGTATTGTATCGTACCTTTCACCCTCATCTACCTACCATCAACATAATATTATAGCTATTTCCAGACAAAAGAGTTGAAGCATACAGCTCAATATGATGAACAACACAGTAATTATAACACAACAGTAATCACTGGCATCAGTTAACCCAAGCAGACATATTTCCATAGCTATGCTGTTTTATGAGAGATTCGCCTACCTGAGGTGAGAGAGAACAGGGTGTGGTACAGTACAGTTAGCTTAACACAATAACACACAGTATCATAATGTCTGTCCAGCACAGTGAGAGATGTGCCTACCTGGGGTGAGACAGAGAGCAGGGTGTAGTATAGTGTGACTGGTCCTGGAGGTCAGGGTGCTGCTGGAGGAGCAGGCTGGGTCAGAACACAGTGCCAGGGGATCACAGGAGGCACAGGTGAGACAGAGAGAGGCTGAGTCCTACAGGAGAGAGAAAGGTTCTAGAATAACTTACTCTCTACACACCAGGACCAGGTGTGAATACCGCTGATTTAATGCAGGACATTTTTATGAACTCAAACCACCTGTGGCTCTTGAAGATAGTAGCCTATTGCTATCAGAGAGTTACCAACGACCACCACAAACTCATTAGCAAAGAAATGACCCAGGGGAATGTGTGTATATGTTTAAACATACAGATGTGACTTAGCCCCACCTCAGCTGATTTCTCAGCTCTGCTAACATGTAGCCTTACTATGCGGTTGCTGTGAGTCACTGTGACCTGGAGGAGCAGCCAGCCGCTCGGCTAAATCACGCTAATGAAACTAGTTAAAGTCGTGAACAGCTTTCTTCTCTTTCCTCCATTAAAATCTCAGTAGGCTTGGCACAGTGCCTTCCTCTGTAATAACATCAGTTAGAGTGAGGTGCCCCTGGCTGGCTCCCTTTGTGGCTTGGTGGGTAGAGACTAGAGGATTAGTAGCAGGACTGGAGAGATGGATACACTGACTGGATGTGTTCCAAATGGCACCCTACTCCCTATATAGTGCACTACTTTTGAACAGAGCCTTATGGGCTATGTGTTGCAGGTTGAAGCTCTACTCTGGAGCAGGTTGATATTTACAAGTCAGAACAGACAAAATCAAGGGTTGAGAATAGCAGTCATGGAGGGTGTCACATTAAAATGAACTGCTCCACTCTGTGTTTTGTTAAGAGAGAG
Organism: Salvelinus namaycush; assembly: GCF_016432855.1. Taxonomy (NCBI): domain Eukaryota; kingdom Metazoa; phylum Chordata; class Actinopteri; order Salmoniformes; family Salmonidae; genus Salvelinus; species Salvelinus namaycush. Next base: position 18,234,771 of record NC_052325.1, on the reverse strand, counting down.
CTCTTCACAGCATCATGATGAGACTATAACATCTCAGAGACACAGCGGACATCATGACACACAGCACAGGGTCCCTTTCTAAAGACTACAGCTACAATTAATACTCCACTTTAAATAAGCCAGCAGTTCACAGGTTAGTAAACCTTTGTTCTCAAAGAGTGTGTGTGTGTGTGTGTGTGTGTGTGTGTGTGTGTGTGTGTGTGTGTGTGTGTGTGTGTGTGTGTGCATGGTGTTGAGGGTTGCTACCTGCCGTCTGTGGCTGGTGTGGGTAGTGTTGAGGGTTGCTACCTGCTGTCTGTGGCTGGTGTGGGTAGTGTTGAGGGTTGCTACCTGCTGTCTGTGGCTGGTGTGGGTAGTGTTGAGGGTTGCTACCTGCTGTCTGTGGCTGGTGTGGGTAGTGTTGAGGGTTGCTACCTGCTGTCTGTGGCTGGTGTGGGTAGTGTTGAGGGTTGCTACCTGCTGTCTGTGGCTGGTGTGGGTAGTGTTGAGGGTTGCTACCTGCTGTCTGTGGCTGGTGTGGGTAGTGTTGAGGGTTGCTACCTGCTGTCTGTGGCTGGTGTGGGTAGTGTTGAGGGTTGCTACCTGCTGTCTGTGGCTGGTGTGGGTAGTGTTGAGGGTTGCTACCTGCTGTCTGTGGCTGGTGTGGGTAGTGTTGAGGGTTGCTACCTGCTGTCTGTGGCTGGTGTGGGTGGTGTTGATGAAGAGTGGTGGTTTGTGATAGATCACTAGGGGTCGGGTGCGGGCTGAGACACAGGTGGCGTCCACTTGGAGGAGGTGTTGTCTTCTGCGGTTCACTCTCCTCCTCTTGGGTGCCTTCTGGGAGAAGGCGTCACATCCTCCCAGGACCAGGCCACTGCAGGGGACAACAGAGGGGACACTTAGTATATGGGCCAAATGGCATGGCACCCAGAAGGCTCTGGTCAAAAGTAGTGCACTATAAGGAATAGGGTGCCATTTGAAACTCAACCTAAGTCACTAAACACACAGCACTTTATTCACTCAACACACAAATGCAACAGTTCTATTGGTAGAGAGCTGCCCAGATGCCCTTAATAAACAACTCAAAACACAAACAATCCAACCCAGCGGCCCCAGTCAGATATGATCTGTATTCCATGACATCCATGGCAGCGTGGGAGTCAGATCAGAACAGGGGAGGTGAAGACTTTTTATTGAGAGTAAAAAGGAGGCAAGAGGAAGTAGGAACCTGAGCTTAAATGACTTTTATCCAAATCACAGCTGGACATTGTACAACTTTTCCAATGGTTATTTTAAGGATAGCTAGAGCATGTTTAATATCACTAGTGATGGATAGGAGATCTGAGGTCCTCTTTGGGCTGTAGAGTAGGGCTTCGGCACAAATGGCACTCTATATATTTCCTACCCTATGGGCCCTGGTCAAAAGTAGGGAATAGGGTTCCATTTTTGGTACCTAGACTTGCAGATACTGGCTTTAGAACATTGCTAGTCCAACACTCACTAGGGGCCTGTCATTTCCAGCTCTGGTGGGACAGGCTTCCCTTGGTTACAGGAAGTAAAATGATTTTGTTCATTATCCTGCCAGATCACAGTAACCTCCCTGGCCCTCCTAGACCCCACCTCCCTGTCCTCTGGATCAGGCTTTACATTTCTTAGATAAAAACTAGACAAACATACTCTGCTGTGCTGCCTGTGACAGAAATAAAAATAGCAGCTCTGTGAAGTCCTACAGTACAGCACCCTTGAGGGTAGTTGGTACCACCTAAAGAACTCCACAACCCTAGCCTGTTAGAGGGAGTGGTTGTGCCTAAAAACAGGGCTGTCCAGGAACCATAATGTCACTTCCATTTAAATTAAAATAAACAGCCCTGCCTACAGGATCTAGTTTCTGGCATCTCAGTAATCCACAGAACAGTGACTGAAATTCCACAAAGTCCTTCTATTCTTTATAGAATACCATTTGATCATCTGGCTTTTGATTGACAGCTTATGCCTGATTTCTATTTTCTTTGATCCTCTGACGTGGTAAGCAACAGTGGAACTGGGAGCAGTTGTTATAATTATTACAGGAGAAAGACTTTTATTTTTATTTCATTTCACCTTTGTTTAACCAGGTAGGCTAGTTGAGAACAAGTTCTCATTTACAACTGCGACCTGGCCAAGATAAAGCAAAGCAGTGCCTCACAAACAACACAGAGTTACACATGGAATAAACAAACATACTTTTTCTATTGTATTATTGACTATATACAGTGTGTGCAAATGAGGTAGGACAAGGGAGGTAAGGCAATAAATAGGCCATAGTGGCGAAATAATTACAATATAGCAATTAAACACTGGAGTGATGGATGTGCAGAAGATGAGTGTGCAAGTAGAGATACTGGGGTGCAAAGGAGCAAAAATAAATAACAGTATGGGGATGAGGTAGTTGGATGGACTATTTACAGATGATCTATGTACAGGTGCAGAGATCTGTGAGCTGCTCTGACAGCTGGTGCTTAAAGCTAGTGAGGGAGATATGAGTCTCCAGCTTCAGTGATTTTTGCAATTCATTCCAGTCATTGGCAGAAGAGAACTGGAAGGAAAGGAGGCCGAAGGAGGAATTGGCTTTGGGGGTGACCAGAGAGATAGACCTGCTGGAGCGCGTGCTACGGGTGGGTGCTGCTATGGTGACCAGTGAACTGAGATAAGGCGGGGCTTTACCTAGCAAAGACTTATAGATGACCTGGAGCCAGTGGGTTTGGCGACGAATATACGAATAAGCGAGGGCCAGCCAACGAGAGCATACAGGTCGCAGTGGTGGGTAGTATATGAGGCTTTGGTGACGAAACGGATGGCACTGTGATAGACTGCATCCAATTTTCTGAGTAGAGTGTTGGAGGCTATTTTGTAAATGACATCGCCGAAGTCAAGGATCGGTAGGATAGTCAGTTTTACGAGGGTATGTTTGGCAGCATGAGTGAAGAATGCTTTGTTGCGAAATAGGATGCCGATTCTAGATTTAATTTTGGATTGGAGATGCTTAATGTGAGTCTGGAAGGAGAGTTTACAGTCTAACCAGACACCTAAGTATTTGTAGTTGTCCACATATTCTAAGTCAGAACCGTCCAGAGTAGTGATGCTGGATGGGCAGGCAGGTGTGGGCAGCGATCGGTTGAAGAGCATGCATTTAGTTTTACTTGCATTTGAGAGCAGTTGGAGGCCACGGAAGGAGAGTTGTATGGCATTGAAGCTCGTCTGAAGGTTAGTTAACACATTGTCCAAAGAAGGGCCAGAAGTATACAGAATGGTGTCGTCTGCGTAGAGGTGGATCAGAGCATCACCAGCAGCAAGAGCGACATCATTGATGTATACAGAGAAAAGAGTCGGCCCAAGGATTGAACCCTGTGGCACCCCCATAGAGACTGCCAGAGGTCCGGACAACAGGCCCTCCGATTTGACACACTGAACTCTATCTGAGAAGTAGCTAGTGAACCAGGCGAGGCAGTCATTTGAGAAGCCAAGGCTGTTGAGTCTGCCGATAAGAATGTGGTGATTGACAGAGTCGAAAGCCTTGGCCAGGTCGATGAATACAGCTGCACAGTATTGCACTGTCATTAGCAAAGTGTAGCCGATTAATTACAGAAAACTGTTGAAATATCTGTTTTTGACATGATCCTGGGTCAAGGTCACCATTACCTTTTTCACACTACCGGGCCAAACCGAGCTGTACTGTACTGGCTGGGCTGGCCACGCAACTACCATAGGTGCTGGAACCCAGGAAGCTGCTGCATGAGCAACAACTAATGGGAATCCTAATAAACTAAACTGCGCAGGAAATGACAATGTGGGCTGGTGGGTCTTATTGGGTCTACCTGCTGAAGACTCTCTTGTTCTGTCCTTTCCACCTGCAGGAGATGGGAGAGGAGGAAGGAGAGAGGTTCAGAGGAGGCATCAGGCTGTTGACGATCTGGCTCAGCTGGGCACTCTGTGGGGACAACAACAACAGATCATCCTCTATATACAGTATCTACTGAACTGAAACATATAGGCCTATAGGTCTACATAGCCCCCCACCTGCTAAGCAGTATGGTAGATAAGTCCCGACTCCCCAGACCTGTAATCTAATGTGAAGTGAGGCTTTCTGGTTGGAGACTGTCCTGTCACAACCCCTTAGAGTCAAGAAGACAAAGGCCAGCAGCACTACAACCAGACTTTGCCCTACATAAAAACCAGAGATGTACTGGGAGTGGAGCTGTCCTATCATCAGCAGCAGGGCTAGACTCTCACTGATTGTTGTGTGTGATTAACCACTAAACAGCAGTAACGGCTGCTTTGGTCCTTTTGACTAATCAACATTTTTGGTTTGATGTTTTGCTGGGTTAAAAAGCCCTCCGATCTCTGACATAACTAATGCTAACTCATTACATATATCATTGGACCCTTACAAAGCTCATTTGAAAAAGAAACCTAAACTCAGCAAAAAAAGAAACGTCCCTTTTTCAGGACCTTGTCTTTCAAGATAATTCGAAAAAATCCAAATAACTTCACAGATCTTCATTGTAAAGGGTTTAAACAATGTTTCCCATGCTTGTTCAATGAACCGTAAACAATTAATGAACATGCAGCACCTGTGGAACGGTCGTTAAGACACTAACAGCTTACAGACGGTAGGAAATTAAGGTCACAGTTATGAAAACTTAGGACAGAGGCCTTTCGACTGACTCTGAAAAACACCAAAAGAAAGATGCCCAGGGTCCCTGCTCATCTGCGTGAACGTGCCTTAGGCATGCTGCAAGGAGGCATGAGGACTGCAGATGTGGCCAGGGCAATAAATTGCAATGTCCGTACTAAGACAGCGCTACAGGGAGACAGGATGTACAGCTGTTCGTCCTCGTAGTGGCAGACCACATGTAACAACACCTGCACAGGATCGGTACATCCGAACATCACACCTGCGGGACAGGTACAGGATGGCAACAACTGCCCAAGTTACACCAGGAACGCACAATCCCTCCATCAGTGCTCAGACTGTCCGCAATAGGCTGAGAGAGGCTGGACTGAGGGCTTGTAGGCCTGTTGTAAGGCAGGTCCCCACCAGACATCACCAGCAACAATGTCACCTATGGGCACAAACCCACTGTCGCTGGACCAGACAGGACTGGCAAAAAGTGCTCTTCACTGACGAGTCGCGGTTTTGTCTCACCAGGGGTGATGGTGGGATTCGCGTTTATCGTAGAAGGAATGAGCGTTACACCGAGGCCTCTACTCTGGAGCGGGATCGATTGGAGGTGGAGGGTCACAGCATCATTGAACTGAGCTTGTTGTCATTGCAGGCAATCTCAACTCAGTGCGTTACAGGGAAGACATCCTCCTCCCTCATGTGGTACCCTTCCTGCAGGCTCATCCTGACATGACCCTCCAACATGACAATTCCACCAGCCATACTGCTCGTTCTGTGTGTGATTTCCTGCAAGACAGGAATGGCAGTGTTCTGCTATGGCCAGCAAAGAGCCCGGATCTCAATCCCATTGAGCACTTCTGGGACCTGTTGGATCGGAGGGTGAGGGCTAGGGCCATTCCCCCCAGAAATGTCCGGGAACTTGCAGGTGCTTTAGTGGAAGAGTGAGGTAACATCTCACAGCAAGAACTGGCAAATCTGGTGCAGTCCACGAGGAGGAGATGCACTGCAGTAGTTAATGCAGCTGGTGGCCACACCAGATACTGACTGTTACTTTTAATTTGGACCCCCCCCTTTGTTCAGGGACACATTATTCCATTTCTGTTAGTCACATGTCTGTGGAACTTGTTCGGTTTATGTCTCAGTTGTTGAATCTTGTTATGTTCATACAAATATTTACACATGTTAAGTTTGCTGAAAATAAACGCAGTTGACAGTGAGAGGACGATTGTTTTTTTGCTGAGTTTAGGTCTCAATGTTACTGTTGAAGTAAAGGTTAAATAAAAAGTAAAAATGTACCTGTCTCTGTATATTCCTGAGGAGGCGTGTGGGGCTGCTGGGTTCGTTCTCCGTGTCGGAGGGAGGGTCTCTAGCGCTGCCCCTCGATGTGAACGGCAGCCCTGCCGTCTCCGTTAGTAACGTCTGCTGAATCTGCCCGTCTGTCATTGGCTGGGAATCCGCCAAGACCACACCACCCTGGGACCACAAACACACTACTATCAACGCCACAAGGGCATATTCACACACCAAAGGAAGCTGGTGAGGCGAGGACGGCTCATATGGCTTATGCAAACCATGTGCTTGAAACCATTCCAGCCATTACTATAAGCTGATGAAGTGCCACCGGCCACCACTGATTCACACATGATCATAGGAAAGGTCGTGAGGGAGGTCATGGTGTTTACAGCTGTCCGGAGACAGCAGGAGGAGGGGGCTGTCATAACAATGAGTGAATTAGATCTGGGAAAACTAATGAGAGATTAAAAACACCACAGGCACTTTACAAGAACAGGTCCACACTGTGATGTCACACACACACAGGCGCATCTAATTCTAAAAGGGCAGAGGCTGATTAGAGGAGGAATGCTGCACATCCTTATCTAAAACACAACCTTTTAATTAACTAGTCAAACCTCAGAAGGCTTTGTACAGAAGATATAAAACACAGTCAAGTGACAGACAGGCGTATGACAACCTCACCCCCCCTGCCTGGTCTAGAGCCTAGGGGATCGAGTCCTCTCTGTGTGTGTGTGTATATATATATTTTAAAAAACTGGGAATATATATGTATATGTATATGTGTGTGTGTGTGTGCGAGTGTGTGTGCGAGTGTGTGTGTGTGCGAGCGTGCGTGCGCCAGGGTTCACTAGAGGCCTATGGAATTGGGCCTTACCTTGGTGGAGGTGATCTGTTTGTGCAGGTCCCCCAGTTGTTGGATGCGTCCCTCAAGCTCTGCCACATGCAGCTGTAGCCAGGTCCACCCGCTGCCCACCTCAGCCCTCTCCCTTTGCCACCTCCACTCACACCTACTGGAGAGGGAGACAGACAGACACAAAGAGAGAGGTAGAAAGAGCCTATGACCAGACAAACAATTCCGTATTTTTCTAGATTCATAATTTCTGTAGGTTTTGTATCCTTTTTTTTTTCTTCCCCCCCCCCCATCTATTAAAAAGACAACCTTTTCCTTGAAACAGGTTGAACGGTTGGAGTGTGTGTAGGTTTACTGACCTTTATAACATAGATAGCCCAGCACAACAAGAGTACAGAGGCTGAGGACATATGGTTCATATTTACACAGTACCATCAACAAATAGCCTACACTATGACCTACATTTTAAAGCACTAGATGACAATGCTACTTTTGCATATCAGCTTTTTCTTGTTATATGGCAGATGAGGAGGCTTTATTCTTATTTTGTTGAGATGAGTATAAAGTATATCTAGGCCACAAATAAATCATTAGAAAACTGTGTAGGTTTCCATGGCGCTTCTGACTGCGTTCCACTATTACTGTAGTGCAGGGTTAGACATTGGTTTCTGGCAGGCAGTTCCACAGTCCAGTTAGGTTAGTTACCATGGCTCTATGTAGCGACCCTGGGAATGCCAGGAGCAAGCCACTTAGAGTGGACAACTAAATGGAACATTTTTCATCAGACTGGCTGGGTCGGCTGGTGACTGGTGCGGCATAGACATAAATAGACCCCCACACGAACAAACACAGGCCCAATGCTGTAACACTCAAACTAAGACCACTTCAAGTTTGGTTTCATTTTACAATCAGGAAAGTGACAAAATTACTCTTGACATCCTGAGTTGTAGGCTAGGTGGTGGAACGTATCCACACCATCAAAGTGTAAAAAGCTGCCACCCCCATCCCCAGTCAAGCAGTCTCAGAGGAGAGGCACTTCCTCCCTCCCTCTCAAGTTGCAACATAAACAAACAGCACACAGAACCTGGGCATTATCTTCATTCTCCAGAGACACTGCTGCCGCCCAATGGAACACCCCCCCATCCACTCTCTGCCAGGCCAGCTCAACAAAGATAAATACACAGTGGACCTGGAGCTGTTCTATACTGCTGGTGCATTTCTTTACTCTTGCAGTTACACACAGGTTGTTTTCAGCCCTGATCTCAACTGAGGAAAAAGCCAGCCTATCTGTATTAACTAAGCTCTGCTTTCTTAAACACGTATTTCTCCAGTTGTAGGTCTGGGCATAAAGTAAAGCTTACAGCTGGGATGGCCCGTGGATCAATCCCCCCAAAAGTATTATTTTAAATAATATAAACTTCCATTTAAAAGTTTGGCGTCACTTACAAATGTCCATTAAAATAACATAAAAATGATCAGAAATACAGTGTAGACAGGGTTAATGTTGTAAATGACTATTTTAGCTGGAAACGGCTGATTTTTAATGGAATATCTACATAGTTGTACAGAGGCCCATTATCAGCAACCATCACTCCTGTGTTCCAATGACACGTTGTGTTAGCTAATCCAAGTTTATCATTTTAAAAGGCTAATTGATCATTAGAAAACCCTTTTGCAATCATGTTAGCACAGCTGAAAACTGTTGTTCTGACTAAAGAAGCAATAAAACTGTCCTTCTTTAGACTAGTTAAGTATCTGGAGCATCAGCATTTGTAGGTTCGATTACAGGCTCAAAATGGCCAGAAACAAAGCCCTTTCTTCTGAAACTCATCAGTCAATTCTTGTTCTGAGAAATGAAGGCTATTCCATGCGAGAAATTGCCAAGAAACTGAAAATCTCATACAACGCTGTGTACTACTACCTTCACAGAACAGCACAAACTGGCACTAACCAGAATAGAAAGAGGAGTGGGAGAAACAGACGCCTCACAAGTCCTCAACTGGCAGCTTCATTAAATAATACCCGCAAATTGTCATTAATAACATTATTTTCTAAAAAAAAATCTGCTCTAGTGGCCAGCTACCTAATCTTACAGTAATCATGTTCTAATTATTGACCGGGTTGGCCACCATTGATTCAAACATTTCTCTCCACCCTATAGAACATTCTTTAGAATTGCAGGAAATGTTGCTTAGGGCCCCCAAAAGGCTAGGGCCAGCTCTGACTGCATGTTTGCATGTGGATGTGGGTACACAGACCCGCAAGCCACTGCGGCCATGAGGAGTTCAGATTTTTGTGGCCCCCACTCCCATCAAAGTTGCCCATACCTGGTTTACAGGGTGTACCCCTCATTTCACTTTAAAATATTTATCCTAGCCTGCCACAGTAACTCCCACATCAAATTATGAACATATGTGAGTGAAACTGAAAGAGGACAGAAAACAAGAGTTTGACTTCCCAATTTTATCCTTGTAACCATTGTTATCACATTTTGCAGGAAAAGGGGCCAAAAATGGCCCATCTAGTCTCGGAGGAGAAGATATTTCCGGGGGAGGTGCATGCCATAACCTCTCCCCATGAAGGAGCTAATGAAAGGCCACAGAGACAGACCATTCTACCCCATAGAAATGGAATGAATAGAATAGGCTTGGAACCGTTCTTTGTTCTACCCAGCAGGAGACAGGGGCTCCAACAAAGACAAGACTGCTGCTGCCAGGATGATGCCAGATCCAAACCACCCCTCCACCCTGCCAAACAAATCATCAACCCCCCATTCCACCTCTTCTCCACTTCTCCCCTGTTCCCAGAGCTCATAAACCTGTAACTCTTTCTCATCCACCCCCCCGTTTATTAGACAGGGATTCACAAAGGCATCCCCTCCACATTCCCCTTTGGTCCCTTCTGCCCCACGCAAACCCTGTCCCCTTCCTCAGTCACTACATTCCAGACAGTGAGAGCAGGTTACCTGGCGATGTGCTGCCTGCCTGGAACTTAAAGACAAAACGGCTCATCTTTGCTACTTACTTAAAAGTTCAAACCTCCCAACAAACTATAATGAGAAACATGAAACCTTCCTAAATGCTGGATGATTCAAATGCTAAGAAACCTGGCGTGATCACAGTGTTTGAGTCTCAGAGAGCTGTTACTCCTACCTAGGCAGAGAGACACACCATAGCAGAACCATTATTACATCCGCTTAATTTAGCCCTAAACACTTTCCTCATCTCATGATCTGGGTCACACAGACTTCAGAGGAGGACTCAAAGGGCTCTTCCATCAAGGCAGTGTGTGGGGGTGGATATATGGCCTTACAAAGTCTGTGTTTATGTACCTGGCCTGGATGTGGGTTAGGAGAGGAGAGGGTCTGTTCTGTTCGTACTGTAGTAGAGGGTCAGGTGAATAGGAGGAATCTGTTGCCTCTGCCGCAAACTAAAGAGGTTATATGATGTTAACAGCCGGTTTTGTGCATTGGATGCTGTCAAGTGAAATGTAATTTCAAGTATAAGGTCTGTGTTTTTCCATGTATAATTCACTCACTGTCACACAGATGGCATGTGTTTCTCATAGCCTACCTCTGCCCTTAACCCTGTTTATTTAGCTGTGATAACCCACTGTGGTATCCAGGAAAACACCACAGCTCTTTAAAATATGTCTGAAATATGAGAAACAGACCCAAGCTCAAACAAAGCTACAGGTTCAGCTCACAGCTTTTAACAAAACTCATCCAGAAACATAGTTTTAACTGTGAACATGCTGTGTTCCTGTTGCATACAGTTAGGACTACAACAACGTTTTTGCATCCCAGTCAAGCATGAAATAGAATTCTCTACCATTCTTATTCAACTGAACAACAGACTTCCTGTTTCTCATAAGTAATTCACAGGTCTATAACATAATTACAGCACATTACCAGAATGTTTGTACTCACACTGGTTGAGACGTGGTCCCCCATTTCTGCTCAGGCTCCAACTCTTCATCTGAGCTGCTCTCTGTGGCATCAGAGTCTACAGCCTCCTGAACCCCGCGCAGCACGGCCTGGGCATAGCGCGTAAACTCCTGGATGTCTGTGGAGGGGGATGGCGGTAAGGAGGTCTGCAGTAGGGCACGGCCCTGGGTCCTGCGGCTCAGTGTACCTGTCTGTCTCTGCCCCATGGCTGGATCAAAGGGCTTGGTGTTTGCAGGGGGTGAGGGGGGACTTGGGGTCTCCCTGCCCTGACTCCCCTTCAGACCCTCCAGCTGGAGGCTGCAGTGGCGAGAGGCATGGTCCCCTAGTAGAGCTTGAAGCCTCCTCTGGAGCCGCCCAGCCCGTTCTAACTGAGACGTTTGTTGGGAGAGATGCCAGTGGGTCTGCTCTCTCAATGCCTCCTCTACCAATGCAGTCACAGGCTGCTCCAGGCCCTGGCTCCTAGCTCCCCTGGCCCACAGCTGTGCTGGAGCTGTGTCTGTGCTGCTGGAGCCCCCCTCCTCCTGCCTCTCAATGAGGGGTGTGGGGACAGTAGGGTTATACTGGGACATGAGATCTCCCTGGCAGTATTTTGAAGGGGACTGGGGGATATCATAGCCATCTGGTCCATGGCCACTGTGTTGACACTGTTGTTGCTGCTGAGCCACAACTTGGCTATTGTGTTCAGGGACAGGAACCAAATACATGTCTTGTGCACCTGGACAGGCAGCCAGGGAATGCTTCAGGTTTTTGTTGAGAGACAGGAAGCTGAGCAGGGAACCGGGGCTGGAGAGAAGCACCGTTTTGTACTGGCCAGCCGAGGCCTGTAGCAGAGGGGACAGGAGCGAATCGGGAAAGTCAAGGGGACTCTTGCTTGAGCAACAAGTGTCCAGAAAGGGCAGAGAGGAGAGTTTGAGCCACACCCTCTGAGCATAGCTGTCCTCCATCAGTTTCAACTGAGGATCACACTCCATGTTGAGCATTGCCCCATCTGCATCCATGTTGCTGGACGCCAGGTGCATTCCGTGGACGTCTTTGGAGAGCTTGGTCAGGGCTGGGGCCATTCCCTCCAACCAATGATGTCACTGTTGTTCTCTGTCACACCAGAGGATGCCAGATCTGCCTCAGACTTTCCCAAGACCAAAAAATAAACCCCATTCAGCACTTCATCCACCAAACTGAAAATAATCTGGAAATACTAAAAACTGCAAATTATGGGTAGGAAAACATCCAGACAGTAGCTAGGTACATTAGCTTAGCTATAGTGATAAAGATGAAGTCAGAAAGAAACCATTAACGTTAGCTAGCTATCATCATGGATGGCTCAAACAAGTCAATGAACTGACGAGGTGGGAACTGTGCTGATATTTATAATTGTCTAACTGCAGTCAGAGACATCAAACGTACTCGATTTACTAACAAGACCGTTTGCAAGGATAAATCAAACACCTTAATCCGCTCGAAAGCTTCCTGGAACACAAAAACGGGCACGGAACGTCAAGTTGAAAATAACGTATCGACCATCTTTTTGCTATTCACCTTGAATGAAAATTGACAGGGTCCACGAAAATATTATTCTTGAAGCCTTGATTTATGTCGTGAAAAGCTAAGCCTTTCCCTCATTTGACATGTTAACCGCAAAAGTCTGGCTAGATAGTTCATCAGAAGATCTTTCGGTTAACAGTCCCTTCTCCGTGGTCCTATTTATTTCCAACTGCCATGGAACAACGGCAACGGCTGCTGCTCTGCGTTTGACGCAATGACTGTACGCGTTGAGGAGCTTTGAGTGAGTATTGGGGGGCGTGGATTCCTACGTGGGGGTAAGTCTATGCAAATGAAATTCCATTCGAGACCAATAATATTCAGTCATATAAGAACGTTTAAACAGTTTTTACTATCTCCTCAAATCCTCGATTCTTTCATAGCCTAGCCCAGTGGTTTCCAAACTGTGGGTCGGGACACACTTGTGGGTCGTTGCAGGGGTCCAGGTGGGTCACGGGGTGAATTCTTTCGAGTGTAGAAAATATAATGGTCCTATATATTGTTTAAATAATAGCTTATAAAAATAAGAGAAATTAAAATCACCAAAATAAAAGCTAGACAATCATGCCCCCAATGATTGTGTTATGCTTAAGCATAAGAACACTGCATTAGCCATGTCAAAATCTGTAGAATTGGGGGAAATTAACGTGAAAACTGCCAAAATTCTCTCTCAGCTCCATTGCAAATGTGCAGAATTGCTGGAAATTGGCATTAAAACTGCAACATTTTCTAAAGGGCCTCAAATGTTCTTGCCCAGGGCCAAGACAGAATTGTGCATGCATAGACCAGTCAGCCCATTGCCAAGCCCTGTGTCACGCCCACCACCTAGGCCCCTTTCCGATCCAGAAAAAAACCCTGCTCTAATCATCCACAGCTTTAAAATCATACCATGTAAAAAAAAAAAATCATGACGAAATAGGAAATGCAGACAGATCATTTGTTTGTTCGACATGGTGGGATCTTTTTGTGTAGTTAAATCAATTATGCGAGAAATTGCGGTGGAAACGCCTTTATGTGCTGTTTAACACAGAAGCAAATAGACCTACTGTGTAGTTCTCCATGTCACTAAGATCTATTGTTTGCCTGAAGTCTCCATCAGCCCAAAATGAAAATACAGGGGTGTATTCATTACACTGATTCTGTTGCGAAACGTTTCTTAAACGGAAGCAAACGGAACGGAACGGGGAGGGACCTAGTGACCTACATGAAATTGTCCAATAGAAACTCTCGTTTTAGTTGCAAAATGTTCAGTTTTGCAACTGTTCGGACTAATGATTACATCCCTGGCAACATAGCTCTCTTCTATATTATTTATTTATTGAGCACACAAAGTCATACTTCTTTTCACAAAGTTTTTTAAGATACATTTGTTACAAATGAACCAAAATAACAATTTCACGCAATAAAAGTCACACATTTCAAACAAGTTTTTTTTTACATTATACATTTGTTACAAATGAACCAAAAGCACAATTTCCACAATAAAAGTCACACATTTCATACAAGTATTTTTTTTAACAAGTTAACATTTATAATCAAACACACAATCATGTATAATATATGAATATATAGGTCAATTTACAGCAAGAAAATGCATGGTTATCTTCATAATTGCTAAACAGATTATATTTGTTTAAGTAAAGTCTATGCTCATATCATAGTCCACATGTCACACACCCTGATCTGTTTCACCTGTCTTTGTGCTTGTCTCCACCCCCTCCAGGTATCGCCCATCTTCCCCATTATCCCCTGTGTACTTATACCTGTGTTTTCAGTTTGTCTGTTGCCAGTTCGTCTTGTTTGTCAAGCTAACCAGCATTTGTCCTGTCAGCTCATGTCTTTTCCCAGCTTCTCTTTTTCTCGCCCTCCCGGTTTTTGACCCTTGCCTGTCCTGTCCTGACCCTGAACCCGCCCACCTGACCACTCTGCCTAACCCTGAGCCTGCCTGCCGTCCTGTACCTATGCCTCTGCTGTAATAAACATTGTTACTTCGACACGGTCTGCATCTGGGTCTTACCTTAAACTGATATCACAGAAGAACGATAAAGATGAGAAAACGAAAAGGAATATCACAGGTCTTAGGTATGAAAACATGTTCAAGGTACATACAGTGCACTCAAAGTATTCAGACCCCTTGACTTTTTCCATATTACAGCCTTATTCCAAAATTAAATTGTTTTTTCCCCCCCATCAATCTACACACAACACCCCATAATGACAAAGCAAACACTGGTATTTTGATTTTTTTTCTCACATTTACATAAGTATTCAGACCCTTTACTCAGTACTTTGTTGAAGCACCTTTGGCAGCAATTACAGCCTCAAGTTTTCTTGAGTATGACGCTACAAGCTTGGCACTCATGTATTTGGGGAGTTTCTACCATTATTCCCCTCTCAAGCTCTGTCAGGTTGGATGGAGAGCGTAGCTGCACAGCTATTTTCAGGTTTCTCCAGAGATGTTCAATTGGGTTCAAGTCTGGGCTCTGGCTGGGCCACTCATGGGCATTCAGAGACTTGTCCCAAAGCCACTCCTGCGTTGTCTTGGCTGTGTGCTTAGGGTCGTTGTCCTGTTGGAAAGTGAACCTTCGCCCCAGTCTGAGGTCCTGAGTGCTCTGGAGCAGGTTTTCATCAAGGATCTCTCTGTACTTTGCTCCGTTCATATTTCCCGCGATCCTGACTAGTCTCGAAGTTCCTGAAAAACATCCCCACAGCATGATGCTGCCACCCCCATGCTTCACCGTAGGGATGGTGCCAGGTTTCCTCCAGACGTGATGATTGACATTCAGACCAAAAAGTTCAATCTTGGTTCCATCAGACCAGAGAATCTAGTTTCTCATGGGCTGAGTCCTTTAGGTGCATTTTGGCAAACTCCAAGCGGGCTGTCGTACTTTTACTGAGGAGTAGCTTCCGTCTGGCCACTCTACAATAAAGCTCTGATTGGTGGAATGTTGCAGAGATGGTTGTCCTTCTGGAAGGTTCTCCCATCTCTCCAGCTTCTTGGTCATCTCCCTGACCAAGGCCCTTCTCCCCCGATTGCTCAGTTTGGCCGAGAGGCCAGCTCAAGGAAGAGTCTTGGTGGTTCCAAACTTCTTTCATTTAAGAACTATGGAGGCCATTGTGTTCTTGGGGACCTTCAATGCTGCAGACATTTTTTGGTACCCTTCCCCAGATCTGTGTCTCGACACAATCCTGTCTTGGAGTTCTACAGACAATTCCTTCGACCTAATGGCTTGGTTTTTGCTCTGACATGCACTGAACTGTGGAACAATATCTCGACAGGTGTTTGCCTTTCCAAATCATGTCCAATCAATTGAATTTACCACAGGTGGACTCCAATCAAGTTGTAGAAGGATGATGAATGGGAACAGGATGCACCTGAGCTCAATTTCGAGTCTCATAGCAAAGGGTCTGAATACTTATGTAAATAAGGTATTTCTGTTTTAAAAAATTTGATGCATTTGCAAAAAAAAATACACTTTTTTTTTCGCTTTTTCATGCGATATTGTGTGTAGATTGATGAGGAATTTTAAAAAAAATAACATTTTCAGAATAAGGCTGTAACGTAACAAAATGTGGAAAACTGAGTGCCGTCTGAATACTTTCCGAATGCACTGTAACCTGTTTGCATCTCAGATAGGCTATACATGTAGATGAAAATCAGAATTCAGAAACATGAACAAAAAACAGTCCAATTATATATTTGCTAAAATAAATATTTATATAGTTCTATGATGACTCAAAGAATCATTTTCACATTAAAGCCTACTTAATGGACCAGTTTCACAGACCCAGACTGTGATTTAATATTCTCAGATGAAGATTATTAACCATAGTCCAGGAAAGTATAGGTCAAAGTTTTATGAGGTCAAATTATCATCATAGTATTCATTCAATCCAATGAATAATATGATGATAACTTGACTTCATAGAAATTTGCATACCACCCCAACAGATCCACCGATGATGCAATCTCTATTGCACTCCACACTGCCCTTTCCCACCTGGAAAAAAGGAACACCTATGTGTGAATGCTGTTCATTGACTACAGCTCAGCGTTCAACACCATAGCGCCCTCAAAGCTCATCAATAAGCTAAGGACCCTGGAACTTAACACGTCCCTCTGCAACTGGATCCTGGACTTCCTGACGGACCGCCCCCAGGTTAGGTAACACACATCCGCCACGCTGATCCTCAACACAGGGGCCTCTCAGGGGTGCGTGCTCAGTCACGGCCAGGCACGACTCCAACACCATCATTAAGTTTGCTTATGACACAACAGTGGTAGGCCTGATCAACGACAAGACAGCCTATAGGGAGGAGGTCAGAGACCTGGCCGTGTGGTGCCAGGACAACAACCTCTCCCTCAACGTGATCAAGACAAAGGAGATGATGGTGGACTACAGGAAAAAGAGGACCAAGCACTCCCCCATTCTCATCGACGGGGCTGCAGTGGAGCAGGTTGAGAGCTTCAAGTTCCTTGGTGTCCACATCCCCCAACAAACTAACATGGTCCAAGCACACCAAGACAGTCGTGAAGAGGGCACGACAAAACCTATTCCCCCTCAGGAGACTGAAAAGATTTGGCATGGGTCCTCAGATCCTCTAAAGGTTCTACAGCTGCACCATCTTTAACATCCTGATGGGTTGCATCACTGCCTGGTATGGCAACTGCTCAGCCTCCGACCGCAAGGCACTACAGAGATTAGTGTGAAAGACCCAGTACATCACTGGGGCCAAGCTTCCTGTCATCCAGGAACTCTATACCAGGCGGTGTCAGAGGAAGGCCCTAAAAATTGTCAAAGACTCCAGCCACCCTAGTCATAGACTGTTCTCTCTGCTATCGCACGGCAAGCGGTACCCGAGCGCCAAGTCTAGGTCCAAGAGGCTTCTAAACAGCTTCTACCCCCAAGCCATAAGACTCCTGAACACCTAATCAAATGGCTACCCAGACTATTTACATTGCCCCCCCCCCACCTCCCGCTCTTTTACACCGCTGCTACTCTCTGTTGTTATCATCTATACATAGTCACTTTAATAACTCTACCTACATGTACATATTACCTCAACTAACCGGTGCCCCTGCACATTGACTCTATACCGGTACCCCCTGTATATAGTCTCGCTATTGTTATTTTACTGCTGCTCTTTAAATACTTGTTACTTTAATTTCTTATTCTTATCCATATTTTTTTAACTGCATTGTTGGTTAGGGGCTCGTAAGTAAGCATTTCACTGTAAGGTACCTGTTGTATTCGCCGCATGTGACTAATAACATTACATTTGATTTGAGTCCTGGGATAGATAGACTTACAGTATGTGTCCATGAAGCTAGCCCTTTAACTCCCTATTTATCTTAACACAGCATGACATGACATCTTCATGTAACAGTGTATAAGGGTCAATATACAACTGTGATTGATTGTTTTATCCACACAACATCCACACAACTTCAATGATGGGAACTGTGAAGCAGCACAGACACATGCATACAAACACACGATAACATACACACATACACATGAATTTTGTGTTGTAGATATGTGGTAGTAGAGTTGGGGCCTGAGGGCACACACTTAATGTGTTGTTAAATTTGT
This sequence comes from Salvelinus namaycush, assembly GCF_016432855.1. Lineage (NCBI taxonomy): Eukaryota > Metazoa > Chordata > Actinopteri > Salmoniformes > Salmonidae > Salvelinus > Salvelinus namaycush. Next base: position 18,216,904 of record NC_052325.1, on the reverse strand, counting down.
TGTGAATTTATTGTAGTGTTTTTTAAATGGTATAACTGCCTTCATTTTGCTGGACCCCAGGAAGAGTAGCTGCTGCCTTGGCAGCGGCTAATGGGGATCCATAATAAATACATACAAATACAAATAACTTTCAATTATGTGTTTTGCATCATATGATGCGTAATAGAACCATTTAGTTCTACTGACAGTGCTGTATTGAAAACTTGACTGCAGACATGAACACATTTTTAGGATGTATTAACAGTGGACTAATGGATAAAATACTAAAATATAGTTTTTGGGGTGTAGAGGGGCAATCTACAGTTGCTACATCCGTTATTGGACTTGTAAATTCATTAAATGTACACAATGAGTCTTGATGAATAGAATTTATACGCCTCATGAGCTTAGTTCAACTGTTGTAACCCATCCGAACCCCAAATATAAGCTTGTTTTACTCCAATATTTGTAAACAAAGCAAATGTAAACAAACAGTATATAGCCTCAAAACATGGCTAACACTATAATTTTGATATCGTGGATGGTCAGTCCTTGCATCCATAGCTCTGTCTATGAATTTAAAATTGGTTACATTTCTCCCGCTCCTATTGCTTTTTACCAAAACATCCTTCATCCACACAACGTCAATGTCCTTACAGCCCGCTGGGGGCTTTGAGCCAAATATCAGCTGCCCTCTGTCTGAAAACAAACAGACCAATACCAAGGTTTACAGTAGAGAGAGATGAGTGTGTAGATAATACTGGCATTATTGTCAAGGTCTTTATCAGGTGAACATTTCTGGCTGAAGAAGACAGTGAAGAGCCACATCGCACAAAGGAAGCTGAAAAGTGATGGTGACCATCATATGACCGTGCAGACGGAGAGAGGAGAAGGGGCTGTCGCTCTCTTTCATGCTCTTCATGTGTCTATGCAGTGGCCCAGCTCGACCCCACCATGCCGCAGAAACCAGTGTAATACAGTCAATTTGAGCCAGAAGCAGTGCCATTAGTTGAGGTGTAAGCATGGCCGCGGGAAGACGTTTTGGGTTGGGGGTGCTGTCGACTGGGGGGCTCATACCATACAAGAGTAATAAAGGCCTAGTTCAATAATTTTGTGGAAATTGTATTTTTTTCAATACAAATAAATAATGATTCATATTTATTTTATTGTGATTTATCTGTGGTGTGTTGTAGCACCCTCAACACCCCTACATCCCGTGGCTATGGGTGTAAGTGATGTTAGTGCTGTTATTTCTGGTTATTTCAGTTATTGTTATTTCTGGAGCCATTGTTGAGAAAAACAACTTTCCGTAGGTACTGTATGAAAGAGCTCTATTTTCATGTGACCTGCCATATCAGGCATTGGCACTTGGATTGAAACCGGTGCTATGCTCAGATTACATGAAAATAGAGCTCTTTGGCCATGCACACCAGTGATCGGTTTGGTGTCGAAAAACGGAAGCATATGCAGAAAAGTACTTCATGCCTACGGGAAAATATGGTTGTGGATCTTTGATGTTTTGGGGCTATTTTACTTGCACTGGTCCTGTGGCCCTTGTTAAGGACAACAGCATCATGAACTTTACCAAGTGCCAGGACATTTTAGCCAAAAACCTGGTTTCCTCTGTCTGGAGGCTGACACTTGGTCCAAAGTGTGTCTTCCAGCAAGACAATAATACCTAGCACTAATCAAAATCCACAAAGAAATGGTTAATTGACCACAAAATCAACATTTTGCAATGGTCATCTCAGTCTCCTGACTTGAACCCCATTGTGGTTTGAATTGAAGAGGGCAGTCCATAATAGCAGATGAAGGATATCAAGGATCTGGAAAGATTCTGCATGGAGGAATGGTCTAAGATCCCTCCCAATCTCATAAAACATTTGAGAAAAGGCTGTGTCCTTATCCTTGCAAGGGGAGGGTGCTAGAGCTTTGACCTCTTATCTTTTTTTAGATTTGTTTTATTATTTCATAAACAAAATCTCTTTCTCTGAACAATTGTATTAGCATAAAATACTATCATTTCCCAATTTTGTTGAGCATACAATATAGCTCAGTATTTGCATTATATATTTTATACAGTCTTTTTTGCTCATTTTTATTAAGAGTGCCAATAATTATGGACAGGCTATAATAATAGTCAAGGGTATAGAGGATAATTGGTAGCTGAAGAAATCAATGAAGTTCCACAGAGCACAAAGGAAGTAGAGAATTCCCTGCAGGATCCCTGTGATGACCCTCATCTGACTGTGCAGTGGATTGGTAGAGGCATGGGCTAGTGGGAATTTTTACACCATATTTCTTATACCATATCAAATCAAATTGGGACATAGCCCATATCACTATGAGATGAACAACACATGAAGTCTGTATTCATAAACCAACTCAGAATAGGATTGCTTATCTAGGGTCTGGTCCCCCCTGACCATATAATCTAAAAGGCAGAACTGATCCTAGATCAGCACTCCTACTCTCAGATGCTTTACAAATATGGGCTCTGAGCTTGAGTGTGATCATGCAAACATAACTTCCCCCAATGATCACATTTAAAGAGTCAACAGACAGGCAATTGTACAGAATGTTATTTTATTTATTAAATATGCATGTCTGACTAAAACGCCAGAGGTAATAGACCATTCATATTAGAAGGAAGACAACAAAGATATAAAAGGGTACTCTATCTACAAATATAGTACATCTCTATGCAAACCATAAATGAGAGCTGACACTTAGCATGTTTATTGAACTGAATTAATCCAAGATTCACACACACACACACACAGTCTTGTACAACAAACTATGTGGGGACACACAATTCAGTCCCATTCAAAATCCTATTCTACCTAACCCTAACCCGTAACCTAATCTTAACCCTAACCTGTAAATCAAACCTTAAACCTAACCCGTAGCTCCTAATCCTAACCCTAAACCTAAATGTAACCCTAACACTAATTCTAACCTTAACCCTAAACCCCCTTGAAATAGCATTTGACCTTGTGGGGACCAACAAAATGTCCCCAGTTAGTCAAATGTGGGTCCCCACAAGTATACTTAAACACATCCACACACGCGTCCACTCACACACACGCACACACATCCTTTTGTGTTCCAAACGTCAGATGTTTGTCCCTACAGAACAGGGTGGGAGCCCTCTGACAATGTAACATGTTGAACATGTCTTCATACATTTTTAACTGTTGAAATACATTCAATAAATTACAAAAACTGTTGTACTGTTCCGATCGACAGACGGCAGCTTGACCATCATTCAATATGTCATAGGAAACCACTTTGGTGCATCTATTCTTCATCTGACAAATACAGTACATTTATTTTCCATCTGACATGCCGTTAAATATCTTTGCACAATGTAACAATACTTGACAAAACAAGTTTTTGCAGCATTCTCTTTTCAACCTGCTTTTTCAGTACACACACACACACACACACACACACACACACACACACACACACACACACACACACACACACACACACACACACACACACACACACACACACACACACACACACACACACACACACACACACACACACACACTTTGCAGAACAGACAGACATGCATCCACACATTATGAATACATGGTATACACCGTAACTTTAATAATTTATGGATTGCTTTTATTATTGCTTTTGACATACGATCAAATCATATGATCAAATGTGCACTGATCAAATCAGTGTGAAGTGTTTTTGGTGCACTTAATCATGGATGTGGTTGGCTGTAGACCAGGCAGCGGTAGCCTGCGTGCCAGTGTGTTTATGCTACCATACCAACTCCTTATCACTCATTGCCATGTTTGGCTTGACAAGGACAGCAATGGAGTATGCAAGAGCACAAACAGATCTGGGACCAGGCTAAAGCCTAATTTACACCTTCCACTTCTGAGCTGTCCGCTAGGTCCACTCAAACGAAATTATTCAAAATCGAATGTCCACTCCTGTCCGTTCGGACAAATCTCTGCGTCCGCAGGACACTTTGCCAAGTAGGAGATGCGGACCTTGTGTGGACTTTGAAGGGAAGTAGAAGGTGTGTAAATTAGGCTTATGGCAGTGGTGGAGTTGGCTGGCTAGGCAGGGCCACAGGTGGAGTTGGCTGGCTAGGCAGGGCCAGAGGTGGAGTTGGCAGGCTAGGCAGGGCCAGAGGCGGAGTTGGCTGGCTAGGCAGGGCCAGAGGTGGAGTTGGCTGGCTAGGCAGGGCCAGAGGTGGGGTTGGCTGGCTAGGCAGGGCCAGAGGTGGAGTTGGCAGGCTAGGCAGGGCCAGAGGCGAAGTTGGCTGGCTAGGCAGGGCCAGAGGTGGAGTTGGCTGGCTAGGCAGGGCCAGAGGTGGGGTTGGCTGGCTAGGCAGGACAAGCGGCAGAGTAGCTGGGCGTCAGAAGTAGTCTCGACGTCGTGAGTCGTCGTTAATGAATGAAGGGTTCCATTGGGCGGGATAGATACAGGAGTGACGGGAGCCTGGCAGGCCAGAGAACGGGTAGAGGCCGTTACGCTCTAGGTCAGAGTTACGTAACGCAGGCTGCAACACAGGGATGGGGTGGTCAGTATCAACGGGGGGGGGGGGGGGGGGGGGTGAGAGAGAGAAAGAGACCGGTGTATGCTAATCCTTACCTGCTATGGTGGACCAAAAATAACAAACGTAGTGGCCCTTCTGTCTAATTGGTTTGTCTATTGTCTTCTAGAGAAATGCTATGTTTATGTCTTGTTAACATTGTGTTGTGTTTCTTTATATACCGCTAGATGTCTGTGCTTATAGAGAATAGATGTTTATACATAGAGTACATAGACATATACTGTAAGTACAGAGTAGTAGTTTGTATATGTACAGAGTAGTAGTTTGTATATGTACAGAGTAGTAGTTTCTATACGTACAGTGTAGTAGTTTCTATATGTACAGAGTAGTAGATTCTATATGTACAGAATAGTAGATTCTATATGTACAGAGTAGTAGTTTCTATATGTACAGAGTATAGTTTCTATATGTACAGAGTAGTAGATTCTATATGTACAGAGTAGTAGTGTCTATACATACAGAGTAGTAGATGTCTGTCATTTGTAGCAGGTTCTTGGTGCTACCGTTCTCCTGCATCTCGATGGCCTCTCTCCCCCACTCCATAGAAACACGGTTACTCTTTGGGAACTCTGCGTAAGGCGACATTTGAAAATCGCCACTTTTGAAAATTATCTTGTTGATGTCATTCTTGTCTTTCCTGGAAAGAGATACACAAAATATTTTAAGTTCACTCAATTATTTTATAAACACTTATAACAGTTATTACAAATTGTGTGGTCAATTAAGTTTTTCTAATATGGCACAACATGGACTGAGAATAAGGAATTAGGGGTTGTCCTCTTACTACTGTGTTATTACATGGTTATAACTACAGCAATAGTGTCATGGAATCTTACTTGCAGCAAGTGACAATGAGAGCGATGATGAGAACAAGGAGTAGGGCACCCCCTACTGGCGATACCACCACAGCTATCAGCTTGTAGACTAGAAGAAAGACAAAATGTTATGATTAAACTGGAGGTCTACGTTGTGATTGTGAGTGCAGAAAGAATAACCATGACAACAACTAAGGAGTTAAGTGATTAAAATGTTGTCTTGATTCTCCATTATATATTTTTCTCGCACTTTTTAAATGATAATTAAAGTCTCCTACTTACAATTTCCACAGTTGAATCCTCCAAATCCAAATGTGCACCTGAGAGATATAAACAACCAAACATAAGACCAAAAAATCATTAATAACATGTATTAATGGAATGGTCCAGTGGATTAGATGATTAGAGTTGTCATTGCTTACCTGACACAGGTTCCATTGATCCGTTTCAGACCATCACCGCATTCTGTAAGATGTCATTTCACAATCATTTCAAAGCAACAACATTTTTGTTTCATAATACATTTTCTTTTCAAAAAGCTGCCTGCTAAAATGAAATAAAAATAAATGAAGTGAATTTGACATAAGATATGTTTGACCGATGCTGGGTTATATTCACGAGGCACCAAAAGGAAGAAACACACTGAAACCCCGCAGGGACTACGTGTTTTTTGTTTTGCATTGCGAAACGTTTTGCTATGGTATGCTTTAACGTCTGCTTGCTCCACCCTTCCAGGCCTCACCTAGGCAAAATGAGGGCTACCCTCCACCTTATCCTCGTTTCAGCCCTCATCTAGACAAGATGGAGGACTACCCTCCACCTTATCCTCGTTTCAGCCCTCACCTAGACAAGATGGAGGACTACCCTCCACCTTATCCTCGTTTCAGCCCTCACCTAGACAAGATGGAAGACTACCCTCCACCTTATCCTCGTTTCAGCCCTCACCTAGGCAAGATGGAGGACTACCCTCCACCTTATCCTCGTTTCAGCCCTCACCTAGACAAGATGGAGGACTACCCTCCACCTTATCCTCGTTTCAGCCCTCACCTAGGCAAGATGGAGGACTACCCTCCACCTTATCCTCGTTTCAGCCCTCACCTAGGCAAGATGGAGGACCACTCTCCACCTTATCCTCGTTTCAGCCCTCACCTAGACAAGATGGAGGACCACCTTCCACCTTATCCTCGTTTCAGCCCTCACCTAGGCAAGATGGAAGACTACCCTCCACCTTATCCTCGTTTCAGGCCTCAACTAGGCAAGATGGAAGACTACCCTCCACCTTATCCTCGTTTCAGCCCTCACCTAGGCAAGATGGAGGACCACCCTCCACCTTATCCTCATTTCAGCCCTCACCTAGGCAAGATTGAGGACTACCCTCCACCTTATCCTCATTTCAGGCCTCACCTAGGCAAGATGGAGGACTACCCTCCACCTTATCCTCGTTTCAGGCCTCACCTAGGCAAGATGGAGGACTACCCTCCACCTTATCCTCGTTTCAGGCGTCACTTAGGCAAGATGGAGGACTACCCTCCACCTTATCCTCATTTCAGCCCTCACCTAGGCAAGATGGAGGACTACCCTCCACCTTATCCTCGTTTCAGCCCTCACCTAGGCAAGATGGAGGACTACCCTCCACCTTATCCTCGTTTCAGCCCTCACCTAGACAAGATGGAGGACTACCCTCCACCTTATCCTCGTTTCAGCCCTCACCTAGGCAAGATGGAAGACTACCCTCCACCTTATCCTCGTTTCAGCCCTCACCTAGGCAAGATGGAGGACTACCCTCCACCTTATCCTCGTTTCAGCCCTCACCTAGACAAGATGGAGGACTATCCTCCACCTTATCCTCGTTTCAGCCCTCACCTAGGCAAGATGGAAGACTACCCTCCACCTTATCCTCGTTTCAGGCCTCACCTAGGCAAGATGGAACACTACCCTCCACCTTATCCTTGTTTCAGCCCTCACCTAGGCAAGATGGAGGACCACCCTCCACCTTATCCTCATTTCAGCCCTCACCTAGGCAAGATTGAGGACTACCCTCCACCTTATCCTTGTTTCAGCCCTCACCTAGGCAAGATGGAGGACCACCCTCCACCTTATCCTCGTTTCAGCCCTCACCTAGGCAAGATGGAAGACTACCCTCCACCTTATCCTCGTTTCAGGCCTCAACTAGGCAAGATGGAAGACTACCCTCCACCTTATCCTCGTTTCAGCCCTCACCTAGGCAAGATGGAGGACCACCCTCCACCTTATCCTCATTTCAGCCCTCACCTAGGCAAGATTGAGGACTATCCTCCACCTTATCCTCATTTCAGGCCTCACCTAGGCAAGATGGAGGACTACCCTCCACCTTATCCTCGTTTCAGGCCTCACCTAGGCAAGATGGAGGACTACCCTCCACCTTATCCTCGTTTCAGGCGTCACTTAGGCAAGATGGAGGACTACCCTCCACCTTATCCTCATTTCAGCCCTCACCTAGGCAAGATGGAGGACTACCCTCCACCTTATCCTCGTTTCAGCCCTCACCTAGGCAAGATGGAGGACTACCCTCCACCTTATCCTCGTTTCAGCCCTCACCTAGACAAGATGGAGGACTACCCTCCACCTTATCCTCGTTTCAGCCCTCACCTAGGCAAGATGGAAGACTACCCTCCACCTTATCCTTGTTTCAGCCCTCACCTAGGCAAGATGGAGGACTACCCTCCACCTTATCCTCGTTTCAGCCCTCACCTAGACAAGATGGAGGACTACCCTCCACCTTATCCTCGTTTCAGCCCTCACCTAGGCAAGATGGAAGACTACCCTCCACCTTATCCTCGTTTCAGGCCTCACCTAGGCAAGATGGAACACTACCCTCCACCTTATCCTTGTTTCAGCCCTCACCTAGGCAAGATGGAGGACCACCCTCCACCTTATCCTCATTTCAGCCCTCACCTAGGCAAGATTGAGGACTACCCTCCACCTTATCCTTGTTTCAGCCCTCACCTAGGCAAGATGGAGGACCACCCTCCACCTTATCCTCATTTCAGCCCTCACCTAGGCAAGATGGAGGACTACCCTCCACCTTATCCTCGTTTCAGGCCTCACTTAGGCAAGATGGAGGACTACCCTCCACCTTATCCTCATTTCAGGCCTCACCTAGGCAAGATGGAGGACTACCCTCCACCTTATCCTCGTTTCAGGCCTCACTTAGGCAAGATGGAAGACTACCCTCCACCTTATCCTCGTTTCAGGCCTCACCTAGGCAAGATGGAGGACTACCCTCCACCTTATCCTCGTTTCAGGCCTCACCTAGGCAAGATGGAGGACTACCCTCCACTTTATCCTCGTTTCAGGCGTCACTTAGGCAAGATGGAGGACTACCCTCCACCTTATCCTCATTTCAGCCCTCACCTAGGCAAGATGGAGGACTACCCTCCACCTTATCCTCGTTTCAGCCCTCACCTAGGCAAGATGGAGGACTACCCTCCACCTTATCCTCGTTTCAGCCCTCACCTAGACAAGATGGAGGACTACCCTCCACCTTATCCTCGTTTCAGCCCTCGCCTAGGCAAGATGGAAGACTACCCTCCACCTTATCCTCGTTTCAGCCCTCACCTAGGCAAGATGGAGGACCACCCTCCACCTTATCCTCATTTCAGCCCTCACCTAGGCAAGATTGAGGACTACCCTCCACCTTATCCTCATTTCAGGCCTCACCTAGGCAAGATGGAGGACTACCCTCCACCTTATCCTCATTTCAGGCCTCACTTAGGCAAGATGGAGGACTACCCTCCACCTTATCCTCATTTCAGCCCTCACCTAGGCAAGATATAGGACTACCCTCCACCTTATCCTCATTTCAGGCCTCACCTAGGCAAGATGGAGGACTACCCTCCACCTTATCCTCATTTCAGCCCTCACCTAGGCAAGATGGAGGACCACCCTCCACCTTATCCTCGTTTCAGCCCTCACCTAGGCAAGATGGAGGACTACCCTCCACCTTATCCTCGTTTCAGGCCTCACTTAGGCAAGATGGAGGACCACCCTCCACCTTATCCTCATTTCAGCCCTCACCTAGGCAAGATATAGGACTACCCTCCACCTTATCCTCATTTCAGCCCTCACCTAGGCAAGATATAGGACTACCCTCCACCTTATCCTCGTTTCAGGCCTCACCTCGGCAAGATGGAGGACTACCCTCCAACTTATCCCCATTTTAGGCCTCAGCTATGCAAGATGGAGGACTACCCTCCACCTTATTCTTGTTTCAGGCCTCACCTAGGCAGGACTGGTCCTCAGGGTTGAGTTTGAAGTACCCTGGTTGACACTGGCAGTAGGCTGTCCCATTGGAGTCGGCACAGAAGGAACGCTCTAGGTGACACTGGGTGTTCTGAGCCAGACACAGACTCTCAACTGAGGGGCAGAGATAGGAGAGGGGTAGATTAGGATGGTTGTAGCAGGGTCAGGTATGAAATGTAAAACATGCTAATGTCATACAATGACTTACATCATTTTTTGGGCAAGAAAATGCTAAAGTTGGCAGATGGTGGCAGTGACGGTGTACACAAACCCAATGCATGGATTGAATTCTGCCTTTGTCCCCACAGGCTGCTTACAAGGTAACAAAACAAATATTTAATTTTGAAATTAGGATGAACTAATCCTTTAAGACTGGGATTAGGGGAAAGAGGTGAGGATGGGTCATGAAGCTGGGGGTGAAAGAGGGGAAGACGGAGTATGGAGGAAGTTGAGAGAGGAAGAGAGTGCTGTTACCGTGATAGGAGAGCTGGTGAGTGACCACCACTCTGCTGTGACCAGCGGTGCTGTTATAGTCATTCAGGGTAAGAGTTAGGGTTAGAGTAAAGAGGAGAGGATTGGTCTCGAAGACGAGGGAGGAGGACTGAGGATGATGAATGGAGGAAGATGAGAGGGGCGGCAGGTAGCCTAGTGGTTAAGAGTGCTGGGTAATTAACTGAAAGGTCGCTGGTTCAAATCCCCGAGTCGACTAGATAAAAAAATATACCGATGTGCCCTTGAGCTAGGCACTTAACTCCAATTGCTTCTGTAAGTCGCTCTGGATAAAAGCGTCTGCTAAATGACAAAAAAATAAATGAGGGCACATGATTGAGGGATGTAGAGAGTGCTGTACCTTGATAGGAGAGCTGGTGAGTGACCACCACTCTGCAGTGTCCAGCAGTGCTGTTACAGTTGTTCAGAGACATCTGTATGCTGTCGTAGATCTCAGAGCTGGTCACGTCAGCAGAGAGGGAGAACATGTTGACAGCAGAGATATGAACTCCGTCTTCCCCTCTGGAACACACACACACATCACAGCAAACTTGATTTAAAGTCCATTTAAATCCTGAAAAGCATCAGAGTTGTAAAGTTGTTGTTCTATTTAACATCCATTACAATAAAGTCCTTTTAAATGTATGAAGAGTGTATTGGTATTGCTTGATTTTTTATTACACTTTACATGCAATGTTGTCATGCATGTTGTGCAAAGACAATCTTATGGGGGAAGAAGAAACTCACTTTTTACTCAAAGTAGAGCGCCGGTAACCACGCAGAATTGATAATGAGGCATTGAGCTGTAAAAAAAAGAGTGAAGAAAGAGTGGGGGCTAAATATTATTAGTCGGGCATGATCACATTTAATTATTTATAATACATTAATTATATCTTCCTTACATTCCTAATACATCTATCACATTGATTGAACAGGTTTGCTGCATCACTACAACAAATACACAATACACAATGTCAGTGATAGTCATTCCTCTCTCCACACTAGGGTTGCAAAACTCCCAGTAATCTAGCAAACATACCAACATTCTTGAGAGATTCCAAATTTACTGGTTACAGGGAATATTCAGGGATGTATACAGGGAATATTCAGGGATGCATACAGGGAATATTCAGGGATGTATACAGGGAATATTCAGGGATGTATACAGGGAATATTCAGGGATGTATACAGGGAATATTCAAGGATGTATACAGGGAATATTCTGGGATGTATACATGGAATATTCAGGGATGTATACAGGGAATATTCAGGGATGTATACAGGGAATGTTCCGGGATGCATACAGGGAATATTCTGGGATGTATACAGGGAATATTCTGGGATGTATACAGGGAATATTCTGGGATGTATACAGGGAATATTCTGGGATGTACACAGGGAATATTCAGGGATGTATACAGGGAATATTCAGGGATGTATACAGGGAATATTCTGGGATGTATACAGGGAATATTCAGGGATGTATACAGGGAATATTCCCTCCTTCTGCAACTCTACTTCCCAGCCTGTCCCTGTCCTTACCAGCTGGTTGATCTCTCTCTGGATCTCATGCAGTGTGGCGCTCCTGGAGAGCAGTGGGTCATAGTAAGAGTTGTTGACACTGAACGTCCCTAAGAAAGTTTTTGCTGTAGAGGTAAACAGACACTGTGGTTAACTAAGGTTCAAGACTGTCTCTAAAGTTTACAGTTATTTCTTTCAACTCATGAAATATAGCTAACCCTTTATTGAGAATGAATACATCAATAAGATTGGTAGTGTCTTATCTTATCATTACCTAATAACATAACCCAGGGTCCCCCAACTGGCAACCCCTGCATCGAATTTGGCCCGCGGGTGGTTTAATTAGCCCCCCCCAAGATTTCAGAGCAAAAAAAAATGTATTTATAATTTTCATTGTTGGACAGGAAATCAACTCCAAGTGATTTTAATGTAAGAAATCTGTTCCAAAGTATTCCGACGCATAATAGAGAGAAACGTGATCGTATACAAATGTAAGCAAGGTTGGAAATCATGTTTTAGTAAAATATTATATCTGTTTGGGCTTCTTGCAGTCAATTTGCAGTCTACAAATTATTTGTAATTATGTTCCGCCCCCCAATCATCTTGTTACGAAAAAAAATCTAGAATCTAGTTGATGATCGCTGACATAACCTATAACATAACCTGATCAACCACATGAGCCACGGCCTGTTCACCTCGCTATTATCCAGAAGGCCAGGTCTGTACAGGTGCATCAAAGCTGGGACCGACAGACACAAAAACAGCTTCTATCTCAAGGCCATCAGACTGTTAAATAGCATCACTAGCCGGTTTCTACCCAGTTACGCAACTCTGCACCTTAGAGGCTGCTGCCCCATATACATAGGCTTGAAATCACTGGCCACTTTAACAATGGAACACTAGTCACTATAATAATGTCTAAATAATGTTTACATACTGCTTTATTCATCTCATATGTATATACTGTATTCTACTGTATTTTAGTCAATGCCACTACGACATTGCTCAATCTAATATTTATATATTTCTTATTTCCATTATTTTACATGTGTGTGTATTGTTGTGTATTGTTAGATACTACTGCACTGTTGGAGCTAGGAACACACGCATTGCACTACACCCACAATAACATCTGCTAAATATGTGTATGTGACCAATAAAATTTGATTTGATCTAATATAACCAAAACAAGCCCCTACGTATTGTTTATATTGTCATGTGATATGAGACTTGTAAATAAAGCATGTATGTTTAGTTGTATGATTAGTAGTAAAAATGTCTTACAACATCACCTCAAAAATAAAGAGCTAAATATTGTTTATATTTTTATCGTCATATGAGACTGTCAACAAAGGCTGTATGTACTGTTTGTTAAGTCGTACCTCGCGTGCAGTCTCGTCCGTTCTCAATGTCAAGGCCCAGGGGACACTCGCAGCTGAAGGAGCCCCTGGTGTTAACACACGCAGAGTCACTGGGACACGGGCCTGAGGGGCCGGGGCCACTCTCACACTCATCCACATCTGGACACAGCAGAGACAGAGGACAGAGAGGGCAGTGTGAACATAGAGGACAAGATGACTATAGTGAATACAATCAGCAATATAAAGATATTTTCACATATGGACAAACAAAGCAACACAGATACATAGACAGAGGACAGGGACAGAGTACAGCTGACAGAGGACAGATGACAGAGATCAGTTACACAAAACTGCACAAAACTTGAATCATTAAACCCTCACTAAAACTCTCTCTGATCCTGGGCCAAGAGACTTGGGGCTCTATAGCTGCTGCAATAGGCATCCATCTCCCTATGGGTTGTAAACAGGGTGTTCACACCTCTGTTACTCAGCCAGGTTGCTAGGGCCGCCTAGACTCAATCATGGACACTCTTAATGACAGTTGTGGCTGCTTTGCGTGATGTATTGTTGTCTCTACTGTCTTGCCCTTTGTGCTGTTGTCTGTGCCCAATAATGTTTGTACCATATTTTGTGCTGCTACCATGTTGTGCTGCTGCCATGTTGTGTTGCTACCATGTTGTTGTCATGTTGTGTTGCTACCATGCTGTGTTTTCATGTGTTGCTGCCATGCTATGTGGTTGTCTTACGTCTCTCTTTGTGTAGTGTTGTGATGTGTGTTTTGGCCTATATTTTAATTTAATTTTATATTTTTAACCCCAGCCCCCGTCCCCGCAGGAGGCTTTTTGCCTTCTGGTAGGCCGTCATTGTAAATAATAATCTGTACTTAACTGACTTGCCTAGTTAAATAAATAAATAAATATATAAACACTACCTTTCAAAAGTTTGGGTTCACTTAGAAATGTCCTTGTTTTTGAAAGAAAAGCTAATTTTTTGTCCATGAAAATAACATCAAATTGATCAGAAATACAATGTAGACATTGTTAATGTGGTAAATTACTATTGTAGCTGGAAACGGCAGATTTTTTATGGAATATCTACATAGGCGTACAGAGGCCCATTATCAGCAATCATCACTCCTGTGTTCCAATGGCACATTGTGTTAGCGAATCCAAGTTTATCATTTTAAAAGGCTAATTGATCATTAGAAAACACTTTGTCAATTATGTTAGCACAGCTGAAAACTGTTGTTCTGATTAAAGAAGCAATAAAACTGTCCTTCTTTAGACAAGTTGAGTATCTGGAGCATCAGCATTTGTGGGTTCGATTACAGGCTCAAAATAGCCAGAATCAAAGACCTTTCTTCTGAAACTCGTCAGTCTATTCTTGTTCTGAGAAATGAAGGCTATTCCATGCGAGAAATTGCCAAGAAACTGAAGATCTCGTACGCTGTGTACTACTCCCTTCACAGAACAGCGCAAACTGTCTCTAACCGGAATAGAAAGAGGAGTGGGAGCCTCCGGTGCACAACTGAGCAAGAGGACTAGTACATTAGAGTGTCTAATTTGAGAAACAGACGCCTCACAAGTCCTCAACTGGCAGCTTCATGAAATAGTACCCGCAAAACACCAATCTCAACGTCAACAGTGAAGAGGGGACTCCGGGATGCTGGCCTTCTAGGCAGAGTTGCAAAGAAAAAGCCATATCTCAGACTGGCCAATAAAAAGAAAAGATTAAGATGGGCAAAAGAACACAAACACTGGACAGGTGAACTCTGCCTAGAAGGCTGGGAATGGTAGGTTGAACTCACCCTCATTGCAGGTAGGTCCTGTCCATGCTGACAGACAGTAACAGGTGAATTCCCCCCCTCCATCGGTCTGTCCACACCCACCTCCGTTCAGACAGGGGTTGGGCTCACAGGCACTACCTAAAGAAGAGAGATGGATTCAGACTGATGTACTGCATTTCATATCAATGCAGTTCATAGATTTTCTTCATTGTTCCAAACAACAGTCATTAGGCTTTGGGAATACACACATCTTCATTCCACGTTTCCAGCTAAATTCAGGGAAAAACTAACTTTAGCAGAATAAAAGCTTTTAAAGATAGACTGTTGACAAACCTGGTGTCTGAGGTGTAGATCTGATGTCCATTGGAGCTGTGGTCACTTCTACCTCAGTGGTCCCCCTGTCAGTGTGTTTCCCTGTAGTGTGCAGTTCCACTGTGCTCCTGGTGGTGGTGCTGTGGCTGTAGGAAGAGGAGGCTGTAGTAGTGGTGGTGGTGATGGCCTGGCCGCTGTGGGGCGTGGTGTTCCCCGGTGTGGCCGTGCTGGTCTCCAGGTGCAAGGTGGTTACATCGGTGGAGCTGGTGACGTCGGTGAAGCTCACCCCTGTTGAGGGCTCCTGGGTCTGGGTCTGAAGGGTAGCTGGGAGCTGGGGGGTTGAAGCCGAGGTCTGGAGACCCAGAGTGGTCTCAGTGGTAATGGTGGTAGGGATGGTGGTGGGTTGAGTCTGGGCTTCGACGGAGGTGGTGGTGCTAAGCTGAACCATCCTTGTCGTGGCCAGAGGGGGTGTCAGTGTGGTGCTGGTTGCCGTAGTAAATCTGTAGGTCTCCTCCTCAGTGACCTGTGACGTCATCGTAACGGTAACGGATGTGGTGGACATCAGGACCTCTGTGGTCACCGCCGGCGATGGCTGCTCTGTCTTGGGGACAAAGGGAGGCTGGCTTGAGATGAACCGGGACAGGAAGTCGTCCAGGGCGGTGGCACTTTCTCGTAGCGTCGGGTGAGCAGTAGTTAGAGCCAGACCTACGATGGTAGGTGTGTCCTCTGTGTGGAGTGATGTGACTCCTTCTGTCTCACCCTGGCCCCCCTGGGTGCTGAGGGCACCTGTGGAGGACTCCGTGGAAGTGCCAGACCCGGTGACCATGATGGAGGGAGTATCTCTATCTCCTCCCTGAGAGGTGTTGGTGCTGGGATGGCTGGGTCCTTCTGAAAACAGAATGGGGGGCTGGGAAGAATCAGGGACCCCATCTTCTGTTTGGGACGTCCTGCTTCTGGAGGGCTGACTGGAGTCTGTTGTGTCTGTGTCCCGTCTGCTGTGGTTATCAGCCACGCTGAGAGGGGGGGTGGAGTAGGGGGTTCCCTCCGAAACCAGAGAGGTGAGGTCCTGCTGTTGGGTCACATTGGGGGGTCCAGTCAGCGGGTTGGTCCCTCTGGAGGAAGAACCACCAGGCCACTCTGTTTAGAATAAGTAGAAGAAGAGGAAGAGGGAGAAGAAGATTACTTTTTGTCCATTTACAACATGAGAAATGGAAATTAGTATTTTGCATATCCCATTCTCCCCGGTAGACATATACATACTGTACATACAAATACACAAAGAGGGAATTTCAGAAGGTTGTTTACCTTGTGAAGAGTTGGTGTTGGAGTGGGGGAGAGAGTCAGACCCAGACGTAGCGTCATGCCCATGGTCAGGTCCGGTGGAGGGTATCCTGTCGGTGACATCCCCAGCCCTGGCACCGGTGCGGCCCGTCGGGAGGCCCCAGGTGGAGTCCTCAGGGTACATGGAGGTGCTGTTGGAGCTCACAGACAGTAAGGTCCTCTCTCCCGCTCGACTCATAGTGGAGGAGATGTAGGTGCGGTCGGTGTGGACAGGGATGGGGAGAGCCATGGTTCCTAGGTCAGTCCACTGGTCCTGCCTGAGAGTATCTGTTGACTGTCCTTGGCCGAGACTCACGGTGCCTTGGTTTGTGGACTGGTCCTCTCTGAGACCCATGGTGCCTCGGATTGTGGACTGGTCCTCGTTGAGACCCATGGTGCCTTGGTTTGTGGACTGGTCCTCTCCGAGACCCACGGTGCCTTGGTTTGTGGACTGGTCCTCTCTGAGGCCCACAGTGCCTTGGTTTGTGGACTGGTCCTCTCCGAGACCCACGGTGCCTTGGGTTGTGGATTGGTCCTCTCTGAGATCCACAGTACCTCGGTTTGTGGACTGGTCCTCTCTGAGGCCCACAGTGCCTTGGTTTGTGGACTGGTCCTCGCTGAGACTCACGGTGCCTTGGTTTGTGGACTGGTTCTCTCTGAGACCCATGGTGCCTCGGGTTGTGGACTGGTCCTCTCCGAGACCCACGGTGCCTTGGTTTGTGGACTGGTCCTCTCTGAGACCCACGGTGCCTTGGGTTGTGGATTGGTCCTCTCTGAGATCCACAGTACCTCGGTTTGTGGACTGGTCCTCTCTGAGGCCCACAGTGCCTTGGTTTGTGGACTGGTCCTCTCTGAGACCCACGGTGCCTTGGGTTGTGGATTGGTCCTCTCTGAGATCCACAGTACCTCGGTTTGTGTACTGGTCCCCTCTGAGACCCACAGTACCTCGGTTTGTGGACTGGTTCTCTCTGAGACCCACAGTACCTCGGTTTGTGGACTGGTCCCCTCTGAGACCCACAGTACCTCGGTTTGTGGACTGGTCCTCTCTGATGCCCTCAGTGCCTTGGTTTGTGGACTGGTCCTCGCTGAGACCCATGGTGCCTCGGATATTGGACTGGTCCTCTCTGAGACCCACAGTACCTCGGTTTGTGGACTGGTCCTCTCTGAGACCCACAGTACCTCGGTTTGTGGACTGGTCCCCTCTGAGGCCCTCAATGCCTTGGTTTGTGGACTGGTCCCCTCTGAGGCCCTCAATGCCTTGGTTTGTGGACTGGTCCTCTCTGAGGCCCTCAATGCCTTGGTTTGTGTACTGGTCCTCTCTGAGACCCACAGTACCTCGGTTTGTGGACTGGTCCTCTCTGAGGCCCTCAATGCCTTGGTTTGTGGACTGGTCCTCTCTGAGACCCACAGTACCTCGGTTTGTGGACTGGTCCTCTCTGAGGCCCTCAATGCCTTGGTTTGTGGACTGGTCCTCTCTGAGGCCCTCAATGCCTTGGTTTGTGGACTGATTCTCGCTGAGACCCACAGTACCTCGGTTTGTGGACTGGTCCTCTCTGAGGCCCTCAATGCCTTGGTTTGTGGACTGGTCCTCTCTGAGGCCCACAGTGCCTTGGTTTGTGGACTGGTCCTCTCTGAGACCCACGGTGCCTTGGGTTGTGGATTGGTCCTCTCTGAGATCCACAGTACCTCGGTTTGTGGACTGGTCCTCTCTGAGATCCACAGTACCTCGGTTTGTGGACTGGTCCCCTCTGAGACTGCTGTCAGCATCAGGGCTGTCCTGAGGTGGTCTGGCTTCCGTAACAGACACTGACTTAAGTTCTACTGAGCGTTTTGTTTCAGTCAAAGCCCTGAGTTGTGCTGGGAGCCCAGAGTAGGCCTCTGGTAGGTGGTCTGGTGTTACTCTGGTCTTGTCCTCCCACTGTGTGGTATCCTCTGTAGACACTACAATGGTAGAGCTCCTCTGCTCCGTCGACAAACCAAGGGTTCCTTCTGATGTCCAACTGGTTGAGCCCGAGGAGAGACGTGTGTTTTGTTCAGTGGCTTTGAAGAATAAATATATAAATACAATTAAAAAAGGATGACAGGTATGTGTTTTCTGTATTCAAGGAAAGCTATGTGAAACATAGGCCTACATAAAAAGTTGGGAAGAAAGACACCCAAAACAAAAACTTAAATGTCTGGACCACCAGATGGCCCCAGAGAGGTTGTATATTGCTTCAAACGCTAAAAGGGAAGATGTCAGGAGTTGCTGCCTGCGGCTGTTCTGATTTTGGGTGGAGAACAATTGGCAGCCAGGCCTGTCTACCCTAACAAAAGCCTGGGCCCTAAATATGGAGGTGACTCTGGCCTTTGGGACTTTGCCATTTCCTTCCTTAAGCTGACATAGCAGAAGCCATAGATGTTATAATACTGTCACACTGCAGACGTTGGTTGGGTTCATATTGAAGCAGAGTTTGCTCTCTGGCTCACAGTTTTTTGGGGCTTTTTTAAAACAGTCAGTTAAAGACATGCTCCGCTAGTATTTTTTAAACCTCCCGCTTTGTGATGGATGTGTCAATGTGTAGTTCATACATGCATAATCTATGAGCAGAATTACTGTTTTACCTCAATTAGCCACGAAATCCCTAGTCTGAAAGTGACCGTTTTTTGGAAGAATGCTGCCATCTTGCCTACATTTACCCCTATTTGGACAGCCCTCTAGCAATTCGAGTTTCAGCCAATGAGCTTCAGCCCTTCGCCATTTAAGTGACAGCTAGCAAGACGCACACACAGTAGAGCGAGAGAGAGAGAGCAATGACGGGGTGCACATATGTGACTTATTTCAGGAAACTAGGCGTATGTTGAGCGTCACTAATTGACAGGAGAGCCATTTGAACGTAAACTATTATTTATTTATCAAAATGTGTTTTTTGGCAGAAATGCCTTCTGGAACATGTGAACTTTTATGTGCCTTAATAACAAACTTGTATGCCATCTGTAAACGAATAAAATTGTTAAATTATGAGCCTAGTTGCTTTAGCCATGGAAAAAGGCAGGAACCTTCCCGCTAGCCATGATTGGCTGAGATAATGGATGGGCTGGACATGCCGGGAGATGAGTTCGGATTGGTCTGCCATGTAGCAAGCTTCTGTCTATAACATGAGCTGGTCAGTATTTGTAGGTAATCATTTCTAACACTGCTTTTTTTTAAAGATATCAGTGTTGCTCTCCACTTTCTGGAGGACCGAGTTTTGAAATCAGTGGAAGGCCTGGTGGACTTAGAGTATGATAGCTAAGAAGATGGAGAAAATTCTGGTCTTTGATTGCAAATATGCAGTGGGAGTTGAAAAGAGAACACAGAAAGCTGTATAAAACACCTGTCTCCGGATTACATCTTCAAACTAAGGGCAACCATGGCATCCGCGACAGAGAGGGAGAAACGTCCATACATGTATACGGGTAAGACAGTCTAGCTAGCTACATTTTCAGATATTTCACATTTCTAATTTTGTCAGAAAGTAATTTTCATTTCAAGTTAAAGCATACTGTTAGGTAGCTAGCTAACATCAGCTGGATGGCTCGCTAGCTAACGTTACGTGTATAATCTGTGACAACGCTCTGATTGAACTCCAGATTGAATTAATTAATATATCTGTAGTATAAACCAGCCTTTAGTCTTGAAATCTTTGGTTGTTTAGTACATGGCCTCACATGTGAATCCTTAAAGAGATGGGCGGGGCTAAGGCTTAAGAGGGTAAAAACGATGCAGAATGGGTGTTGACGAAGAAGAGCTCTCCAGTAGGTTTACAAAAATATTCAAGGGCCATTTTCTCAAAAGTGAGGTTACAAGTTTATCAACTTTCAAAGCAGAATTACTTTCCCATTGTTCCTCAACTGTAGTGTATGATATGCCATTTTCTAGCTCTGAGTCTCTACTTTTATCCAATGTAAAATACACCATTTCAAATGTTGCTCCATAAGACCGAACCGGTCGGTCACATACATACACATTTGTGACGTAGTACGCAGTTTTTGGTGACTTTTGCCTTGTGGGCGCTACTTTCAGAACTACAGGCTAAAAAGTATACAAATCTCATTTAAATCTAACAATTAATTGGTATGTTCATTGCTTTATTTTTTCCAATTAAGTTTCCGTTTGTAAAGATACATGACTAGGCCTCCTACTACTAAGATAGGGCAGTTCTTGGCCTACACGTGCAGATGACACATGTAGGCTATTTCATGGTATGAGAACAAAACAGACACCCCGGGTGTGGTGTGTTCCTGTCCGTATCACCACTACTACTAGGGCCTACAAACTCCACCTAGGCCTAAAGCTGGGTTTATAGATGGTCTGGGGCCTGAAATCTCCACCCCTCTACTCTGTGGCAGCCTGCCTGTTTGTCTGCCTGTCTGTCAGCCTGGCACTTCTCCACTAACTCAACACTGCTGCTGGGGAGCTTTGGAACAATAACCTACTACCACTGCCAAGGAAGAGTGCTGCCTGTGCTAGATAACATCCTGAATGTAACACATAGCAATGACACAGTCAAACAGTCAGGCTGTCAGACAGTATGCAGATAGTGGGAAGAAGAGTACAGCAACGGTACAGTCATTCCACAGAGCGAGAGACCTAGGATGCTTCCCAAATGGCACCGTATTCCCTATATAGTGCACTACTTTTGACCAGAGACATACAGTGCCATCAGAAAGTATTCATAGCCCTGGACTTATTCCACATTTTGTTGTGTTACATACAGCATGAATTCAAAAGTCATTATATATATTTTATCACACATCTACACACAATACCCCATAATGACAAAATGAAAACATGTTTTTAGAAATAAACAATTCACACCCCTGAGTCAAAACATGTTAGAATCACTTTCGGCAGCAATAACAGCTGTGAGTCTTTCTGGGTAAGTTTCTAAGACCTTTGCACACCTGGATTGTATAATATTTGCCCATAAAATAAAGGTTAAATAAATCAAATTAATATTATTTTCCAAATTCTTCAAGCTCTGTCAAATTGGTTGTTGATCATTGCTAGACAAACATTTTCAAGTCTTGCCATAGATTTTCAAGCCGATTTAAGTCAAAACTATAACTCGGCCACTCAGGAACATTCACTGTCTTCTTGGTAAGCAACTCAAGTGTAGATTTGTCCTTGTGTTTTAGGTTATTGTCCTGCTGAAAGGTGCATTTATCTCCTAGTGTCTGGTGGAAATCTACGATTTTGCCTTTCAGTTTATTTTTTATCCTGAAAAACTCCCCAGTCCCTAATGATTACAATCATACCCATAAATAACATCATGAAGCCACCACTATGCTTGAAAATATGGAGAGTAGTACTCAGTAATGTGTTGTATTGGACTTGCCCCAAACATAACAATTTGTATTCAGGACAAAAAGTGAATTGCTTTGAAACATTTATGTTACGGTATTACTTTAGTTCGTTGTTGCAAACAGGATGCATGTTTTGGAATATTTGTATTCTGTAGAGGCTTCCTTCTTTTCACTCTGTCAATTAGTTTAGTTTTGTGGAGTAACTACAATGTTGTTGATCCATCCTCAGATTTATCCTATCACAGCCATTAAACTCTGTAACTGTTTTAAAGTCATCATTGGCCTCATTGTGAAATCCCTGAGCGGTTTCCTTCCTCTCTGGCAGCTGAGTTAGGAAGGACGCTTGTATTTTCGTAGTGACTGTGTGTACTGATACGCCATCCAAAGTGTAATAAATAACATCACCATGCTCAAAGGGATATTAGATGTCTGCTTTTAAAATGTTTACCCATCAACCAATAGGTTCCCTTCTTTCCGAGGATCTGGAAAACCTACCTGGTCTTTGTGGTTGAATTTCCATTTGAAATTCACTGCTCGGCTGTGTGACCTTACAAATAATTGTAGGTGTGGGGTACAGAGATGAGGTATTAATTCAAAGATCATGTTAAATACTATTATTGTACACAGAGTGTGTTCATGCAACTTATTATGTGACTTGTTAAGCAAGTTGTTACTCCTGAAAATATTTAAGCTTGCCATAACAAAGGGGTTGTGTACTTATTGACTCAAGACATTTCAGCTTTTAATTTTTAATTAATTTGTAGACATTTCTAAAAACATAATTTCACTTTGACATTATAGGGTATTGTGTCTAGGTGTCAAAAGTCTAGGTGATGCGGGTAAGGCGGAGTCAGGCGCAGGACACAGAGATGAGTAATAACCGTTACTTTACTCAAAAACAATATTCCATGAAGGAGACAAAATAATCCAGGTCACAAAACGAGACAACTTGACAATAACAAACACGCACAAAACCAAGGGGGAAACCAGAGGGTTAAATAGGGAACAATGATTATGGAATGGAAACCAGGTGTGTATAATGAAGACAAAACAAATCGAAAATGAAACATGGATCGGTGGTGACTAGAAAACCGGTGACGTCGACCGCCGAACGCTGCCCGAACAAGGAGAGGGACCAACTTCGGCGGAAGTCATGACACTAGGCCAGTGACACAAAAATCAAAATTTAATCCATTTCAAATTCAGGCTGTAACACAAAACAATGTGGAAATGTGGAAAAGGTCAAGGGGTGTGAATACTTTCTGAAGGCACTGTATGGGCCCTGGTCAAAAGTAGTGCAATATATAGGGAATATGGTTTCATTTGTGAGAATTAACACTCTTAGAGAATTAAGCCATTTGCCTCTAAACTAAAGCTCTCTGGATGGAGTCCACTGGCCTAACTGGCTGGCTTAGCCCTGCATTCAGTACACTGTAATCAAAAGCAGACTGGAATGGAGCACTATTGGTGCTGGCAGGACCAAGAAGTTAGCTTTTGTGTGTTTAGTTATTTATTTATTTTTTTACTTCTGTGGCTCCCAGTTCATGATGATGATGAAATGGCTTCTGTCCCAAATGGCACCCTATTCTCTTTATAGTGCATTTACACCGCATTTCCATGGAGACTTACCGCCACACCAGTGAGTTGCCAGTGTTTTATGTTAATACAAACTCTAGTGTAATTGTGTTTCCATAGCTAGGGCTGACAGTAAAGGCGTCCACATGCTTCCCAGCCGAAACAGTTCGGAAAAGTTTGTGCATATGTAACAGTATAACTTTAAACCGTCCCCTCGCCCCGACCCGGGCGCGAACCAGGGACCTTCTGCACACATCAACAACGGTCACCCACGAAGCATCGTTACCCATCGCGCCACAAAGGCCGCGGCCCTTGCAGAGCAAGGGGCAACACTACTTCTAGGTTTCAGAGCAAGTGACATAACTGATTGAAACACTAGTAGCGCGTACCCGCTAACTAGCTAGCCATTTCACATCCGTTACACTCACCCCCCTTTCAACCTCCTCCTTTTCCGCAGCAACCAGTGATCCGGGTCAACAGCATCAATGTAACAGTATAACTTTAAACCGTCCCCTCGCCCCGACACGGGCGCGAACCAGGGACCTTCTGCACACATCAACAACGGTCGCCCACGAAGCGTCGTTACCCATCGCTCCACAAAAGCCGTGGCCCTTGCAGAGCAAGGGGCAACACTACTTCTAGGTTTCAGAGCAAGTGACGTAACTGATTGAAACGCTAGTAGCGCGTACCCGCTAACTAGCTAGCCATTTCACATCCGTTACACATATATTATGATGACATTTTGTGACATTTTTGTTCGTTTTGGACTTCGGTGAGGGTTTTTTCGGCTGTTCGTGCAGACAAATTTTTTTCTGGAGGCAAGCCGAAGTTCAGGGGCCGAAGTCTACGTCCCTTCGTGGGTAATTGGTCAACAGTAGGGATTCTTCAATAAAGTCTTTGTTGTCATTCAATGAGATATGACTTGTTTTCATGTAAATTTTTTCATTGCGTAATACCACACCAAACATTGCGCGATTAAAATCTTCTCGGCAAAAATTCATGACAGATTTCTTGAGTTATCTTAGATTAATTCTGACTATTTTGAGGAACTGTCTACTGGCTACGACGTCTCAAAAGTGACAAACAGTATTATTGCCACTTTTTTCAAATGTTTCAAGTGAAGATCTTTTAAGGGATTACGCAAGCACACTCTTTCGGTTCGGCTAGCCGAGTTTTGTCGAGGCGCCAGCTGAACTGATGCATGCAGAATCAACAACCTCTGCATAATCAAAACAAATGCTTTGTGAGAAGGTGTTAAAGTTAACAGTTAGTCATTGTTATGTAAATGCTGGCTGAAAAGTATCAGTGGCCTGGCTTTGGCCCCAGGTGAAAGCAGGTCCCCCGGAGCCATGGCCCAGTGAGACAGAGGTGCCGCCCCCGTAGATGGAAACAGAAAAGTCTGAGCCTTTTGGGTTAAACACTGGGGTAAATCCTGTATGGAAATGCTTCATAACTTTTGGCCGGGCTCTGGTCCTATTCCCTGGTCCCATTCCCTATATAGTGCACTACTTTTGACCAGGGTTTCAGGGCAAGCCATAAAGGTCCAGACTCAGACCTCTTGACAGTGACTTATAAAGTGGATGTGATAGTTGCCCATAGCATGTTGGCTGGAGTACATCTGTGACATCACACCTTCCCTGATCTAAAGCCAACTGTCACTCACGGAGTGGCTCTTGCTCTGCTGGCTAAAACGGTTGGCTTTGAGTTCTGTAGGCCTAGTGCATGTTGTTGTGCAGATGATTGCTGGTTTGCGCCCTGTTCGCCACAGAAGAGAATGCACTCTGTTACACTTCTATACGTAGAGATGACACTCTTCACCTTCTGGAAAAGCGGAAAATGTACTTCTCTCACAAACCCCAATGCAGACTGAGGCATTCTTCCAGTAAAGGCCTGAGAGACATTGTGGTTATCCCAGCTGTTGCCACCGATGTAGTGATTGAGAAGGGACAACGAGAACTGGACTTGAACCAGCAACCCTGCAGTTAATAGGCAAGCACACTGCCCCCTGTGCCATAAATGTTCAGACGTCTTGGCAGTGGCCGTAGTACGCTTACAAGGAAGCTATAATAACTAATGAACTCTGGGCAATTATTCCCAGAAAGAGTCAACACTTTCTCCACATGTAGTCACTGGCAATACCTCATAAGAATTTATGGAGGTAGACAACATTTCTAGCAGAGTCCTGAAACATGAGTCAACAAATACATTGATTAGATTGAAAGGTAAACCTTGGAAGTTGTTCAATACAAGGTGTATAATTCTAATCTACTTTAGGCTATCAGCTGCCTATGATATTTTTGTGTAATGGCTCAAATGATCACTATGATGAATTATACTATTATCAGAAGACCTTATTATGGCTTAGATAAGGCTACATCAAATGTCCATAGGCATATAGGTGAATGACAGGGTCCAAGGCCAGTTGATTTTCTTTGAGGGGATGCCTGCACTAGATTACAAGAAGAAAAAAAAAAAAAAAACATCAAACAGGAGGGGGAAAACATGGTTAGAAGCTTGTGTCAGTGTGGAAAAACCACCAGGTTCAGGTGGGGAATTCCAAGTACAATTCTGATAGCCCACAGACAGGGCCTTATATAACCTACTCATTTAGTGAGTTAAATGTTGGTTTCTGACTGTCAGCAAATTAAACAAACATTGTATCCATATTTTAAATGTATCCATGTTTTTTCTTATTTTTTTCTGGGGTTATCAGCCTAAATGCCGTTATTTTAAATTAGTCCAAGTGGACCCAGGGAATGTTGATCAAGAATCATATAAACTTGTAATAAACCATCCGTTATAGCTTCTACATACAATGATCAAATCATGACTGAGGTTTAAATATTGTCACTCTGCGCGACCCTTGCCACATAACGGGATGGGACAGTGTATAGAACTCTTGTCCCATTTTCGAAGCCCAATACTCTTCCATATGTCTGTACCATACTGCACCTTACCTAATGTGTCTTCACTCAACGCCCGTGTCTCACTCTCATCGGAATGCCTGACTCTGTGGTGGAGTTCTGTTTCAGATGATGGTGATGATACCTCCCTAAAGTCCGTAGAAGTTGCCGGAGTAGTAAACACGTATTTTGGTAAGGCAGTTATGGCAGTTATTTCTTCAGAGTTGGTAACCCGGGGAGAAAAGTATACCCCCGTTACCAGTGCCCTATCCATATCGTTGCTGCTGGAGGTGTAGGTCCACGCATTGAGGGGTCTCAGAACGACCAAGAGGACCACCAGAGAAAGACGGGCTAGGACTACGTGACTCAAATAACACGTTTCCATAATCAAAACGACCCGAAAACGGCGGCGGGTAGGCGTATATTCCAAACAAGTAGCAGCGAAGTGCCCACAGCCACCATCAGAAACTATATTCTTCAAAAATGTATAATTTTAAATACCTTCGGAGACCTTAAACATCAGTTGATCCGATGAATTTTAATACGTTTTCAGACCGTAAAGTGGTGCAGTGGTGCTGGAAACAGAAGCCTGTTATCACATCATAGGCTCCAAGCTCCTCCCACACACATCAGCGATAGTGGTTTCCACCCAATTCCGCCCTAGTAGGCTGAGGTTCCGCGGGATGTGGGCTATTGTTACGCTCAACAAGACTTCAGAATATCAAGAATCTCTGAATCTGATATTTTGCTGTGATTTATTCAGTGTAAGATACTATAGTAAACTTTACATGCATGTCCACAAGTGTGGAATGCAGACCTCTCAGATGAAATGTCGACTTAATATGCCTACAAATGTTACATTGTTGCAAGTGAACAAAGTTGCAAATTGTTACAGTTGCTTGCAATGGGGACATCCCCAACCACCCAGCTACATACAAGCAGATGAAGAAAGACATTCTAATGAGGTCAAACAGATTGGAAGAAAACATTCCATGGATTGCCTCACTAAGTCACAGAGACCTGTAAAAATCCAGATCAATCATATTTATTTATTTATTTATAAAACCCTTTTTACAAAGTGCTATACAGAAACCCAGCCTATAACCCCAAACAGCAAGCAATGCATATGTAGAAGCACGGTGGCTAGGAAAAACTCCCTAGATGTCAGTAGAGTAAGATTTCAGCTTTCAGTCTGACTGCTTATAATCTGTCTATAAGGCCTAGAATGAGACACTACTTTAGCCTCGTCCCAGATCTGTCAAGTGCTGTTTTGCCAACTCCTATGGTCATTGTCACGAGTTGTTAAGACAGCACAACAGATCTTGGACCAGGCTACTATGGTCTGTGATGGGACCAGCCATCCAGAGGTTTGATGATCAGTTGAGTTGTAGGTGTGCCATCTTGTCTGGTTCAATAAAAGAAGACTGGTGGTAGCGGTCCCGAGAGGCAAAGTCCAGGTTTATTCCATCAGCTGCCTAGTTTCCATGCCAACTCCTGACAGAGAGAGTGTCATGACAATTTGGTCCTGAGGAAGCTCACCCGTGAATGAAAGGACATTAGAATAGAATAGAATTTGAAAGCCATCTGATTAATCCGGTTATATACATCAGTAACACATTAATGTAAGTCTTCTAGTAGGCTATGATGCTTTATTATTTGTTATAAGCATAAATGATGAGCGTTTGTAATGTAGGCAATTGTGCTAGGTACTCATGACACAAACAGTTTACTTAAAGCCTGCAGGTGTGATGCTTTATTACTTGTTATAAGCATGTACTACAAGCCTATAAAATGTCTTGGTTCTTTCTACTCATGACCAGCTAAACATAAATGGCAGGCCTATGACGCTTCTACAAACATACTGCACTACAATATGGCTGTATCCTAAATGGCACCCTATTCCCTAGATAGTGCACTACTTTTGACCAGGGTCCTGTCCAAAATGGCACCCTAATTCCCTATACAGTACAGTACTTTTGACCATAGCCCTACGGGTCCTGGTCAAAAGTAGTGCTCTATATAGGGAATAGGGTGTCATTTGAGATGCAACCAATGTCAGTAACTCCCTACTCTGAACCCAAAATCAGTGGTAAACAGCTCCAGAGGGTACTGCAGTGAGTACTGTATCACAAGCAAGCAGCTGACCTGACCTTGTGCAGGGAAAGATACTGTTGTTTCTTGGCTCTTGGTTGTTTTTGCTGCTCAGAGCTGATATTGTACGAGCATTTCCTGAGTTTCTGAACATTTCCTGAACTTGGTTTTAAAGACGTTGATTTCACTGCTTCAGTCTGCTCTATTTCATACATGATTGCATATAGCAATGATCTACATACTTGGTCTTCAAGACATCATGAATAAATATCATACAGTTAGAGAGCTGAATACATGAGATTACAAGATTTGGAGTGAAGCTTTATACCTTCCCAAGCTACTCAGGGTGGTCCTAACCCATCTGAATAAGCTGAAACGAGCTGCAGCTCCTGTAGGTAGATTCACAAAACATACTGTCATTTAATATATTACTATATTATAAACCATATATTTCAACACTAAACTTGAGTTAAGATGTGTCACTCTTTGCCACTCCAGAATAAAAATCTACTCCTCTGATATACAGTAGAAGATCTTTGTGTGACCTGTAAAATATGAAAACCATCTCACTACCCATGATACCTGTGGTACAAGCGGTGCCCATGTGTGATCTACAGTGTGCCTCTGCCACAGTCTTGAGATAGGGAAGTAAGCAGGGCATTGTTTGCCTGGCTACCAAGATTCCTTGCTACGGCCAAAAGCTAAGCCATGCCGAAGGTTGTTGCATAGACCCACTGAATGACAAACATGATCAGGATGGAACATAATGCCTGGACAGGGGGAAAACATGAGTAAATCAAGAAAATACATTTAGATACAATAGGGCAGAGGTGTGATACTACATGTTCAACTTGCTTACACCAATCAGTGCAATCTAGTGGTTGCAGAATTTGGCATAGAAGGAATCAGACATCGGTTGGAGATAGAGAGCGAGAGAAACGCGGGGGTATTCATGAATACCTTGCGAAGGTATTCAGACCCCTTGACGTTTTCCACATTTTGTTAGGTTACATCCTTATTCTAAAATGTGGTAAATCTTTTTTTCCCTCATCAATCTACCCCATGAAAACCCCATGAAGACAAAGCAAAAACTGTTTTTTAGAAATGTTTGCTAATTTATAAAAAAATATAAAACTGATATATCACATTTACCTAAGTATTAGACCCTTTAGTCAGTACTTTGTTGAAGCACCTTTGGCAGCGATTACAGTCTCGAGTCTTCTTGGGTATGATGCTACAAGCTTGTCACACCTGTATTTGGGGAGTTTCTCCCATTCTTCTGTGCAGATCCTCTCAAGATTTGTCAGGGTGGATGGGGAGCATTGCTGCACAGCTATTTTCAGATCTCTCCAGAGAACTTCGATCGGTTTCAAGTCCAGGCTCTGGCTGGGCCACTCAAGGACATTAATAGACTTGTCCCAAAGCCACTCCTGCATTGTCTTGGCTGTGTGTGCTAGGATCATTGTCATGTTGGAAGGTGAACCTTTGCCCCAGTCTGAGGTCCTGTGCGAGCAGGTTTTCATTAAGGATCTTTCTGTAATTTGCTCCGTTCATCTTTGCCTCGATCCTGATTAGTCTTCCAGTCCCTGCCGCTGAAAACATCCTCACAACATGATGCTGCCACCACCATGCTTCACCGTAGGGATGGTGCCAGGTTTCCTCCAGATGTGACACTTGGCATTCAGGCCAGAGTTCAATCTTGGTTTCAAAGGACCAGAATATCTTGTTTCTCGTGATCTGAGAGTCTTTAGGTGCCTTTTGGCCAAATTCAAGTGGGCTGTCATGTGCCTTTTACCGAGGAGTGGCTTCCGTCTGGCCACTCTACCATAAAGGCCTAATTGGTGGAGTGCTGCAGAGATGGTTGTCCCTCTGGAAGGTTCTCCCATCTCCATGGAGGGACTCCTCTTGGTCACCTCCCTGACCAAGACCCTTCTCCCCCGATTCTTGGTGGTTCTAAACTGCTTCTATTTAAGAATGATGTAGGCCATTGTGTTCTTGGGGACCTTCAATGCTGCAGAATTTTTTGGTACCATTCCCCAGATCTGTGCATCGACACAATCGTGTCTCTGAGCTCTACGGACAAGTCCTTTGACCTCATGGCTTGGTTTTTGCTCTGACATGCACTGTCAACTGTGGGACCTCATATAGACAGGCGTGTGCCTTTCCATATCATGCCCAATCAATTGAATTTACCACAGGTGTACTCCAATCAAGTTGTTGAAACATCTCAAGGATAATCAATTGAAACAGGAAACACCTGAGCTCAATTTCGAGTCTCATAGCAAAGGGTCTGAATACTTATGTAAATAAGGTATTTCTGTTTAATTTGTTTGTAAATTTGCAAAACATTTCTAAAAACCTGTTTTAGCTTTGTAATTATGGGGTATTGTGTGTAGATTGCTGAGGAAATTGTTATATTTAATCCATTTTAGAATAAGGCTGTAACGTAACAAAATGTGGAAAAAGTTAAGGGGTATGAATACTTTCCGAATGCTCTGTACACTTCAACCATCCTGCCTTAACCACCACTGGTACTCTCTGGCAGTGTTCCAGGGCAACCTGGGCCAGCCCCATCCGTCTCCCTTCATCTCCCTTCCTGCATTTGTTCTAAGGCTTTGATTCAGGACGAGATGTCTAGGGCCTGGTTCCAGCACGAAAACACACACACACACACACACACACACACACACACACACACACACACACACACACACACACACACACACACACACACACACACACACACACACACACACACACACACTACAGGTCAGACAGTACTGAGGGGCGTGGGGGCCGAGGAGAGGAAGTGGGGAGTCAGGGGGGTCAGTGTGCTGCGTTTCATAAGACACGACCAACCTTTAGACCGTTACGCTACACTCAACCTGCATTCCAAATGGCACCCTATTCCTTCGTAGTGCACTACTTTTGGCCAGAGCCTATAGCTTCTCCATAGGGCTCTGGTCAAAAGTAGTGCACTATATAAGAAATAGGGTGCCATTTGGATTGCCCCTTCAGTTCCCTCACTTCACTCTCTCTCTGTGAGGTTAGTTTACTCTACTGACCACTCTAAAATTAGGCCATTCTCTCACCGTTTCCCGTGGAACCCACCCATCGTACTGGTACCACACCCCCCACTCGAGACAGACTATATTGTGTTTGATGGTTCTGATTTATAGCCAAAAGAGAAAAACTTCCGTTTAAGTTATGTGACGGAAAACTGTTTGCAGCAAAATGTGTTTTTGCACTTATGCTAGTTATTTATTTAAGTGCTGGAGAGTACTGTAAGTAGGCTGCTGACATGGGGTTGAAGTGGGCTGTTATTTATGTTCATGTAAGAATTCCTATCAGGAGCTTTATGTATCAACTGTCTCAGAGTAGGAGTGCTGATATAGGATCAGGTCCCTCTATCTATTTCACTTTATTCATTATGATCTAAAAGGCTAAACTGATCCTAGATCAGCACTCCTACTCTGAGACGCTTGAAACGTAAAGCACCTGATCCATTTATCTTAATATTTCCATCCATCCTGCCAGGCAGATCCAACCCTTGTCCAAGGAAGGTCAGGGCTGGGATGACCCTCTCCTGGGCGATGACCTGGAGGATCCTGGGTGCCCTGTACAGACCACCCATGCAGGAGGCCAGCGAGGAGATGTAGAGGCCCAGCAAAAACAGGAAATCTACCAAGGAGACCTGGGAAGTTGGAACAAAACCGGGAAAGAGATTAGTAAACTTTTCCCAGCTCAGTTCTGCTCAACCAACCCCTTATGAAAGCAGAACAATGTAGGCATTTTGAAAATTAGAACGACTTCATATATTAATTTGGTAACACTTTACCTGCAGGCATTAAATAAAGTGTTACCATGAATTTTATCGTTTTTTTAACACAAAAAAAATGCTTGCAAAGACCTTGGTGTACAGAATGTGTGATGTATATTTGTGCTGAGCTCCATGGTATTTCTGCTGTAGATAACATGTAGCTACACATCAGCAATAGATAGCCCATTCCTCTCAACCCCCCACTACACTACCACCCACTAATCCAACCCCCCAACCCTACCACAGACAGCTGAGCTGTGTCACTCCCTGTTTAGTGGATCAACTCCAGAGTGCCCACACCCCCTACTACCCCCTGCTGTATCTGGTGTAGGGACAGCTGTGACTGGGGATAGTGTGAGGCTGTGGGTGCGAGAGTATTGACCCTTAGCTGTACAGCAGGGCTGTGCACAGACCTTTGCAGGGGCAGGTGCTCAGTGCATTTTTAAAAATTCAACTTATTTGTTTAGCATTTATTTCCTGCAAAAACACTCATCCCACTGTAAGCAAGCTACCTAGTGGGACGCAGGAGTCCCAATGTCAGCCCAATGTCCCAACAGGCTCCCAGAATTTGTTGCGTCAAAGCTACCTAGCTAGCCTATTGCTCACAGGGACGGCAAATAGATGAGGGCTATCAGCTGATCATAGGGAATGTAGACTATGTAAATAAGCTAACTGTAAATAAGCTAAATAACTGTAAGCTCTGCTTTTGTAACAATTTAAACTCTTTAACTGTGATTGGAGTTTGTTCTGCTGCATGATCTGCGTTGTATGCCCATTTAAAAACAGTTGAATTGAACCCTTCCCTGTCTCTGACCGTGAGAGACGAGATACAAATTAAAGGTATCCAGTGTGCCACTACTCATACTACCGCTAAGCGCCGGTAGCGTCTGCTTTTGCTTCAGCGGTAGTTTGAGCAGCAGGAGGATGAGTGCAGTTCATTCGCGTGGGGGTAGAAGAGCGGGGGAGAGAGAATTTTCCAAGATTTTTTAAATATTTTAAATTAGCTAGTTTGATGGCCGATTTTTTAGAGAACAGGAGAGAAAAGAGACCAAACTAAAATAAAAATGTATTAATAAAAAAATTATCATATTTCCCAACCATAAATACTTTCAAACAAGCTAGCAAGCACACCAGATTTTCTTCAGAAAATTTACTTTTCTAGTTACAGATTGATTACCATTATGCCCATCACACAGTTAGGATATAAGGAAGCATACACAGACAATTCTTGTGTAGCCTATGTCTGTGTATATTTTCTATATTTGAAGAATGTGTAGGAAGTATGACCTACATTGGACATGAATACTTCTGAACTTTTTCAACCATAGGAAAGAGAGTAACCTCTTCTAAAGGAAATAGTCACTATGTTTAACATGTGGAAAGCCCCTTATAATAATGGGGCAGCCCTTTTGTATGGAGGACGGGAGGATAGACGGAGAGAGTTTACCTTTTCCGCTATTAAGAAGTCATAGCGCAGTGCCTCTCTGGTGCAGATGGCTCCCAGAAGGAACACAAAGATCAGATACAGGAACCACCTGTAGTGGCCAACAATACCAATATAGGTTTATCATCAGTTAGATGGAAGATCACACACATCACACATCTCACTATAAATAGAGGATTATGTAACATATTTATATAATGGATATGAATTCAGATGGCTGAAATTCTTAAATATTAAAGCACTGAACCTGTCACTAAAGGCTTCAGTCAAAGTTGTACTTAAATCTGAACTGGTTTCCATCAGATTAGTACAACTGTCTTTAAATAAATGGCCTTTTCCAATTTATTCAGATTACAACTTCTCACTTTTGGTTATTTGAAAAAAAATATTTTTAAACAAGCCATAGAAAGCTGGTTGCAATTTCAGTTTAATCAATCAGAAAAGACAGAACAAATATTACAACAAATATTAAGGTTAAACTCAAATACACTAATTGATGAAAAATATATGTATATTTTTGGAAGAAATGCTAAAGAACAGCATAATCTTTGTTAATGATATCATAAATAGGACTGGTGCAATTATGTCACACAATGCAGCTAAAAAATATGTATGGAAACGTCTGCTCTATCCAAAATTACAACAAACTGATTGCAGAATTACCGCAAAAATTGAATTATTAAATGGAATTATACAAAAATTACCGCAAAAAGTGGAAGGGGGAGAAGGTAAGGAACTTGACTGTCGGCCCTACATTAAAGACCAAAAATAAAATTTTGATAAATAAAAAAAGTACAACAGTTTCATTTAAGTACAAATAATTGACAGGTGCGCCATACAGGTTGTAAAATAGGTAGGAAGAGATTTTTGATGTGCCGATTTCATGGCATAAGGTTTATGAACAAATAGAATGTTATGTATATGGGGGACACAACCATCCCAGCTCTGCAGATTTTGCTGCGAAGAGACAGAATCATTAGATCACTTGTTTTGGTACTGTCCATATGTAGCTTGTTTTTGGTAGCAGATTCAGGAATGGCTGAAGAATTACAACATTTACCTGGAGCCAACTCTGCAAATAGCACTGCTGGGTGACTTGAAAAGCCATAGTCAATCGATAAATAATATAATAATACTCTTAGTAAAAATGTTCATCTTTATTTTACAATCTGTAGAAACTGAGAATAGAAAGATTCAGAATTTAGATTCTAAAAAATATCAAAACTGGATGGTTTTCAGAGATAGATGGGATGGGTTGAGGGTAGCTGAAGGATGGGACTAAAAACAAATTTAAAAAAAGATAACTCATGTAAAATATACTTTGTCCATAAAATGTTAATAGTATGTATAAGCTGGAAGTAGAAGCCTAAGTATTTCTGTCCATTAGTTTACTCCAATTAGGGGAGGAGTGGAAGGGTTAGGGGAAAATATATATATAAAAAAACAGAAGAAAGTAACAACAATAGACACGTACGAGATACAGACGGCAGCCAGAGATGTTGTGTTCAGGTCTCTGCAAATCAGAGCTCATGTTGAAGCCAGCCATCACACCTACACACCAGGGACAGGAGTACTGTTATAATTACATAAATCACAGGTATTCAAACACTGTGGAAGCTCACACCTATCATGAAGGCAATGTGTTAATTTAAATTACCAATTTAAATGAACAGCAGGACACCTTACAGATTGTGCCTTTACAGTATGGTTTATGGCTTATGGCTTATAGTCGGTCCTTTCAACAACTATAATGTTACAAGTGTCAATGAATTCACTGACGGACTGGCTAAGAGTGTCTGCTAAATTACAAAATGTAAAAATGAAGGCTGTCAGAGTTAATCAGTTTACTTCATTTAACTTTTTATTTTAGTGCATACTTTTTTTATCGTGATTAATTGCATTGTATGAAAGTGTACAAAATACACTGAAAACAAAAAAAATACATAATCTATATATCTAAAAACAACAATGCAATGTAAAAACAAGTTGAAATTAAGGTTAAAGAAAGTGTGTTCTTAATTTACCTAATTTTGCCATCTGTTACTTTAGACAAAATCAAAAGGTAAATAGTCTTGTAATGTTTTGTCTGAAAAATCGTAAATTACAGCTTAAGTTGAGTGATTTCTGAATTTGCTATTAATCGCGATTAATCACACAACATCCTGCGATTAACACAATTCCATTTTTTTATCGTTTGACAGCCTTAGTAAAAATGTAAGCAGCTGTAAATACAGCTATACTAATGTAAGATCTTAAATTGATCACCATATTGCAGGATCATTTTATTTGAGGTTTCGAAAGGCTTCTGAAGTTTGTCATTTCCACTTAGAAATTTCTGACTTGATTTTCCCTTATGAAAAATGTATCAACCCAAATATGTCCATGAATTATAATCCACGTAATAATTCACATTTCCTGTTGTATCAAACTGGCTCAAATGAAGATCCTACAACTGCAGTAGTTGTAATTCACCTGTAACAGCTGGGAAGAACACTCCAAACACAGTGAAGAATCCTTCTCCTGTCTTATAGTCTGGTAGAGTGTTCTTATGTAGCAGCTCCTCTAAATACCCTATGAAACCATGTTCTGAAACAACTAAACATCCACCAAGACTTAGGTTTAACAGAAATATTCAGCATCAAATGAAGTCTTATTTGTGTGGAATAGGGATTGAATCTTTGCATTCATTACGTTTTCATAATGCCCTCAGGCATTTTAACTCCTGCCTAACTCCGTGATTGGTTCCATAACTCCTGGTAAAATTTTTGTGAAAGCGATTAGATTATTATTAAGGCTCATAACAAGTTATAAAGCATCCTTACTGCAAGTTAGGTGTTACCCTAGTATTTTGTTCGGAAGACCAAGGCTGGATTTCGGACTGAACTAATCCTAACCCTGACCCGCAGGGATCAAACCAGAGTTGTCTGCTCTTATCCTGACAGCCAAAGCCCCTTAGATGCATTATTATGGCTCATACATGCTTATAACAACTTTTAAAGCATAATTTCTGCAGATGTTGAGTAAGACTGGATTCCCGGAACTGCCAGAACATCTGGACCAGAACACCGCGACCAAGCCAGAGGTGTCTGCTCTGATCCTGACAGACAACCCCAGACCTTTACAACTCTAAATATAACCCATCCCCATAAGTAACTATCCAGAAGGAGAAGAACCAAATGTGGCCCCGCCTAGATGCTAGCAATCAGGGGGCCAGATCCTAGTTCACAGTAACACTTGCCAAGTTCAATAGCACTAGCAGGCTAGCTGTAACAGCACTGTGGTTCTGACAGAGAGAGAAAGAGAGAGAGAGCGAGAGAGAGAGGGAAAGGGGGGAGAGAGAGGGGTTATAGAGGGGGCGAGAGAGAGAGAGAGAGACAGACATACACACACAGACAGAGAGCGAGAGAGAGTGAGAGAGCTGAGCTGGATTTAATCACTCACAAACACAAGCAGCCTCACACTGGCGCCGGACGAACATTTGCACGAACAGCAAATGGGAGATAAAAGGTTTTGCTGCGATACAGTCGTTTGGCCAAGACTGATTTGTTCACACCACCTTATGAAATTTAACATGGGGCATCATGTTGAGTATGGATGGCTTAGATTTCAGAGCACATAACTGGTCATGATATGCAGGCAGGCCTGCACAAAGTACAGCTATATCAACAACTGTGGAGTAAATGGTCAGCCTAAACAAACAATACCCTACAAGCAATTCAAAAAACACAGGAAAATATAAAGTCCTGACCATGAATAAAAGCTTGTATGAATCGAGCTCCTCAGCTGCAAGAAACTATTCCTGTAGTCTTTGTGGATGGTTCATGTGGTTCTTCCTGAGGTTGAGGTACTGTAAAGTCTGTGCTCCAAATAGCATCCCATTCCCTATATAGTGCACTACCTTTGACCAGGGCACATAGGGTCCAATGTAGTGCACTATAATAGGGAATAGGGTGCCATTTAGGACATAGTCCATGTTCTGGTGCGGTTTAAAGGTTTAATCCAGAGGGTCAAATCTGAAGGACCCGCCTATGTTACGATCATGAACCATTTCCCTCTTGGTTATCTTGCGATGGGAAAGAATGTGTTCTCTCAGATTAATGACATGTTTATCCAAAAGGAAGTCGCCACCCTTTTCAGAAGCCCTGCTGGTTCCAAGTCCAAGAGAAAGAAACACAGACAGAGAGAGAGAGAGAGAGAGAGAGAGAGAGAGAGAGAGAGAGAGAGAGAGAGAGAGAGAGAGAGAGAGAGAGAGAGAGAGAGAGAGAGAGAGAAAGAGAGAGAGAGAGAGAGAGAGAGACAGAGCAAGAGAGAGAGAGACAGAGAGAGAGAGACAGAGAGAGAGAGAGAGAAACAGAGAGAGAGAAAGAGAGAGAGCTAAATAGTGAGAGGAAGAGGGAAACAGAGAGGACAAGAGAAACAGGGAAAGAAACAGAGAGAGAACGGCACCTCATGTACTCTCATTTTAGCTCTGCAGCAACACCACAGAATGAACCAAACACCAACCTCGCTTTTGGCAACTATAATCACAGGGACAAAGGTAAAAACGAAGCTCTCTTGGGTCGTCACTAGTTACCACAGCCACAAAGTCATTAACCCTGCCTATGGGTGTGAACAAAACCTTTAAACAGGTCAACATTCACAAAGCCACTGGGCCAGACGGATTACCAGGATGTGTACTTAAAGCATGTGCGGACCAACTCTCAAGTGTCTTCACTGACATTTTCAACCTCTCCCTGACCGAGTCTGTAATACCTACATGTTTCAAGCAGACCACCATAGTCCCTGTGCCCAAGGAAGCGAAGGTAACCTACCTGAATGATTACCGCCCTGTGGCACTCACGTCGGTAGCCATGAAGTGCTTTGAAAGGCTGGTCATGGCTCACATCAACAGCATCATCCCGGAAACCCTAGACCTACTCCAATTCACATACCGCCCCAACAGATCCACAAATGACGCAATCTAAATCGCACTCCACGCTGCCCTTTCTCACCTGGACAAAAGGAACACCTATGTGAGAATGCTGTTCATCGACTACAGCTCAGGGTTCAACACCATAGTGCCCTCCAAGCTCATCACTAAGCTAAGGACTATGGGACTGAACACCTCCCTCTGCAACTGGATATTGGACTTCCTGACGGGCCGCCCCCAGGTGGTAAGAGTAGGCAACAACACATCTGCCACGCTGATCCTTAACACTGGGGTTCCTTAACACTGGGGCCCCTCAGGGGTGTGTACTTAGTCCCCTCCTGTATTCCCTGTTCACCCACGACTGCGTGGCCAAACACAACTCCAACACCATCATTAAGTTTGCTGACGACACAACAGTGGTAGGCCTGATCACCGACAACGATGAGACAGCCTATAGGGAGGAGGTCAGAGAACTGGCAGTGTGGTGCCAGAACAAAAACCTCTCCCTCAATGTGAGCAAGACAAAGGAGATGATCGTGGACTACAGGAAAAGGCGGGCCAAACAGGCCCCCATTAACATCGACAGGGCTGTAGTGGAGCGGGTCGAGAGTTTCAAGTTCCTTAATGTCCACATCACCAATGAACTATCATGGTCCAAACATACCAAGACAGTTGTGAAGAGGGCATGACAAAACCTTTTCCCCCTCAGGAGACTGAAAAGATTTGGCATGGGTCCCCAGATCCTCAAAAGGTTCTATAGCTGCACCAGCGAGAGCATCCTGACTGGTTGTATCACCGTCTGGTATGGCAACTGCTCGGCATCTGACCGTAAGGTGGGTAAGTGCGAACGGCCCAGTACATCACTGGGGCCAGGCTTCCTGCCATCCAGGACCTTTATAATAGGCGGTGTCAGAGGAAAGCCCATAAAATTGTCAGAGACTCCATTCACCCAAGTTATAGAGTGTTTTCTCTGCTACCGCACGGCAAGCGGTACCGGAGCACCAAGTCTAGGACCAAAAGGCTCCTCAACAGCTTCTACCCCCAAGCCATTAGACTGCTGAACAGTTTATAAAAATCGCCACCGGACAATTTACATTTGTAAAATCGCCTTCTCTCTCCCTTTTGCACACTGCTGCTACTCGCTGTTTGTTTGTTACCTATGCATAGTCACTTCGCACCCACCTACATGTACAGATTACCTCAACTAGCCTGTACCCCTGCACA
This sequence comes from Salvelinus namaycush, assembly GCF_016432855.1. NCBI lineage: Eukaryota > Metazoa > Chordata > Actinopteri > Salmoniformes > Salmonidae > Salvelinus > Salvelinus namaycush. Next base: position 18,177,155 of record NC_052325.1, on the reverse strand, counting down.
CTGACTCGGTACCGGTGCTCCCTGTATATAGCCTCGTTATTCTTATTGTGTTACTTTTTATTATTACTTTTTATTTTAGCTTACTTGGTAAATATGTTCTTCTTCTTGAACTGCACTGTTGGTTAAGGGCTTGTAAGTAAGCACAGTAAAGTCTTGTTGTATTCGGTGCATGTGGCAAATCAAGTTTGATTTTATTTGATTATTCTACCTAACCTTAATCACACTGCTAACCGTATGCTTAACCTTAAATTAAGACCAAAAAGCACATTTTGGTTTTCATACATTTTTACGATATAGCTAATTTAGACTTTGTGGCTGTGGTAACTAGAGGAAACCGCTTTCTTGCGCTCCAGCAACAATGGCCACAAAATCCTTGTACATTCCATGACCCACTGAGACCTCCCTCTATCCAAACAAAGATAAGGTCACTGAAGTACAAGTGAACAGAGACAGGCCCAGGCATGTTGTGTCCCAAAGGCCACCCTATTCCCTATAGCTCCAAAGGGCTCTGGTCAAAAGGTGTGCACTATATAGGGAATAGGGTGCCATTTGGGACAACCCCAGTGTCCATGAGCTCCACTCTAATGGTGTTCAGACTGACCAAGTTCACCTGACACAGTTCTTCCCACTCATCTCATTCACCCACACTGACCAAAAGTAAATAAACCTTGTGCGTGAGTGCATGCATGCTGACTGCAGACCAAAGAGATCCTATGATTCACTTTCATATTTATTTCTGTGTTTATGACCCTTGATGACATCCCTCTCCGAGTACTGAGCAGTCACCACAGCCAGGACAGTGTTCATTGGGAGGAGACCCTGATTTTCTGATTGGAGGACCCTTCATAGTACAACAGGAAGGGATGATGTGGTGCTTGGTCTCAAGATCCACTCTCTCGTTTTGTCATTGTTCAAAAATGTGGGTGAGCCCGGTTAACACCCTACAATCTAAACCATGAAACACATTATGGAACTTCATGTTTGTTCGATCTGGAAAAGGGTTTAAATGAATATCGGGAGAGACGAGAGAGAGAGAAAAGAGGAAGAGAGAGAGCGAGAGAGAGAAAAGGAGAGAGATTGTGTTTTGTGATGAAGTGACAACACTGTCTCCAGCATAATAAATATGAACCAATAGACTACCTTCGGTTACAGGAATTAGACCATAAAATTCCACTGGTTAAATAAATGAACACATGCATGTATGATGCAAATGCTCTACCATGTGAGGACAGAGGATATTCCTCGTATTATTTATGAAGAAGATTACTTTATTGTCCAGTTCACATAAACATCCATTGTAAAACAAATCTTTATCCCACTGCTCTACAACACTGGTTTTTGTTAGTCTCAGTAGTGGGCTCTGGATTTTTATTTTACCTGAGAGTCAGACTACACTACTGCAGCCAGGAAGGACTTGTCAGTCTACATCATTAAATAGCTACATGAACGGGGAAAGGAAGTTAAGATCACTTCACAAATCAAAGCGTCTCTAGTTTAAAGGGTTAGGCGTATTCCCATTTGACTCATAATGAGTTTTCCACACAGATCAGTGTGGCAGGATAACGATGTAGGAATGTTAAACAGAGATTTAGAAGAGGTTTCAAAACCTATTCATATTTCACTACAAAGTTATGCCACTAGCTTCTGAATTCTCCCACGAGGAACTGTTAGATAATCCTTCCCTTATGCCCTCTCAGATCTCTATACCGCCTCAGGTTGTCTGACATCTAGAGTACAGTCACAGTCAGTAAAGCACTATAGAAGCAAGTTGATGGGGTATAGAAAACTGCAACCATATAGCTGTTATTAGTGTAATAAGCAATAACTAAACCTTTACTACAACATTTCTGTAACACAGACAACAATTTCATCTACATCAACCATGACCAGAAACACATCAATCTTGCCAGAAAAGACAGCATTAACCGTTGAGACTACCCTGACCCTATGCCGACTAGGCCAGCTTCTCCTCAAATCACCAGTCTGATTAAAAGTGTTATCAAACTATAAACACATCTGCATGGCAGCTCATTTTTCCAGCCACTGGCAGGTAACCAGCCAAACCAGGCCATGCAGCACCCAGCCAAGTGTGTATCCAAAATGGCACCCTTTCCCTTATATAGTGCACTACTTTTGACCAGAGCTCTATTGGCCCTGGTAAAAAGTAGTGCACTATATAGAGAATAGCGTGTCGTTTCAGACGCAGTCCTAGTCTCCTACACTGGAGGACCCAGTGGCTCCGTGCCAAAGCATGAGGTCACTTCAAAACACAGCAGCAACTTAATTGGAAAAACCTTGGCAATCCACTGCCTCAGTTTCACTAGGCCACAACCACGAGATGTGGTCCATATGCCAGCTCTGGTGTGTGTCCCAAATGGCACCCTATTTCCTTAGGGGCTCTGGTCAAAAGTAGTGCACTTTGCAGGGAATAGGGATTAATTTGGGACGCAGACCTGGACTCTGGATTCTGACTGAGAAGGGGGAGAGGATCATTAGGAATGAAAGGTTTGAACTGGAGAGGAGAGACATGGTGGGCAAAAGGCTGGGGTAAGGTTTAAGGTTTCAGCTTCCTGAACTAAACCAACTCCCACCACCACCATTGACTCTAGTCCTTGTGGTTTGTAAAAAAAAAAAAGAAGAAACATTTAAAAATCCCAGGCCCTACTGGTAATGGTGTTTTTGCATCCCAAAAGGAACCCTATTCCCTAATCAGTGCACTACTTTCGACCATGGGCTCAGGTCAAAAGTAGTGCACTACATAGGGAGTAGGGTGCCATTTGAGATGCATACTGTGCTCTACCCCTGGCCTGGACAGGAAGTGGATAATCAGTGAGAACAGGAAGAACAGGGATCAACTTCCTGTTGAATGCTGGGGAAAGAATACATACCGTCTAAAAGCACACCCACCATTTCCTCATCATGAAAAACCTTCTGGGTAAACATTACACAAGATTTAGTGCTGCCCAAGTCAATTAAACTTGCCTCAGGGCTGATTGCGCTCTTTGCATTATCTTTGTTCATAAGCTACTACACAGGCATGCACAAACACACATACCACACACAGTCTTGTTTTAATAACCTTGATTCCCATTCAAAATCCAATTGTTCATTACCCTTAACTTAACCCTAACCTTTAACCCTAAGACTAATTCTAACCCCCCTAGATACAAACTTTTTCCTTGTGGGGACTGGCAAAATGTCCCCAATTGTTCTAATTTTTGATTGTTTACTATTCTTGTGGAGATTTCTGGTCAAGTATAGTTAAACATGGTCACACACACACAAATAGTCTGGAAACTTCAAACTGTGATGGGGACTAAACAAGGTTCTCTACAAGGTGATTCTATTTGACCAAGGGGAAAAACTAGGTATGCTTATAAGCTACAGCTACTGCATAAGAGCATGATGTAAGAGGTGCAGTACATTTGCAACAAAGCTAGAGGGCTGAGAGACGGCTTGTGAACTCTGAAGTCTACAGTAAATACAAAGCCTGGAGGATTACCACAGGCTATATTATGCCACAATGACACCTACTGGAGAAAACAGTTAATTGATCCTGTAATCTAGGCTACACAAGAACAACTCCACCACTGTGCTACTCCTGGCACTCAACTCCATTCTGTCAGATCTACAGGCACACAACAGTTACATGTGATTTTGTCAAGCAGAACACATTCTCAGGCCTACTGTAGGCTATGTCACGTACACACCTATGTCACGTACACACCTATGTCACGTACACACCAGTCGTATCAGCTGGAGACGGATGATCCATTTACCCCCGGCTAGGTTAATACCCAGAAAGCAGAGCAGGATAGCCACTGACATAAATTCATTATTTGAAATAAATTCTGTTCAGATAAACTGAAATTAAGTGGTCTTACAGAAGGTATATTGTATATTATCAACAAGTGGACAACACTACATTCAGCAGTTATATAGCATGACATTAGAAGAATGTCAGAACTGTTATGTTGACATGGCATACGGTAACAGGCCCCATATTCATAGGGCCTCAGAGTAAGAGGCTGATCTAGGACCTGACGACCCACCCTGAATTTATTTCTGCTGCCCTATCGATCGCTGTCACACCCTAATCAGTTTCACCTGTCCTCGTTATTGTCTCCACCCCCTCCAGGTGTCGCTTGTTTTCCCCAGTGTATTTATCCCTGTGTTTCCTGTCTCTCTGTGCCAGTTCGTCTTGTATGTTTCTAAATCAATCAGTGGTTTTCCCGGTCTCCTGCTTTTTGCATTGTCCTTTTTCTAGTCCTCCCGGTAATGACCCTTGCCTGTTCTGGACTCTGTACCCGCCTGCCTGACCATTCTGCCTGCCTTGACCATGAGCCTGTCTGTCACTCTGTACCTCCTGGACTCTGATCTGGTTTTGATCTTTTGCCTGTCCATGACCATTCTCTTGTCTACTCCTTTTGGATTAATAAACATTGTAAGACTCCAACCATCTGCCTCCTGTGTCTGTATTTGGGTCTTGCCTTGTTCCTTGATATTGCTACATACATTCTGTCTGAAACTGCCATCCTAGAAGTTGTTTCTGTCTTCAAAATGAGGGGCGTAGACAACAAATTCATCAGCGATTGGGTCGTCTAACAAATCAAATCAATCAGAGAATCAAAGTTGATAACGTTGTCGTGTAAGCTGGCTCTAGCCCATCCTATTTGGAAACGACCAAGTCAAGAAGTATTATGCCGAGTTAGGGGTTCAGCCAAACTATTTTTCATTTGCAAAGGTAGCAACAGCCAACATTTCCAGTATGCTAGCAGAGCTTCAATGATCCAAAGCCATGAGCAAATTTATGAATATGGCAACAAACAAAGTCTAATTTATGATTTTCAGTCGGGTTTTAGAAAAACATACTCCACTGATTCATGTCTACTTTACTTGACTGACATCATCAGGAAAGAGATTGATGGGGGAAATCTCTGTGGAATGGTACTGCTTGACCTACAAAAGGCATTTGATACAGTTAACCACTGTCTCCTAATCTCCCAACTGGAGGCATTGGGGTTAAGCAGTATCCCTCTAGGCTGGGTAAAGTCCTATTTATCAAGTAAGGAGCAAGTAGTAGAGGCATACTTATCACAGAGCTTAATTAGCACAGAGCTTACTAACATTAGCAAATAGCTTGGAGATAATAAGCTATCTCTGCACTTAGGTAAAACTGAGGCAATTATTTTTGGACCCAGACCTAAATTGAGTAGGTCCTCTGAAATCAGAGTGGAGTTAGCGGGTGAGGTGCTGACTACTAAAACCTCTGTTAGCTACCTGGGATGCATCCTTGATAGAAGCTTGGGAGGTGTGAGCATGTCCACTAAAGTGATAGGGAAGGTTAATGGTAGGACTAGAAAGTCCAAGCTGCTTGATAAGAACTCCATGAAAGTGCTAGCCACTGCCTTCATTCAATGCTATTTTGACTACGCTAGTACTTACTGGTTTGGGGGCTTATCTAAGCTTATGAAGGGGAAGCTACAAATAGCCCAGAATAAGCTGATCAGGGTAGTATTGAAGGTGAGGCCACATACTCACATATACAGGAGCTGCTTTCAGGAAGTCAAGTGACTGCCTGTTGAGTTCTAGGGTGTTCCAGATTAGACTGGGTTTGGTTTACAGGAGTATTTACGGTTCTGCGCCCAGATATCAAACCGATTACTTTCCCCGTGTTAGGGATGCACATAATCACATCCCCAGATCAGGTGTTGCTAACGTGCGCTTATACAGGTTCAGGAGTAATGCTGGGAAAGGTACATCCTTGTATACTGGAGCCTCAGAATGGAATGAGTTGCCTCTGCTCATAAAAATGACGTCCTCTCTGGGCAGCTTTAAAAATAAAGTAAACACTGTTTGATGTCTTCTGTGCCCATATGAACGACCCCTATGATGAAACTACAATGATGAGATAGATGTTCTTCTTCTTTGTTTTTTGTTTTATTATCTCGCTGTCATACTGTGTTCAACCGTGTTCGATTTTGCCTAGCCATCTTGTTTCAATAGGACCACAATGGAAATAAGTCTCAGACTTTATTGTGTGTTATCCTCGATGATTTTACTCATGCACATGTATGGCTTTTTCAAGTTTTATGTGTGCTTGTTTTTTTAAATGGTCGAATTAATAAACTAAACTAAACAACCCATCGGTTTCTGGGACCAATCAGAATGGTCAGAATGTGTTTGAGTTCTACAAATCATCGGGGGAGGCAGACATATCCATACTCATTATGGAGAACAAACGTCAGTTGGCCGGAGCAATGTTGATGGGTAGCCAGGCAACCAGCCCCCCCCCCCCCCCCCCGTCCATACAATCTTATTCATTATGATGTAAAAGGAAAAACTGATCCTAGATCAGCACTACTACTCCGAGACGCTTTATAAATACAGACCCAGATATCTGGTGAGAGTTAAAGCAAGAAAAAGAAAGGTGGAAGAAACATGATTAAAATCGATTAGAAAATGAAAACAGAGAAATAATTATAATGTAAGAGTTACTATGCAACCAAATCTTTTTCATTACACCTTTGTGGCTTACATTTCTTAATTTACAATCTAATAAACCCCAACGAGTGCTTTTTCCCCCGTAACCCAATTACATATGGGAAAGTGCTTCCTATATATATTTTTCTATTTTCATGATTTCCAAAATTGACAATTTGAATCTAACAGAAAAGTATATATATATTTGTAAATCACAAATGCTTCGTGCAACAGCCACCTTTGTAGTGTAACCTATTTTGACAGAACAGAGGATGTGTACATAAAAGTGATCGCAGAAATAAAAAAAATATCCTCAACCAAATGTTTGACTCCTTGTAGCATCAGGTGAAGAGTTCAATTGAGACCTCGTCTCAAGGGAGAATTCAGAGAAGTCTGTCACGTGACTTCCAAACTGACTTGCCCATTGGCAATAGTAAATTGGGAGGTGATTCCAGAACGTGACGAGGCCTGGAACTGCGACCGGAAGTTCTGATTGAAGGTGCTGAAAGTCTGATGCGCCCAAGAAGGCAGAGCAGGACAGCCACAGACATCCCTCTAACGGCCCACTCACTCTGCAGGCTTTGAGAACCATGTGATGTAAATGGCTCCAGCCACACACTGTTGAAATCAGAACACACACAGAAGACATGCACAAGACCTTTGAATGTAAACATATTGATTTATCTTTTAATTTATTTAGCTTTATAATCTTTATTTTTAAAGGTGAGTTGACAATAACCTTGGGAAGGAAGGGTTGCAGGGATGTTGAAGACATACACTCTCCTAAGTATTTATTTGGACAGTGAAGCTAAAACTTTTATTTTGGCGCTATACTCCATAATTTTGGATTTGAGATTAAATGTTTTATATGAGGCGACGGTACAGAATGTCACCTTTTATCTGAGGGATTTTTCATACATATCTGTTTTACCGTTTAGAAATCAAATCAATTTATAAAGCCCTTCGTACATCAGCTGATATCTCAAAGTGCTGTACAGAAACCCAGCCTAAAACCACAAACAGCAAACAATGCAGGTGTAGAAGCACGGTGGCTAGGAAAAACTCCCTAGAAAGGCCAGAACCTAGGAAGAAACCTAGAGAGGAACCAGGCTATGAGGGGTGGCCAATCCTCTTCTGGCTGTGCCGGGTGAAGATTGTAACAGAACATGGCCAAGATGTTCAAATGTTCATAGATGACCAGCAGGGTCAAATAATAATAATCACAGTGGTTGTCGAGGGTGCAACAGGTCAGCACCTCAGGAGTAAATGTCAGTTGGCTTTTCATAGCCGATCATTAAGAGTATCTCTACCGCTCCTGCGGTCTCTAGAGAGTTGAAAACAGCAGGTCTGGGACAGGTAGCACATCCGGTGAACAGGTCAGGATTCCATAGCCGCAGGCAGAACAGTTGAAACTGGAGCAGCAGCACGGCCAGCTGGACTGGGGACAGCAAGGAGTCATCAGGCCAGGTAGTCCTGAGGCATGGTCCTAGGGCTCAGGTCCTCAAAGAAAGAGAAAGAAAGAAAGAAAGAGAGAAAGAGAGAAAGAAAGAAAGAAAGAAAGAAAGAAAGAAAGAAAGAAAGAAAGAAAGAAAGAAAGAAAGAAAGAGAGAGAATTAGAGAGAGCATACTTAAATTCACACAGGACACCGGATAAGACAGGAGAAATACTCCAGATATAACAGACTGACCCTTGCCCCCCGACACATAAACTACTGCAGCATAAATACTGGCGGCTGAGACACGAGGGGTCGGGAGACACTGTGGCCCCATCCGACGATACCCCCGGACAGGGCCAAACAGGCAGGATATAACCCCACCCACTTTGCCAAAGCACAGCCCCCACACCACTAGAGGGATATCTTCAACCACCAACTTACCATCCTCAGACAAGGCCGAGTATAGCCCACAAAGATCTCCGCCACGGCACAACCCAAGGGAGGGGGCGCCAACCCAGACAGGAAGATCACGTCAGTGACTCAACCCACTCAATTGACGCACCCCTCCTAGGGACGGCATGGAAGAGCACCAGTAAGCCAGTGACTCAGCCCCTGTAATAGGGTTAGAGGTAGAGAATCCCAGTGGAGAGAGGGGAACCGGCCAGGCAGAGACAGCAAGGGCGGTTCGTTGCTCCAGTGCCTTTCCGTTCACCTTCACACTCTTGGGCCAGACTACACTCAATCATAGGACCTACTGAAGAGATGAGTCTTCAATAAAGACTTAAAGGTTGAGACCGAGTCTGCGTCTCTCACATGGGTAGGCAGACCATTCCATAAAAATGGAGCTCTATAGGAGAAAGCCCTGCCTCCAGCTGTTTGCTTAGAAATTCTAGGGACAATTAGGAGGCCTGTGTCTTGGGAACGTAGCGTACGTGTAGGTATGTACGGCAGAACCAAATCAGAAAGATAGGTAGGAGCAAGCCCATGCAATGCTTTGTAGGTTAGCAGTAAAACCTTGAAATCAGTGTAGAGAGGCTAGCACTGGAGTAATATGATCAAATTATTTGGTTCTAGTCAAGATTCTAGCAGCCGTGTTCAGCACTAACTGAAGTTTATTTAGTGCTTTATCCGGGTAGCCGGAAAGTAGAGCATTGCAGTAGTCTAACCTAGAAGTGACAAAAGCATGGGTGAATTTTTCTGCATAATTTTTGTTGTTACGTAGATGGAAAAAAGCTGTCCTTGAAACAGTATTGATATGTTCGTCAAAAGAGAGATCAGGGTCCAGAGTAACGCCGAGGTCCTTCACAGTTTCATTTGAGACGACTGTACAAGCATCAAGATTAATTGTCAGATTCAACAGAAGATCTCTTTGTTTCTTGGGACCTAGAACAAGCATCTCTGTTTTGTCCGAGTTTAAAAGTAGAACATTTTCAGCCATCCACTTCCTTATGTCTGAAACACAGGCTTCCAGCGAGGGCAATTTTGGGGCTTCACCATTTTTCATCGAAATGTACAGCTGTGTGTCATCTGCATAGCAGTGAAAGTTAACATTATGTTTCCGAATGACATCACCAAGAGGTAAAATATATAGTGAAAACAATAGTGGTCCTAAAACGGAACCTTGAGGAACACCGAAATTTACAGTTGATTTGTCAGGGGACAAACCATCCACAGAGACAAACTGATATCTTTCCGACAGATAAGATTGAAACCAGGCCAGAACTTGTCCGTGTAGACCAATTTGGGTTTCCAATCTCTCCAAAAGAATGTGGTGATCGATGGTTTCAAAAACAGCACTAAGGTCTAGGAGCACGAGGACAGATGCAGAGACTCGGTCTGACGCCATTTAAAGGTCATTTACCACCTTCACAAGTGCAGTCTCAGTGCTACGATGAGGTCTAAAACCAGACTGAAGCGTTTCATATACATTGTTTGTCTTCAGGAAGGCAGTGACTTGCTGCACAATAGCTTTTTCAAAATCTTTTGAAAGGAATGTGAGATTTGAAATAGGCCGATAGTTTTTTATATTTTCTGGGTCAAGGTTTGGCTTTTTCAAGAGAGGCTTTATTTCTGCCACTTCTAGTGAGTTTGGTACACATCCAGTGGATAGAGAACCGTTTGTTATGTTCAACATAGGAGGGCCAAGCAAAGGAAGCAGCTCTTTCAGTAGTTTAGTTTGAATAGGGTCCAGTATGCAGCTTGAAGGTTTAGAGGCCATGATTATTTTCATCATTGTGTCAAGAGATATAGTACTAAAACACTTGAGTGTCTCCCTTGATCCTAGGTCCTGGCAGAGTTGTGCAGACTCAGGACAACTGAGCTTTGGAGGAATACGCAGATTTAAAGAGGAGTCCGTAATTTGCATTCTAATGATCATGATCTTTTCCTCAAAGAAGTTCATGTATTTATCACTGCTGAAGTGAAAGCCATCCTCTCTTGGGGAATGCTGCTTTTTAGTTAGCTTTGCGATAGTATCAAAAATACATTTCAGATTGTTCTTATTTTCCTCAATTAAATTGGAAAAATAGAATGATCGAGCAGCAGAGTGGGCTCTTCGATACTGCACAGTACTGTCTTTCCAAGCTAGTCGGAAGACTTCCAGTTTGGTGTGGCGCCATTTCCGTTGCAATTTTCTGGAAGCTTGCTTCAGAGCTCGGGTATTGTCTGTATAACAGGAAGCTAGTTTCTTATGACAAATGTTTTTGGTTTTTAGGGGTGCGCCTGCATCTAGGGTATTGTGCAAGGTTAAATTGAGTTCCTCAGTTAGGTGGTTAACTGATTTTTGTACTCTGACGTCCTTGGGTAGGCGGAGGGAGTCTGGAAGGGCATCTAGGAATCTTTGGGTTGTCCGAGAATTCATAGCACGACTTTTGATGATCCTTGGTTGGGGTCTGAGCAGATTATTTGTTGCGATTGCAAATGTAATAAAATGGTGGTCCGATAGTTTACAATTGGCTCATTCATCCCCCTCCACTCCCCTGTAACTATTCCCCAGGTCGTTGCTGCAAATGAGAACGTGTTCTCAGTCAACTTAC